>NW_022103904.1:26138478-26159165 GCF_000313985.2 Echinops telfairi | reverse complement strand
GAACTAGAAAGGCGAGGCTTCACCACCCATTTATCCCTCCGCCTTTCAACCAGCCCCACATGTGATTATCGGCCAGGCTGGCACAATTAACTAACTCAGGTTATAACAATACAAAGCAACAACACGCACACCATATACATATGAAGAGAAGGGTCAAAATTGAACACAAGTACAGACAATGGGTTGTTGAAATCGTAGGAGAGTATTTCTCCTCTCTACTTAGAATCCTGTTAATGTGGCTAAAACGTTGTGGGTGTAATATAGATTTTAAAAATACATAACACCAAGGGTTTGACAAGGAATCAGAATAGCATCGGAGAAAGTGGTACACTGGGTCTTAGTGCAGCCATTGTACCTCCCTGGAGACTTCATCCTGCTCTTCCCCAGGGCTCAGATGCTCTACCTGAAGTCAGTGAAAATGTTAACCCATACTCTCTTGCGCTGCTCTAAGTTTCCACAATTCTGTTTGACTGGAAAGAATAAAAGGACAGTAAAAATTATTTTTGGTGGTGGATGGGGGGTGTTAACGTTTCTTTTATTAAAGCTGTGAGCCTTCACTCTGGTTCTTAAACATTATTTATTTATTTATTACATACTTTTATTGGGGGGGTCTTACATCGCTTATCACAATCCATACATTCATTCACTGTGTCAAGCACATTTACACATATGCTGCCATCATCATTTTCAAGCATTTTCTTTCTTCTTGAACCCTTGATATCAGCTCATTTCCCCCTCCCTCATGAACCCTTCATAATTATAGATTATTATTTTCATATCTTACATCATGCTCTGTAGCCCTTCACCCACTTTTCTGTTGTTTGACCCCCTGGAAGAGGGTTATAGGTTGATCCTTATGGTTGATTCTCCCTTTCTTCCCCCACCTTCCCCTAATCCTTCTAGTATCACTATTCTTGTTGGCCCTGAGAGGTTTATCTATCTCGACTCCCTGTGTTGCAGGCTCTTATCTGTAGCAGGGTGCATGCTCTGGTCTAATCCGATTTGTAAGGTAGAATTGAGGTAATGATAGTGGGGGGAAGGAGGCATCAAAGAACTAGAGGAAAGTTGTGTGTTTCATCCATGCTATATTACACCCTGACTGGCACATCTCCTCCCTGTGACCCTTCTGTGAGGGGAGGTCCAGTTGTCTATAGATGGACTTTGGGATTCCACTCCACCTCCCACCCCCATTCACACTGGGTATGATTTTGTTCTAGATCTTAGATGCCTGATACCTGATCTTATTGACACCTCATGATCACACAGGCTGGTGTGCTTCTTCCATGTGTACTTTGTTGCTTCTCAGCTAGATGGCCGCTTGTTTATCTTGAAGCCTTTAAGACCCTAGATGCTATATCTTTTGATAGCTGGGCACCATCAGCTTTCTTCACCGCATTTGCTTATGCAGCCATTTTGTCTTCAGCGATTGTGTTGGGAAGGTATCACAGAATGCCAGATTATTAGAACAAAGCATTCTTGTGTTGAGGAAGTACTTGAGTAGAGGGCCAGTGTCCATCTGCAATCTTAATTCTTAACATATAAGTACATAGAAACATTCCCCTCTCGTTATATATAAATATATTTACTTTTGCACATGCCTATATTTAGATCTCTATAAATGTCCTTTGCCTCCTGGTTTTTTCCTCTATTTCCTTTTACTTTCCTCTTGGCCCACCATCATGCCTGGCCTTCATTTGGGTTTCAGTAATTTCTCGCAGCTACATTGCCCTTGATTCAGTCCCAGTAGGCATTCTATGCTCTTCTCTCCATTGATTTTAGTTCACTTGTTGTTCCTTTGTCCTTGGGTTGGTTCCCCCTACCCCCCACTTTCCTTTCTCTCACCTCCCCTTCTCCCATATCCTCCCAGAACCACTGGTCCCATTCTTTTCATCTCGAAATTGTTTATCCCACATATATCTCAATGGACATGCAGAGATATTAATAAGCGCAAAAACCAGGCAAAGCCAAACAAAATAACAAAGGAAGTCAAAACCAATAAAACCAAACAATAAAAAGAAAGCCATTAATAAAAAATGGAAACACCTGTAAAAGTTCAAGGTCTGTCTGTTGGCTTTTACAAGTGTTTTCCAGTGAGTCTGATGGGGTGCGACACTCTGTCTCCAAAGTATTTTTGATGTTCCCCGGGGATTTCTTCACTTTGCTCCTCTTGCTGCTCTGTTGCATGCCCTTAAGAATTTCACCCCAGTGTGATGGGGTCAGATTGGGCACAATTCCCACATTGTGTCTCCAGTGTTGTCCCTCACAGCCCTGTGGTTCAGTGAGGGACATCATGTCTCGTGGTGGGGGCGACACTATGGTCCTCTCTGTGCATTGTCTGCTCTGAGCAGGAATATCATCCTTGGGGCTTGGTGGGCCAGGATGTGCTCCCCTCCCACTCCATCACTCTTCGTTTCTTCTGTGTGCTCTAATCAGATGTGCTCTTCTCCCCAAGCTGTCCCCTGAGGTGCATTCTTCAGGGGGTGGGGGTGGTGTCCACATAGTTGGGATTGGGCCCAGCCCCAAACATTATTATTTTTAAAGAAGCAAATATATAGTTGCACAGCCCATCTCACCAAATGGCATCAGGAATCATATCTCATGAAACCATCCATTAAAACAAACAAACAAAAAACCCTCCATAAATGTGATTCTCTTTCCTTTTTTCCCCCCTCCCTCCTTACTCCCTGTTCCCAGTCCTGTCCCCGGCCTCCTTATATTTTAGTGTAACAGTGGTGCTATTAAATACTTATCTTTATAAGAAAGACTGCTAAGTATAATGTTCTCTGGTTCTGTCCGTGTCTTGCAGTGTTTTAAGAGCTGTGATTGTTTTTTTATTGATGCACAATACTCCCTTGTATGGCTGTACCAGGGACCTTAATTTTGTCATTAAAAAAGTCATGATCATGATTCAACATTTCTTTCCTCTTCAAATCCCCCAATACATCCATTAAAATACAAACCAAGAGAAACTAGGTTGTGCATATAAACAATTCCCTTTCCTTCTTCCTCCCCTAAACAAAGTGACATACTACAGGGATTTGTTTCTCAGAAAAATATTGATTTACAGTATGGGATATAAACCTAAATCCAGTAGGACTTCAGTTAGATTGGGGTAGAGAGGGAGGTGACAATAAGAATTAGTCATGTGAACTATTGATAGGCTATAGGGAATATCTATTTTTACCATAACATACTAGTACCAATTAAGTCTAGCTACCACTGTTGATGGTTCAAAAAAAGATCACACTAAGAGGTCCTGAATTGAGTTGGAGAAAAAGTATGGGACAAAACTGGAAATAGGAAAACAGATCAGGCTTACTGGGCTGATAGACTGGTCCAGCTCCAGAGACTGTGGGTCTTAGGAGGACTTCTAGTCTAGAACTGAACTCACTTCCATAGCTCAACTTTCAGTCACACAAAAGGCAGTGTACATGGGGAGCAGTAACACCAGGCAGGTATGCGCTCCTCAGAGCCACCAGCCACAGGATGTCAAAATGGCAGCCCTTGCTCAGGGATCAAACTCAGAAGGCAAAAGGGGACAGGAAAGAAGGTAAAAGGGAACAGTAAACACAAGGTGGGATGAGGACTGTAATCAATGCCATGCCGCAAATGTGCACGAACTGTTGAATGGAAAACCAATTGCTCTGTAAACTTTCATTCCCTCACCCCTAAAAAGAAAAACAGCAATATACGGGGGTGGGAGGGAGAGGAACAGGGGGAGTTTTTGTTTGGGAGTCAGAGTTTATGTTAATAGTGAAACATTTTGGAAAAGGACAGTGATAATACTGTCACAACATTAAGAACATTATCAATATAACTCAGAAGTTGGCAAATGTTTTGGTCTGCATATTAGCACCAATTAATTACAATTATAATTACAATTATACGAACAGTTAGTGATACCAAATACAGTGGACAATACTATCCTATAAGATTGGGGGTGGGGGTGAAGGACATATTATTTACTAATTCATTGTGGTAAAATGAAATTTCTTAATATGGCTCTTCCATCCATGTCTCCATAACCCTAGGACCATGCAAAGAGGATGTGTGAGACTCTAATAGAAGGGATCTGTCAGTTTTAGTTACCATGTCCCTGCTACAAGAAAAAGTAAGCCATAAGTAAGCCATCTCAGACACACGAACAGAGAGTTCACAGGATCATCAGGGAAAAAGAGTTACCAGCAGAGCACATTAGAAATCCCTGTCTCAAGTGGAGGCAGCACAAGCCATGCCACACTGAGACCAGGAGGTCTTGAGACAGAGCAGAGACATGTGATTGAGGCAGTGCAGGGGAGTGGTGGTGGTGGTGGGGATTACCTGGTCCAAGGAATCTTATGGCTGAGAACCTGATGACTAGAGAGAGACTTGGCTACTGGCTGAGCAGAGGCACTGATGTGGACAAAAGACTACACCCTTAAGGTTTTCTGATCCTGGCTGCGATAACTTCCCTGAAAAAGGCCCAACGATTGTGTGTATTGTCCGAGTGCTGTGGGCCACTGCAAAGGATTATTGAAGCCAGCAGCAAAGCGGAGTGGGAAGAATGGTTGAAGTCAGAAAAGGGTAGAGGGATGGAGGGTGGAGGCGTGTCTGACCTCTGCCTTAGGCTAGTGAGGAGTTGGATTCTTGTCCCTTGTGCACCCTGCGGATGTCAGATATGGCCTCCACGCCCTTTCCACATCTACGTTCCAAGTATTCCAAATGACAGATCAGCTCTGTGTCTGTTCACATCTAAGAATTGGGCATTATCCTAAGGAATATATTATTCTTCTTGTTTTCTAATCATTTTATTGGGGGAATCATACAACTCTTATCACAAACCATACATACATCAATTGTGTAAAGCACATTTGTACATTCATTGCCCTCATCATTCTCAAAACATTTGCTTTCTACTTGAACCCTTGGCATCAGCTCCTCATTTTTCCCCTCCCTCCCCGCTCCCCACTCCCTCATGAACCCTTGATAATTTATAAATTATTATTTTATCATATCTTTATGTCAAAATCATCTACATAAAATTGTTTTTAAGTTCTATGTAATTAGTAATAATATAACTTTACATTTTTATAATACTACCAATTAAATTAAATGTATAATTAGGATTCTTAAAAATACTTTGTTTGGGATATAAAATAAATAGAGCAGAAGCACAAAATGCATTTATATTACAAATGATATTATATAACTAGACTAAATTATTTAAGCTATGCCAAAACCAAATGTTCATTAATTATCTACTTTACCTTAAGGTTTTTAATGAGGAAGAGCCCACAGAAATAATTTCTTCTTCTGGAGAAGGTGGAACAAAATCTATACAGCAATCATCCTCGTCTAGCTCAACACATGGAGATTTCTCAATTGGATGTAATGCAGTTTCTTCCAAGCTTGTCTTCTTTTCACTATTATCTTAAGTAAAACAGTTGATAAGCATAGGTTATTTCAATAATTATGAGACAGCAAGAAGAGAGAATAAGCAAGCACTTCCAAGTAATGCTTTAGGAAAGTCATAAATGCTAATACTACTTTGTATATGAATCCTCTCCTTTCATAGTTATGTTGGCTTATTTCTTCACAAATGATTATTGAGTCAATTGGATTAAATCCAGTGAATACTAGATTGAGGCCAAAGATTTGCTTAGAGATTTTAATGATTGTCTCCAGTTATGAAACCTATATTTAGTATCTGTGTTTCTGTTTTTCAATTTTGACTCATCTTTAGATATGGATTATTGTTGTTGTTGTTAGCTGCTTTTGAGTTGGACTGTGACTTTTGGTTACCCCGGTGCACAACAGGATTGGGCCACTGAGATCCACGGGGCTTAAAGTACAACAAATATGTCTGGGAATTACACAAGTATCACTGTGTGTAGAGAGAAAGTAGCTCTAGCACATAGGCTTCCTAGCCATTAAAGTGTACTAGATTCTGGACTACTCTGGAACACACAATGCCAAACTGCTGCTCCCTTGTTGGTGGTGCAGTGGCTAAAGTATCACCTACAAATCAAAAAGGTTCGCAGGTCACACCCACGAGAGGCTCTGCAGGACAAAGATGTGGCAGTTTGCTTTACAATCTTGGGAATCCTATGGGGCACTTTTACCCTGTTGTATAGGCTTGCTGGGAGCTGAAATCGACTCAATGGCAATGGGTTTTATGTTTACTTTTTAATAAATTTTCTCTTCAGAAATAGCAACATAACTGATGAAGCCAGCTTTGCTACTCTGCGACCCAGTAAATAATGGCATTCAGAAGTTCGAAAATTTTAATCTTATAAACGATTTCATAAGATACTTCCTTAAAGGCTTGAAGATAAACAATCGGCCATTTAGCTAAGAAGCAACAAAGCCCACATGGAAGAAGCACACCAGACTGTGTGATTATGAGGTGTCAAAGGGATCAGGTATCAGACATCAAAGAACAAAAAATCATATCATTGTGAATGAGGGGGGCGGGGTGGGGACCCAAAGCCCATCTGTAGGGAACTGGAGATCCCTTTACAGAAGGGTTGCAGGGAGGAGACGAGCCAGTCAGGGTGCAGTGTAGCAGCGGTGAAACATACAACTTTCCTCTAGTTCCTAAATGCTTCCTGCCCCCACCCCGACACACACTTTCATGATCCCAATTCTACCTTACAAATCTGAATAGACCAGAGGATGTACACTGGTACAGATAGGAACTGGAAACACAGGGAATCCAGGGCGGATGATCCCCTTAGGACCAGTGGTGTGAGTGGCAATACTGGGAGGGCAGAGGGAGGGTGGGTTGGAAAGGGGGAACCGATTACAAGGATCTACATGTGACCTCCTCCCTGGGGGACAGACAACAGAAAAGTGAAAGAAGGGAGACATCGGACAGGGCAAGATATGACAAAATAATAATAATTTATAACATATCAAGGGTTTACAAGGGAGGGGGGCGGGAAGGGAGGGAAGGGAGGGGGAAAATGAGCTGATACCAAGGGCTCAAGGAGAAAGCAAATGTTTTGAAAATGATGATGGCAACAAATGTACAAATGTGCTTGACACAATGGATGGATGTACAGATTGTGATAAGAGTTGTATGAGTCCCCAATAAAATGATTTTTAAAAAAAGATAGGTTACTTCCACATACAGCTGATCTCCATTATTAAGTTTTAGACATTTAATAACTTTAAGACCTATTCAGAATTTGAAGGTAATTTAGAATACTTTAACAGCATGTTTAGATCACATTATATACTGATATTAGGGGCAGCACGACATAAAAGACTCTAATTCTACCACTAACCAGCTATAGATTTTTAACAAATGATTTTAATCCCTATGCGCCTGATTTTTTCAATTTGTAAAATCACAGAATTCTCTTTCTTGATAATATGAAAACCTCCACAGAATAAAACCTTCTGTTCTATCAATATCTCCTGCCCCCAAAAGTGGCCAACAGACTGTTCACTAAGTATTTCTCTAGATCTTAAGATCTTTCAAGATAAAAGCTGTATCATACTCACCACTGTGCCCAATGCTGAGCTTTCAATAAACAAATATAACCAACGTATTGAAATGAAGAGAAAATCATAATCTTTACCTCTTTTATCGTCCAAATGAGTTTTTAAAGAGTTACTGTCCTGAGTCTCCTCACTTTGAAGCTCATCTTCTATGCAAATTACATCACTACCTAACCATTCTGAGTCATCGTCCTGTTCTTCGATCAAATCCACTTGCTTGCTTTCAGCAGAGGAAGGAGTCACCTCAGCCATTACCATATCTGCTTTATGAAGCTGTGCTTGTACAACATTTCTCTCGCCCTTTTTTGATTTCTGAGCAGTGCTCACTCTTATGTTGTGAGTTCTGAGTGGTGTAACAAAGGCTTTGGAAGTCCCAGAAATATCAAAGTCATCCATGTCATCCCAATCATCGATGGCCATCGCAGAATCTGTTGAAGAATTGAACTCCAATTTCTTGAAAGTGACATCCTGGGCCTCCCTTGTAGCCAGCGTGCCTTGGGCAGTATATACACTTTCCTGTGGGGTCTGCAAGAAATCTGGTGGCATGGGTTTTGAGTGTCTTCTCGTGGCTTGCTGTCTCCCTTGAGCAGTTGTAAAGAAGTCATGGAGACTTGTCTGCTGACTTGGGGTGCGAGGTAGAGGCTCACCGGAGGAAAAGACCTCAGCAATGTTAACATCTTTATCACTCAACACAGGTGTTTTAGCTACAGACACACTGGTTATAGATACATCAGTATCAAAAGATGTTTTCTTTTTGAAAGTGAAACCTCTGAAAAATGAATGGGGGGGACACACAAAAAAAGGAATTAGATTATTTGAATAAAACTGATTACATAAACAAAAAACCACAGTCATCTCTAAACCCAATTTTTAAAACATATCAGGGGAAAAAAAGATATACGGTAACTTAAATAAAGACGAATTTGTATGCTTTGACCCTTCATGTTCAAAGGCTATTTAGTCTGTTTTGCGAGTACCCAGGCCACTTCCACTACTTTCTGAGGTTGGTAAAAAACCAGTTGCTGTAGGGTTGTGTGTTAATCTGGGCACTTTAGAGAAACAAATCCAGAGAAACTCATGTATAAGAGAGAGTTTTATGTAAAGGGTAAGTGCACATCAAGAAAACATCCCAACCCAGTGCTGCCCAAGCCACAAGTCCAACATTAGCCCATATGTCCAACACCAGTCCACAAAGTCCTCCTCCATCTCACAAAACACACACTATGACATCAGTTGCAGGAGGAAAGCCAAATCAGTGAAGGTGTAAGCATCTCAGTGCTGGCAGGGTCTCCACACGGCTGCTCCAGCACCCAGGGCTGGCTGCATCGGAGCAATTCCATGAGGCTTCTCCTTGGGGATGTCTTGCAGGAAGTGAGCCTTGCCAGCTGAAGCAGGAAACTGGCTAAGGCAGCTGCACCCTGGCCTGACCATCAGAAAGCAAGAGACCCGAGAACTGGAGAGGCGAGTTTCACCAAGCCATTTATCCCTCCACCCTTCAACTAACCTCACATGTGGTTATTGGCCAGGTTGACACAATAAACTTTTAACTATCTCAAGTTGATTCCAAGGCACAGTGACCAGAAATGTGCCAGAGCAGAAGTGCGCTCTGTAAGGCTTTTTATGACTGTGTGTGAAAAAGATTAACACAGTTGGGTCTCTCTACCATGTGTCTTTTTGATGGGCTCAAACCTCCAACTTTTCGGTGAGCTGTGTCATGCTTTACTAATCTGCAGAGACACCCTCTCTAACCGGTAGTCCTGAACAAATAGGTCCTCCAAAGGAAGGGGCAGCCTAAGTGGCAAAGAGAAGTAAATGCAGGTTGCCTCTCTGATAAAAGTTTTCTGGGGAAAGGAGTTAAAAATGCCTAGCTGAGATATGAAAGACAAGTAAAAAGGGCAAGAGTCCTGGGTATCTGCTGAGGAATGATATTAAGATCAATAGGGACTTTAAAGTCAAGCCCCAAGAACAGTGCCTGGCACCTGATCAGTGCATAAAAAAACAACAAATTATGATTTGATATCTTGTGAAGGGGGTTGAGCATGGAGAATCAGAACTGGAGAGCTGTAGTTTCCTTAATCAGTTTTTGGAAAGGATATAGAATTATATTAAAAGCAAGATGGACTATTTATTCATTTGACAAATATTTACTGAGCAAATATTATGTGCCAGGCACTGTGTAAAGATGCTGAATAATTTATTGCCAGGTACTACTAAAACTATGCTCTACCATTAATCTGCAAAGTAGGAAGATCACTTAAGCTCTGAGTTTCATTTCTTCATCCGTGCAACCAAGACTGTAAGTCAGACATCTCACCTACATGATCCAGTGTGTTTGTGTCTGTATAGCAGCAAATCAAACTACTTACGAAGGTTTGGATTTTGAAAGGCTTAATTTGTTATTAAGTTTTCTGGCGGAATGTCGCTCCAGTTGCTCCTGTAGATTATTTTGGGGAACTGCAGCCATGATCCTGAAAAAGCGAGAGGGGAAATACAGTGGAGCTATGTCTTATTAATTACCATGCTTGATTCAAATAAACAATGTGCCACTTGTCCCCAGAATAACAAGAGAGATTATGTCAATAAGGTGTTGTGACTGCCATGAAGTCAATTCCAGATCTCAGGGACCCTAGGAGACACAGTAGAACTCCTCCACAGGGTTTCAGAGGCTGTAAATCTTTATGGGAAGAACAGCCAGCCTCATCTTTCTCCTGTGGGCTGACTGGTGAGTTTGAACTTCTGACCTTTCAATTGGCAGCTCAACATCTCACTCACAGAGCCACCAGGGCTCCTTACAGCTGGTGTGTTAACTATAAGCTAATTGAAGGCTCACCTGAGTAAGAAAATAACCAGATTCCCCGCCAAAATTAAAATGAGCATAAAAGCTATTAGGGAAGAGGTCAATGTGAAATGGGAAGGGGCTTGCATGAAACTGGACCTTGTCTGGGCTTGAAGGATCATTGTAAATTGGGCAGGAAACAAGATGGTAGACCATGGCCAAAGAAGAAATGAATTTATTCCAAAATTTCTGTCCAAGGACATAAGCAGGTATAGAAAGAACAGTACCACCAATGTTTACCAAGGTTTACCAGCATGATACATAAACTAGCTTCGACTTCAAAGAATGCTTTTATCAAGTATATTTTATAGCATTTGTGTACCACAATGTGTGCTGCTGAGCTATAGCCGGGGTGGGATGACAGAGAGCTCGCTGCTGTTGTTACGTACTGTCGATTTGCCATGCCCTGCCAGACTAGAATTGCCCCAGCAGGTGTTTATGCAGAAATTGACCAGCTGATTCCTTCACATTTCTAGTCAACTGATTTTTGACCAGGGTGCCCAATCAATCCAAACAGAAAAAATGAGTCTTTTTAACAAATGGTGCTTGGACAATTGGGTATCCATGTGTAAGAGAAATGACATCTACTGCATACAATAGAGATTAACTGAAAATGGATCAAAGAGCTAACTATAACAGTTAAAACTAAAACCCTTTCACAAAAACATAGAGGTACATAACATCTTACATATGACACCAAAGGCACAAGTAACAAATGAAAAAACAGACACCTAAAATTTACACATAACAACAGAACATTTTAGTGCTTCCTAGAGCACCATCAAGAAAGTGAAGACATCTGACATAATGGGAGATAATTTTTGTAAATCACATATAAAGTCGAACTGAATAGAACACAGAGGATAACAATACTCAGTAATAAAAAAGGCAAATTATCCAATCAAAAAAAATGGGCAAAGGAATGAATAGAAATTTCTGCAAAGAAGACATGCAAATGGTCATTAAGCACATAAAAAGATGCTTAAAACCACAAGGAGACACTTCTTCTCCATCGATGACTATAATGAAAATGATGGACACTAGCAAGTGACGGCAAGAAAGCGAAGACACCGGAGCCCTCAGACTGTCAATGATATTGCCTGGTGGCTCCCCACAACGTTCAGCATGGGGTTAGCATATGATACAGCAATGCTACTAGTAGGTACACACCCAGGGGAAATGAATGCGAGCACACATCCACGCACAAGCACCAGCAAGAATGTGCTCACAAACATTATTCATAATAGGCAAAAAGTAGAAACATGCTAAACTTGTTTTGAAGTTTAAACTTGTTTAAACTTGATTGAAGAATAAATAAAATGTGGAATGAAGTACTCCTGATATGTGCTATAATATGGATGACCCTTGAAAATATTAAATGGGGAAGAAGCCAGTCACTAAAGGCCATATACATACTTTTAGAAATTATATTCTTTTATTAAAACATGCAAAAATATTGTGCTAATGTATAAAATTCATGTAACCTCACAAATAGACCATTGCGTATACCTAAGAATACCAAAGAATAACCTTTGCTGTTATTTATTTGTAAAATATTAATGATTTTGTACTCTGTGCCATCATACTAAGTCCTGAGTAGTTAATAGTAGACAAAGCTTATCCTGATTACATGCATCTGGAGCTGATGGTGTTTTATTTTTAAATCATCTTATCACAATCCATAGATATATTGATTGTATAAAGCACATTTGTACATTCGTTACCCTCAACATTCTCAAAACATTTGCTCTCCATGAAAGGCCATATATTGTATGATTTTTTTGCCACGGAATACCCAGAATAGGCAAATCAATAATGATAGTAAGAACAATGTTACCTCAGGGTAAAAAGGAATGGGGGGGGAAGTGCTAATGTGATTGCTAAAGGGGACAGGGTTTTTGGTTGGGGTAATGAAAATGTACTAACTTGACTGTGGTTACTGATGAATGCAAAACTGTGAATATACCATAAATACTCAAGTATAAACTGACCCGAATATCAGCCGAGGCACCTAATTTTACCACAAAAACTGCATTAAAAATGTGCAGAAAAAAGTCGGCTTATACACAAGTATATGCGGTACTAAAAATCATTGAAATGCAAAACTTAAATGGGTAAATTGTATAGTATAAGAATCATATCTCAATAAAACTACTACCTAAAAAAACAAGAAAATAGGAGGGTATAACTCACTCAATCTTGTTTAATCTACACAAACACCCCATTAGTTTTAAGTCAACCCATCAAATAATATTATTTCACCAGTTAAAAACTAAACAACTCTTTAAGGGGGGAAATAAAAAATGCCTAATAGTATTATTCTCAAATAATCATTTTTAATTATTCTCCAATAATTCCATTTTATAAAATATCCAGGGTTTAAATATCAAAAATCTCATTACTACCATATTCATATAGTGAAACACACACACACCTAAAAAATTTGCAGGAAAATATAAATAAAAGATAATGGAACTTATTTTAATGGATAATGTATGCACACACATACACACAAGCAGACACATAGTCTTCAACTGTAAATACATACATTTAAGTAAAGATGCAAATATATGTGTTTATAGTTCAAGACACACACCGCAATTGGTTGATATGTCTCCTTTGTTAAAGGACATTTTTTCCCCTTTCAACTTATTGAAGAAACTAGGGACTTTGTTGGATACACTTTCTCAAATCAGTTTGTGGACTTTATCCCTTTTGCGGTGTTGACATGGGCCTAATGCCCTCTTTCATTTCCTGTAAATTGTGCGTTGTCTCTAAACCAGTGGCTCTCAAAGGGAACAAAGTGTCTCTCCTTCCACACTTTACAGGAAATGCAGCATATTTAAATATGCTTTCATGCTGAAAGAAATGAAGAAAATATTAAAAGTTTTGAGTTACGATATCGAAGGATTCTATAGGCAAAATACTGAGCTATGCAGGAAGCATTCAAAGAAGATGGAAGGAATATAGAGTTATTGGGATAAAAAAGAACTGGTTAACCCTCAACCATTTCACAAAGCAGTATATGATCTAGAAATCTAAGTTGCACTGAAGGCGTTAGCAAAAAACCAGGCTCCAGGAATTGACAGAATATTAATAGAAATATTTTAGCAAACTGATGAAGTACTTGAAGCACTCTATGCCAAGAAATTTGGCTACCAGCTCCCTGGCCAGCCAACTGGGAGAGATTTGTAATTGGGCAATTCCAAAGAAAGGTGACCCAACAGAAGGTGGGAATTATTGAATAATATAATTAATAGTGCATCCAAGTACATTTCCCCTCAACGTCTTTCAAAAACAATTGCAATAGCACATCATTTGGGAGCTGCCAAAGATCCAAGCCAGATTCAGAAGAGAATGTGGAATAAGGGATATCACATGGCTTTTGGTTGAAAGCAGAGAATACCAGAAAGATCCTTATTTGTGTAAACATAAAGGTATTCAACTGCATAGTTCATAACGAATTGTGGATAGCATTGAAAAGAACGCAAACTCTAGAACACTCTTTAGTGCTCCTGTGGAACCTGTACACGGACTAAGAGGTAATCTTTTAAAAAGAAATAGGGGGGGGGGGAAGAAATAGGGATACTGTGTGGCTTGAAATCAGGAAAGGTATACATCAAGGTTGCATTCTTTCACCATACTTGTTTAATCTGTATGCTGAGTAAATAATTCGAGGAGCTGGACTATATGAAGAACAAGGCATTAGGATTGGAGAAAGGCTCACTAAACCTGTGATATGCAGAGATTGCTTGCTGAAAAGGAAGAGGATTTGAGGCACTTACTGATTGTGTTAGTCTGGGTAGACTAGAGAAACAAATCCACAGAAACTCATATGTATATAACATAGAGTCTTGTATAAAGGGTAAGTGTACATTAAGAAAGCATCTCAACCCAGTGCTGTCCAAGCCCATAAGTCCAACATTAGCCCATATGATCTACAAAGTCCTCCTCAATCTCACAAAAAAGCACACAATGACGCTGACTGCAGGAGGAAAGCCGAATCAATGAGTGTGTAAGCATCTCAGCGCTGGCAGGCATCTCCACGCAGCTGCTCCAGCACCCAGGGCTGCAGCGGGGTAGATCCATGTGGCTACTCCTCAGGGATGTCTTGCAGGAAGTGAGCCTTGCCAGCTGAAGCAGGGAACTGGCTAAGGCAGCTGCACCCTGGTCCCACCATGAGAGCAAGAGACCCTAGAACTAGAAAGGTGAGGCTCAGTGAGCCATTTAGCTCCCCAACCTTCAATTAATCCCACATGTGTTTTATCAGCCAGGTTGGCATAATAAACCTTAACTATCTCACTGATGAAGATCAAAGATGTACTGTACTGCACTGGGCAAATCTGCTGCACAAGACCTTTTCAAAGTGTTGCAAAGATGTCACTTTGTATTTGAATTACAATGTTGGTGAAGAATATTTAAAGTACCATGACTATCAAAAGAACAAAGACCCTGGAAAAGATAGACTGACACAGTAGCCACAACAATGGGCTTAAACATAACAATTGTGAAGATAGCACAGGGCTGAGCAGTGTTTTGTTCTGTTGTGCATGGGGTCGCTATGTACCAGCACTTGATTCAATAGCATATAACAAAACAACAATCTACTTTCTGGGCCTATAAATTGGCTTACTCTGAATATTTTACAAGGAATCATATAACGTGTCCTTTTGCAACTGGCATTTTTCATTTAGCATATTTTCAAGATTCATCCAGTTATAGCATGCAACAGTACAGCATTTATTTGGTCAAATAATATTTTATTGTGTGAATATACCATACTTTGTTTATCTACTCATCAGCTGATGAACACTTGGGTTGTGCTTTCTGGCTATTATGAATAATGACCCTTGAACTTCTGAGTATAACTTTTAAGTGAGGGCATATGTTTTCATTGCTCTTGAGTAAATATTTAACACTGGAATTATGGATCATATGGTAGCTCTGTGTTTAGCATTTTAAGGAATTGCCAGACTTCTTGCCAAACGAGTCGTACCATTTTATATTCCACCAGCAATGTGTCAGGGTTTCTCCACAACCTCATCGCTTGTTGTTGGTGATATTGTTAGCACCACATACAGTGACCTGATGTACAACAGAACAAAACACAGCCTGGCTTCAGAACCAACCTCACAGTTGTTACTATTTGAGCCCATTGTTGCAGCCACCGTGTCAATCTACTTCCTTGAGAGTCTTCCTCTTTTTTTCTGCCCCTCCACTTTACTGAGCATGATACCTTTCTCCAGGGACTGGACTCTTCTGATAACATGTCAAAAATATAAGAGATGAAGCCTGGTCATCCTCACTTCCAAGGAGCACTCTGGTTAGACTTTTTATAAGACAGATTTGTTTGTTCTTCTGTCAGTCTCTGGTAATTTCATATTCTTTGGCAAGACCATAATTCAAATGCATAGATTTTCTTCTATCTTCCTTAGTCGCTGTTCAACTTTCACATGAATATGAAATGATTGAAAATACCATGGCGTGGGTCAGGCCTATCTTTGTATTCAAAGGGACATCCTTGTTCTTTAACTCTTGCAAGAGGTCTTCTTAAAAATTATTATTATTTGGGATTTAATACATGTATCATATCATTCCATATTTCAATCACGTCAAATAGAATTATACAATTGCTACCACAGTTTCCAAACATTCCCCAGAGCCCCTTATTCTACTTGCTGTCCCTATAGGTTTATCAGTCTTGGGTTTCATATACTAAAAAAACATTTCACATATGGAAAAGCATGTAACACAGCTTCAAGAGATTGTTCAAGAGGGTGACTTCCATTGATATAACACTTCTGAGATACACTCTAAATATGAATAAAAACCATATAAACCAAAAATACAGAAAATTTTGGAAACTAGATCAGATCCAGTCTGCATCACAGGGGGGAATCTACTGACAAAGTTTTAACTGTTCAAGTCAGATTTATGCCTTTGATCTTTATACTCCTTGAGAGGTCATATGCAGATTTGCCATAAGCAAAAAGTTGATTTCTTGACTGCTGCTTCCATGAGCATTGGGATTCAAACAAGATAAAATTGTTGACAACGTCAATCCTTTCTCCATTCATCATGAAGCTCTCTACTAATCTGGTTGTGAGGATTTTTGTTTTCTTTACATGGAGCTGCAATCCTTGATCTTCTTCAACAAGTGCTTCAAGTCCTCCTCACTTTCAGTAAGACTGTGTCATCTGCATATCACAGGCTAATAAGTTCCTAATGCCTCATTCTTCTTCATACAGTCCAGTTTCTCAAATCATTAGTTCAGCAGACTGAGTAAGTACGGTAAAAGAACATAAACCGGGTGCACACCTTTCTTGATTTTAAAACACTCAGTATAGTCTTACTTTATTCCAACAAATGCCTCTTGATCCATGTATAGTTTCCACATAAACAAAATGAAGTGTTCTAGAATTCCCATCCTTCTCCACAGTTTAAGATCTATACAGTTGAATGCCTTTGTATATAGTCAATGAACATTTTTCTAGTATTCTTTGCTTTCAGCCAAGATCCAGCCTATGTCAGTGAAGATATCTCTCATTCCACATCCTCTTCTGAATCCAGTTAAATTTCTGGCAGCTCCCTGTTGATGTGCTGCTACAAGCCTTATTGAATAATCTTTAGCAAAACTTCACTTGCATGTGTTATTAATGATTTTGTTTAATAATTCCTGAATTTTGTTGAGTTACCTTTCTTTGGAAGGAGTACACATATGGATCTCTTCCATATGGAAATCTTCCAGATTTCTTAGCATAGATGAGTAGGAGCCTCCTGTGCTTCAACAACTTGTTGGAATATTTCATTTGGTATTCCTTCAATTCCTGGATCCTTGTTTTTTGCTAATGCCTTCAGTGAAGCTTGGTTTTCTTCCTTCAATATCACTGGTCATAGATCAAATGGTTGAATGTTGATCAATTTTTTTTGGTGCCATAGCACAGTGCATTCCTTCCATCTTCTTTTGATGTATCGGCATAGTTCAATATTTTGCCATATGTGGCGATCACATAATCTGTCAACTTGTGAAGGAGTGGAGTCTAGCCTGCCATTCAGGCCACAGCTAAATAAGGCCTCTGTGTGGGCATGGCCTTCTGAAGATACTGGGAACTCCTGTCTTCCTCGCTGGAGGTGGGACACACTCTCTTCCTGTGAGACATTCCTGTTGAAAAGCCACATGGAGCTATACTGATTGTAGTGAGAGCGTTGGAGCTGGGGAAGCCACATGGAGACCCACACCAGTGCTAAGATGCTTCCACCACCAATGGATCCACAAGACTTTCAACCCACTGGCCTGTGAGCTTCCTGCACTTGGTGTCATTGCATGTGTTATGTGAGTCGGAAGAGGAATTTATAGACTGTTATTGGACATGGGCTAATATCAGACTTATGGACTTGACTGGACTGGGCTGTTTTCTTAATACACAATTACTCTTTACTATAAAGCTCTTTCTTATGTACACATGAGTGTCTCTAGATTTGTTTCTCTAATCAACCTGGACTAACACACCATATAATCATTCAATACTGGAACTCAACGTTTGAATTTTTCTTCAGTTTTTCAGCTTGATATCCTATTTGCTCTAACTCCATGTCATTGCACATTTCATTATAATACTGTGCGTTGTCTTCTCGAGTTGTCCTCTGAAATTACCTATTCGACTTTTACTTCATCACATTTCTTTTATTTGCTTTAGCTGCTCTATGATCAAGAGCAAGTTTCAGTCTGCTCTGCTAGCTGATGTTTTCTTTCTCTCCTGTCTTTGTAATGACCTTTTGCTTTCTTCATGCACAATGATATTGCATGAAGCTCTTCAGGCCTTTTGTCATTAGCTCTCAATGAGTTACATTTGTTCTTGAGATGGTCTCTAAATTCAGATGCAATATAAGCAAGGTCGTATTTGGCTCTCCTGGAATTGTTCCAGTCGGCCCTTGGTCTCATGTTGATTGCTGATGTTGAGCTCCTCCATCATCTATTCCTACAGATGTAGTCAATTTGAGTCTCGTGTGTTCCATCTGGCATAGTTCAGGTGTACAGTCCCTGTTTATGCTGTTGATAAAGGGTATTTGCAATGAAGTCTTTTGTCTTGCAAAATTGTATCATGTAATTTCCAGCTTCGTTTCTATCACTAATGTCCTATTTTCCAACAACTGTTCCTTTCTCTTTGTTACCCGCCCTCAAATTCCCATTGCCAATAATTATCCATGAATCTTGACTGCTTGCTTGATCCAAATCAGACAGAAGTTGGTAGAAATATTCAATTTCCTCATACTGGCTTTAGTGATTGGTGCATAAATTTGAATAGCAGTAGTACTAACTGGTCTTCCTTGCAGACATATAGGTATTACCCTACCATAGACAGCCAGTATTACACTTCAAGATAGATTCTGAAATATTCCCTTTGATGGTGAATTTAAAACTATTCCACTTGAATATGTTATTCCTGGTATAGTAAGCCATATGATTACCTGATTCAAAATGGCTAATACTAGTCCACTGTAGCTCACTAATGCTTAGGATATCACCCTTTCTGGGTGTCATTTTCTTTTTTTATGATTTTTAATTTTCCTAGATTCATACTTGGCATATCCCATTCCCATTACTAATAATTGTACTATTCTTATTTTGAGCCCATCAGAAAACAAAGGTCTAAGTCAGTATAGCTGACTCTACTTCAAGAAGGTATCTCTTCCTCAGTTGTATTTTGAGCGCCTTCTGACCTGAGATGCTAATCTTCTGGCACTCTATCTGACAGCATTCTGCTGTGATTCATCAGGTTTTCAGCAGATCAGACAATGCTCCACTACCATTCATATGGTGGCTAATTTCTCTGAAGTGGATAGTCGATTCCTTATTTGTTTTTTCTTTCTTTTAAAAATCATTTTATTGGGAGCTCATACAACTCATACCTCAATCCATACATATACCCACTGTGTCAAGCACATTTATACATTTGTTGCCATCATTTTCAAAACATTTTCTACTTGAGGCGTTGATATAAGATTCTCATTTTCCCCCTCCCTCTCCCACCCTCCCTCCCTCATAAACCCTTGATAATTTGTAAGTTATTTTTTCATGTTTTACATTGACCGATGTCTGCCTTCACCCACTTTTCTTTTATCCATCCCCCTGGGAGGGAGTTACATGTAGATCCTTGTGATCAGTTCTCCCTTTTCCCCCCATCTTTCCCTTACCCTTCTGGTATGGCTACCCTCAATACTGGTCCTGAGGGGTTTATCTGTCTTGAATTCCCTGTTTCCAGCTCTTATCTGTACCCATGTACACGCTCTAGTCTAGCCGGATTTATAAAGTAGAACTGGGGTCATTATAGAAGCATTAAAGAACCAGAGGAAAGTTGTATGTGTTACCGGTGCTATACTACACCCTAACTGGCTTGTCATCTCCCCGCAACCCTTCTGTAAGGAGATGTCCTACTGCCTACAGATGGGCTTTGGGTTTCCACTCCACACTCCCCCTCATTCACAATGATGTGGTTTTGTTCTGGGTCTTTGATGCCTGATACCTGATCCTACTGACACCTCATGATCACATAGGCTAGTGTGCTTCTTCTATGTGGGCCTTGTTGCTTCTCAACTAGATGGCTGCTTTTTTATCTTCAAGTCTTTAAGACCCCAGGCAGTCTATTCCTTCTTCATAGTTTGTTCTTAGTCTAGAAACTGTTGAAACTTGTTAATTCAAGTGATCCTGCTGATATTTGAAATACCAATGACATAGCTTCTAGCATCACAGTAACATGCAAGCTCTCACAGTATGACAAACTAACAGACAAGTGGAGCTTATAACATAGGTACAAAAGGGTAATTTGCCTTGGTGTGGCAGGATCAGATCGAGTGCAATTCCCACACTGTGTCTCCGGTGTTGTCCCCTGTAGGGCTATGGGTCAGTGGGGTCATAGTGGGGCTGGCCATGTGGTCCTCTCTGTGGACTGGCTGCTCTAATTGGGAACATCGTCCTCAGGGCCTGATGTGCTCCACTTTCTCCTCCTCCCCCTTCATCTGCTCACGTGTGCTCCGATCAGACATGTCCCTCTCCCGGAGCTGCAGATTTAATGCCGCCCTTTGAAATAAATTATTCTGTGGGGAGGGGCAGGTGTCCATGTTGCACTAAGGGGGTGCAACAGAACAGTAAGGGAACAGAGTGGCGAGGTCCCCAGGGAATGCTGAAGGTGGATGTTGGGGCCAGAGCATGGTGCCCCAACAGACTGGACTGGAAAGCACTCCTAAGGTCAACAAACAATCCTTGAACTAACTACAAGTTTTTCTTTCTTGTGTTTTGTTTTGTTTTTTTTGTCACTGGTTTGTTGTTTTTGTTGTGTTATATATTATTGCTTGGTTTTGCTCTGTC
>NW_022103904.1:26123102-26136941 GCF_000313985.2 Echinops telfairi | reverse complement strand
GTGCTTTACACAATTGATGTATATATGGATTGTGATAAGAGTTGTATGAGCCCCTAATAAAATGATTTTTTAAAAAGAAAAAAACAAACAAAATGTTAATTTGTAGTTATTTACATTTTGTTAATAACCAATAACTGATGATATGGAAACAGCAGTCAAGAAATCAAATGGTGTGTACATTGGACAAATCTGCTGCCCAAGACCTATTCAAAGTGTTAAACCGTAAGAATGCCACTCTGAGGATCAAGGTGTACCTGACTCAAGCAATGACATTTTCAATGATCTCAATGCACATGAAAATCGGATAATAAATATGGAAGATCAAAGATGTTGGGGAAGAACACGGAAAGTACCATGAAGTGCCAGAAGAACAAACAAATCTGTCTTGGAAGGATAGCCAGAATGCTTCTGACAAGGGAGGATGGGAAACTTTGTCTCACCTACTTTGGACATAGCATGAAAGAGCAGCCCCTGAGGGGAATCATGTTTGATAAAGTAAAAGGTTAGCCAAAAAAAAGGACTATCAAGGAGTTGGACTGACACAATAGCTGCAGCAATGGGCTAAAAGAACAATTCTGAGTTGAGTGTAGGATCAGATGATGCTAAGTTCAGTTGTACATAAGGTCGCTCTGAGTTGGAACTGTCAGATGGCACCCACTACTGCCAAGCATTATGTGTCATTTGTATGCCTTCCTTGGAAAATCTGCATTGAGTTTCTTTGCCATTTTTAAGATGGGGTTCTTTGCCATATTATTGAGCTAAGGCCCTTTTCAGATATATGATTTGTAGAAAAAATTATGTTCTATAAACTACCCTTTTTAGTTTGTTATCTTTAAGCCTCAATTTTTGGTTGGATACTGGACGGTTTATACACCCACTTCTCACTTATCAACATGGTGACATGGTTTGGTTCCAAATACTAGGATGTTATTTGCAAATTAGCATTTTGTGAAAATGGAGGATGGTCCCATCAGCTCACATAAGGGATGACTGCATCATTATATAGCTGTCCATTTTATATAATTGTGACACTTGTCATTACATAAGGGAGAATTATGGCCCAGGGCAGACGACACATAACTTTAACCAGTACAGTCAGCACTACTCTTGCCTAGTGATTTGGTGTTCTTTCCTGCCAGATATATGTAGTCCATGCACAAAAGTCAGGCACATTTTTTACTGCTGTCAAAAAAATGTGAAATGCCAGGTGAAAGGGCCAGAAAGTAAGGAAGAAGTATAAATTTAAAGGATCAGAGTCTTCTACTTTCCAAGGTTTGTTGCTGATGTTAAATTTTGTTGTGTAATTTGTTTAATAGCTTTCCTGTTTTTATTCTGTCGAATCTGAATTGTCTGAAATGTACTAGTACTCTAAATTCTTGTTTTTAAGCTTGGCTTCCTAGGGGGTCACACGTGGGTCAGTAAAATTTATTGGACAACCAATGACGCGTCAGTAGATTTCCTTAAATGCCTTGCCTATATATTTTCCACCTTTTGCCAAAGTGATCTATGCAAGCATGTGTGACTTCGGACTTAAGGCAGTTTAGAAGACAGCCTTAGCTTTGCTCTTCCAGCAGCACAAGACTGGAGGTCAGCCAATGTGAGACTGCAGCCATCTCCTTCCTCCATTCTTTTCTGGGCTTGCACACAGCTTTGTACATGCATGCAGCCTTTTTTTGGGGGGGGACCCATACAACTCTTATCACAATCCATACATACATCTATTGTGTCAAGCACATTTATACACTTGTTGCTATTATCATTTTCAAAACATTTGCTTTCTGCTTGAGCCCTTGGTATCAGCTCATTTTCCCCCTCCCTGCTCCCCTCTCCCTCATGAACCCTTAATAATTTATAAATTATTATTATTTTGTCATATCTTACACTGTCCAAGGTCTCCCTTCACCCACTTTTCTGTTGTCCATCCCCCAGGGAGGTGGTTATATGTAGATCCTTGTAATTGGGTCCCCCCTTTCCAGCCCAACGTCCCTCCAATCTCCCGGTATTGCCACTCTCACCACTGGTCCTGAAGGGATCATCTGTCCTGGATTTCCAGTTCCTATCTGTACCAGTGTACATCCTCTTGTCTAGTCAGATTTGTAAGGTAGAATTGGGATCATGAAAGTGTGGGGGTGGGGTGGGGGGGAAGAAGCATCTAGGAACTAGAGAAAAGTTGTATGTTTCACTGATGCTACACTGCACCCTGACTGGCTCGTCTCCTCCCTGCAAACCTTCTGTAAGGGGATGTCCAGTTGCCTACAGATGAGCTTTGGGTCTCCACTCCACACTTCCCCTTATTCACAATGATTTGATTTTTTTTGTTCTTTGATGCCTGATCCCTGATCCCTTCGACAGCTCGTGATTGCATAGGCTGGTGTGCTTCTTCCATGTGGGCTTTGTTGTTGCTGAGCTAGATGGCCGCTTTTTTACCTTCAAGCCTTTAAGACCCCAGAAGCTATATCTTTTGATAGCCAGGCACCATCAGCTTTCTTCATCACATTTGCTTATGCACCCATTTGTCTTCAGTGATCATATCGGGAAGGTGAGCACACAATGATATGATTTTTTGTCCTTTGATGCCTGATAACTGATCCCGCATGCAGCCTTTCACATTCCCAGATTTTATGTCAGGGCTTTTCAAAGTTCATTATGGTTGTCTAGTATTCCAGGATTTCCTTCTAAACACTGGCAGGCTCTTTTTTCCTCAACTGAATCAAGCCCTAGACAGTTGAGTGATGTCGCCCTTAGTTTGCTGTTGTTTTGGGTATGCCCTAACTGTTGTCTGCACACTACCAACCCCTTCCCACTCCCTAACCCCACCCCCCAACTCACACACACAGCTGAACTGAATATAATCAAACAGCCATTATACCCTGGGAATTGTGATTTCCCAAGGGGCTGCAAATTTGGACAAAATGACTTTCAAAGAGGTTGGATCTCTCCACCATCTATAATGGTTTTGACTACCATGCCACTGAGCTATGGGGGGTAGGAGGGGAAATGGTTCTATGGGGCACCTACCTGGTTGTCTTACTGATGCTCTGTAGTTTATCTAACATGGATTACTTTGGACTTCTTCTCTCGTTTGAAAGGAGTCATGGTGGGATAGTGGGTTATGCATGAAATCACTAACTTTACGGTCAGCAGCTCAAATCTATCAGTTGCTCTGTGGGAGGCAGACAAGGCTGGCTGTCTGCGCCTATAAAGATTCAAAGTCTCAGAAACCCAAAAGGGCAGTTCTACTCCATCCTATAGAATTGTTACGAGTCCAAATCAATTCCATGGCAGTTTTCTCTAGTTTTGCTAGAGTTCAGAAATAATTTAACTTATTTTGGCCATATTTTCATGAGGTAATTCACAGAGGATCTCATTCTGGAAGTTGATCAGCCAAAATAATGATATTTTAGTTCTGACATTCCTTCTGTATTCATCAGTTGGAACACTTTAGAGGGAAAAATTGTGCATCTACTATTTTGCTACCTAATAGTAAAATTCACAAAGGAAAGGAAGAATAAATATTGGATTCTTTTTCTCTCATCAGTTTTCAAAATACTGAGTTAATTTCTAATAACCTCCACTGGTGACCGCCCCCCGGACTATGATGAACACAAGGATTAAACATATTAGATAGGTCTCAACCCAATAGTTATGCTCCTTAATGCTTAGATATGTTCAGGTTGGCTCTTCAGTCCTTCACTACTGGTACCAAAGACGTCCCAGGATGATCTGATGCAATGGAATCTGATGCAATGCCCTCATCTTGGAATCCGCCATTTCCCCAAGGTGCCCTGATTCTTTAGTGGAGGATATTTTAAGACCACAATCCCTGAATGTCCTAAGGTACCACTTTAAAATTACTGTCCTTTTGCTGAACTGTGCTCTCTCTGAGTCCTATCCAATGTGGAAGCCGTCCACATTATAAATAATGTACAGTGAAGACAGACGATTGCCCTCTCAGATTACCCAACACAATCGATTAGACTGATGTCACCGAAGGAGAAGTACATATAGACTGACAACCTTAAGACACTAAGCATAACAAACTGGTCCATTACATCATTACTTAACCTTTCCCTTTTATAACTCTCCACATCTTATTTATTTTGGGATCAAAAGCAGTCATGGTATTCTAATAACTGGCAAGGGTTTCCTGTTATTCCACACTATCATTTTAATGAATGTTAAATCGCCCCTGTAGTAAAGTAGTTTAAATACTTTATAATTGTAGTGCTATACCTATTACAGATTCATTCATAATTAGCAGATGGTCAACGCGAACCCTGGTGGCACCTTTCCCTATGTGTAAGTCACACTTCTCTTTGGGTAGCACCTTCCAGGCATAGTAACATTCTGAAGCTTGGAAGTGAGTATTTTCCCACTCAAAAACTTTCAATGGGGCTGCTACTAAGAATTAGGCTTGGACTGAAGCACAGGGGTGTCTCCTCTACCTAGTCCACTAAAATATTCAGAAAATTATTTATGACAAAAATTGTTCATGGGATCAAAGTGGCAACTGCAATTGAAAAGAGTACAAGGGGGTACCATACCACACAAACCAGAATTTTCCCCAAAGCTATGTATTTAAATTTTTTTGCAAAACAACGTTATCACCTGTAAAGTACTCTCCATTATACTTAATACATTAGGCAAATCTGTAATTCCATTCTTGGAAACATTTTAAAACTCATTTGTTTGGATGTCTCTCAGCACCTCCTCATTTTTTTTCTTCATCTTTTCTACTTCGTCAAATCATTGCCCTTTCATGTCCCTCTTCATTTGTGGAAACAAAAAGTCACACTGAGCAAGGTCACGTGAGTAAGGGACATGGGGTAAAAGAGGCATGCAGGTTTGTTTGTTTGTTTGTTTTTGCCAAAACCTGGTGCACTGAGATGGCTGTGTGAGCAGGTGCATTGTCGTGGTGGCAAAACCAGTCCTCTATCTGCCACAAAACAGGACTTTTTTGGTCACACACTGTTAGCAATCTTTTCAGAACCTCTAAATTGAAAACTTTTAGCAGTCTGACCTGGTGGAACAAATTCCAAATGCACTATCCCTCGCACATCACATCTGATTTTTTTTTTTGTGGCGGGGGTAGCCCTCATCTGTAGATGGGAATTTCAGGAGGGCAGGGAGTTGATGTTAATGGAGGAAGAACAACTCAGGAAAGGAGGGCAATATGGTTGGATGCACAACTTGAATGCAGTCACTGAACTGCACGTGTAGAAACCACTGGATTGGTGTATGCTTACCTGTGTGATCCTCAACAACAGCAGACTGAGACTAGTGAAAAGTTTCACCATACTAGAGAGAAGGAGCATGAAAGCCCAGCCAATGTCAGCGTGTGCAGAGGAACCTGTGAGTTATATTGACTAAAAGACTCAGAGGTAGAATTTGGAAAATGATGAAAAAAGTCATTATGCCATTGAAAAAGAAGATGAGTTTAATAAGTGAAACAAAATAAACTATATCCATACAGTTCAACTAAGGTACAAAGGCAGAGCTCAGGCTTACTGAGTGATTAATCTACTAGCAGAGGAGTGTTGGGACTAAATTAACATGAAGCTTGCTTTTGGAAATTGAGGAAAAAGTTTTAAAAGCGTGAAGGAAACTCTAACAAAGACATATACCATGAGTGGTTAGGCAAGATGTCTTTAATTTTGAGGAGAGATTTTAAAAGTAGGAAAAGAGAATCAATTGGTTCCTTTGGAGTACTGGCTTCTTCATGATTGATGGGCTTTGGTTGAAGGAACTTTAACTGTCAAATTGATCTAAACCAAGCTTTTATGTCATAATTAGTGTATTCAGGAAAGATTATCTAGTAAGCAAGGTAAACACGGGCTTACTTGTGCCCTGATATGGTTAAAAATACATGAAACTGTTCACTACAGATTAGTAAGTAAACTCAAGTAAATCTGTTCTTATCTTGCTTCCTGCCAGGAATTATCCATATGAAACTAGGTTTGGGTTCTGGAGGAGGGAGACAGAAGCCAGCAAGACCTAGAAGCAGAATCTTCAAGGTAAAAAAAATGTAAACTTGTTCGCTACAGACCAGCAAGCAATCACAATTGTAAGACTGCAAGTACTATGGCCCTGAGTGCCTTCCACAGTTTAAGGTTCGGTTACTTCTTAAGAAAGGTCTGACTTTGCCCAGGACACCTGGCAGAACTTTGTGCAACTCTGAAATATCTGAGATGTCTGGAAGATTAGCCAAATGGCTTGAATTTGGATATTTGATAATACACAGAAATAACAAAACAAGTCCACAACAAACGAGCGTCTGGAGATCTACTTCTGAAAATCAGCCCCTGAAAGCCATGTGGGGCACAGATCTACTCTGACCATGAACCGGCTCAATGACAACTGGTGTGGGAGTTGGTTTCATATGACCACTAAGAAAATTGAATTTTAACATGCTTACAATGATGCCTGGCAGGTAATAAATATACAAATGTTCTATAAAGAACAATTCTCCTATAATACACTTTTACAAAAACAATTAGCCTCAATTGCTGCATTTATCATACCTTCAAGTATACATACATTTTTGTAATTATTTGATTGGTTATTTCTTCCACTAGATTGTAAGTTCCTGGCAAATATGGGTTATTGTTGGCTTTATAAACCATAGCCTCTCTAAGCACTTCCCACCACCCTGTCAGAGTCAGTTATGACTCCTAGGGAGTGACTGGTGGGTTCAAACTGCCAACCTTTTGGTTTAGAACTCAATGTGCAATACATTATGTTACCAGGTGTGGTAGTTACACAACCTTGTATCACCTTGAGGGTATTAAGCGTGAAGGGGTGGGGTCTAGTCTGTCAATCAGGTCACAGCCTGATGATGCCTCCTTGTGGGCTTGGCCTTCTCGTGAGAATTCTGGGAACTTCCTCTTTCTCTCCTTCACCTTCCTGTTGACAAGCCATGTGGAGCCACACTGAGACCTGCGTCAGCCCTAGAGCAGCATCTGGATCCACCACGACTGGATCCGTAAGACTTTTCACCCATCGACCTATGATCTTCCTGAAATTCTGAACCATTGCATGTGGCTGTGTGAGTCTGAATAGAGATTTATGGACTATTGTCAGACTAAAGGGCTAATATCAAGACTTAAGGACTTGATCTGGACTGGACTGGGATATTTTCTTGATACATAACTACTCTTTGATAAACAACTCTTTCTTATACATATATGAGTGTCTCTGAATGTTTCTCTAGTCAACCAAGCACCTAGTACTCAACAAATATTTATTGAATAAGAGAATCAGAAACCATGCTAAAGAATACAGAAATTGGCAAATGTGTTTTATGCACACTTACACACAGATCTTTTACAATACAATAACAGACTGTAGAAAGGATTGTCTCCAAAGGGTTATAACTGTGTGTTCAACCATGCAGCAACACAGAAATTATAACTGGCTCAACATTAAATGAAGTCACTAATATAATACATTAATATTAATTATGGTACATTAATCTTAAATATACAGGTGAATACATTTTGACTTATATAGGTAACAGTATAAACACCATTCAGATCAAAATATAAAACATTCCTAGCAGCACTCCATTGCCTCCCTGGTGCCTCTTCCCAATGAATACCCACCCCAGGTGGAACCACTAGTCTGATTTGTATCATCATAGCCTAAAAGGCATTAGGTACAGCTCAGCTAATGCTAAAAAACACACTGTAACATCAAATTAGACTTACTTACAATCAAGGACCAATACGATATCTAATTTACAATAGTACTAGATCCTGTAAAATTAGGGGCAGAAACAAGACTGTTGTTTTATTTCCATTATTATATTGAGCTCTCTTGCCAATGCAAAAATATTCAGAAAAGAAAAGCACTGGAAGAGACAAGAATATCATTACATGTAGACAACATGATTATATACGAGCACAACCCAAGAAAATAAGCCATATCAATTGATAATTAAAACTTCAGTAAAATGGTTAAGTAAAAAACAAATATAAATTCACAAAAGTCAAAATCATTCTCATGTAGTAGTACTAACTAGAAAATAAAATTTTTAAAAGGCATTCAATTAACAATAGAAGTGGAAAATATTAAGCAACTAGTAATTAACTTCACAAAGGACATCTATGACTGATATGAAGAAAACAACCAAACATTACTGGGAGAAATAAAGATTTGGACAAGTATAAAAATATTTCATGTTCTGAGATGAAAGGCCTAAATATCACAAAGGCAATAGTTATTCATAAATTAATTTATGGGTTTAACAGAATTCCAATTGAAACACTACAAGAATATTCACAAGACTTAACAAAAATGCTTCTAAAATTCATCTGACAAAAGCACACAATAAGAATACTAAACAGCACTGGGCTGGAATGAGTACAAGAAAGAGTATAATCATATTAAAAGCAACAATTTAAATGACATGATATTCATCTTTATAAAAAACTCACAAAAACCTAGTCTCTAAAATATATTTAATATGTAATGAGAAACATGAACAAAATTTGGAAAAGAATCAGTATTTAACAACCATTACTGGAAAATCTGTAAGCAAGACACTCTAGATCAGAGGTTGGCAAACTACAACACAGAGGTCACATCTGGTGTGCCACCTGTTTTTATAAAGAAAGCTTTATGGGAACATAGCCACATTCATTTGTTCACTTTTTGTGTATGGCCGCTTTTTTATTCCATTTATATAGATATCTAGAATGGGACAATCTATAGAGACAGAGTGGAGAGATTAGTGGTTGTCAGGCACTATGGAGATGGGGGGTGTTGGGAATTATGGATAAGAGGCATAGTATTTTCTCTCTAGACCAGTGGTTCTCAACCTGTGGGTTACGACCCCTTTGAGGGCCAAACAACCCTTTCGCAGGGGTGGCTCAAGTCATATAAGTAGCAAAATTACAGTTATGAAGTGGTAACGAAAATAATTTTATGGTTGGGGGGGGTCACGACAACATGAGGAATTATATTAAAGGGTCACAGCATTAGGCAGGTTGAGAACCACTACTCTAGACCAATGAAAATGCTCTAAAACTGACTATTACACTATGTATAAAATTCATTGAATTTTATATGTTTAATGGGTTAAGTATATGATGTGAATTAAATCCAAGAAAAACTGTTACTTTAAAAACCAAAGCATAAAAAAGATATATTCAGATTATCCGACAGTTTGTCAGATGACATTCTAAAGGGTATCCTCCTTCACTAGTAGAAAAGTAAGCCTAGATTTTCAAAAAATCTCAGATAATGGGGTAAATGAAGCACAAAATCAAACCAAAAGCCCCAAACCCAACGGTCAAAGTTGATTTTTACTTGTAGGTGACCCTGCGGGCGAGTATAACTTCCCCACAGGGTTTCCAAAGCTGCAGATCTTTATAGACACAGACTGTCACATCTTTTTTCCCATGAGTCCATGGTTCTGAACTGCTAATCTTTCAATTACCAGCCAAGCCGTTTACTCACTGTGCCACCAGAGTTCTTTAATGAAGCACAAAGTGTTGACACGTGCTTAAATCTATGCAAACTTGTAATGTATAGAACAATAATAATGTCTTACAGGGCATGATGAAATGAGCTTCTTTATGTGGTGGATTCTGCCTGGTTCTTTGGAAACACAGTATGAAGTCTTTACTCTTATCCAGATAATTGGTTATTTACTAGAGAAACTGTAGGGAACCCTGGTGGCTCTTTTGGGGCAAGTGTTGGACTGCTAAGCACAAGACTGCAGTTCTCAATCCACAAGTAGTTACGTGGGAGGAAGATGAGGCTATTTGCTCCCCTAAAGAGCTAAAGATCTCTTAAACCTTATATAGGGTCACTTTGAGTTGGAATTAACTTGATGGCAATGGATTGGGTGGGGTAAACTGTGAACAACTTGTGATTTGATACTTTTTGTCTGGGGCTGGGATACAGTCTACCCTGTGACTGGTATGCCACTTACAGGGATTGGTCAATGACTACGTAAATCAAGCATATGTAGCCTACTGTGCAAATGAAGTGTCTGTCTGTGATCTCTGAAAAGGAGAGAAGATTGTTCAGTGTGTGTGGTCTTGGTAGGAGTGCCATGCCTTAAAATGTGTGAATCAACAACCAACCCCACAGAGGTTTAGTTAGAAAGAAGAAGAGAAGCATCAGGATGAGCACAAAAAGAAACAGAGACAGAGAGCACGGAAGAATGAGCAAGTGGAAAAAACAAGGGCTCTCCTAAAAGAGCTCTCGCACTGAAGCCAGCAAGTCCTGGTAGGGCCCAGTGACACATCCAGCGGCAACAGGACAAGAAGGGGCCCAGCAACAAAGCCAACAAAGACAGGCCCTAGTGGCAGGGCCAGTGTTGACAGTTGCCTGTACCAATAGGAGTCTATCTTCAGGAGACCCAGAAGGCCTTGTCCATGAGACCTAGAAATGAGAGCTACCCTGCACTGATGTGGTGCAATGAACTACTTAATATGGCCCTTTTTGCCAAAGTCTTAATAATTTCTACAACATAACTAGGGGCTATGCAATAAGCTGCCTGTGGTCCATCAAGGATATTGAACAGCTTGCTAATGATACAAAAAAGGTACATGGCACCCTCGTAGGCATAAGATCACCAGAATATGGTGTATGGAACCATAACCAGGGGATTGGTCAGTTTTGCCATCCTGCTAGATTTAAATGAATCATTCCAGGGGTCGAAGGGTAGACTTCTACAGCCAGGAGTGTAGCACAGCCTTTGGACCTGGGGTCCCTGCACTAGGAGTCTCCTAGACCCAGGAGACAGAGCATTGTAACACTGGAGATGGTGAGAAAGAGCGAGAAGCAGCACCAGAGAAACAGCAGCAGCAGTAGAGGCAGTACAACCAGAAGTTTCATGGGCGATAGTGTAGCGGCCTTTTAGGCCAAAGTTCCAGAGGGCTGGGCTGAGAGTTATCAATGGAATGAGATATATCAGGTACTTACTGACAGAGTAAAGAGCTTTGTTACACTTGCTCAAGCAAAGCAGATGTTGGGCTGAGGGGCCCATGGGGCCTAAAGGACAAAGGGTGGAGTACAACGAGAAGTGGCTGCCCTGATCAAAGAACTGTATTGAGTCATTTCTGATCCTGATTTGTAACCTAGTACTACCACAAAGCAAAGGTAAGTTAAAAAGTATTGCCACTAGGGTTCCAGTTCATACATGCCCAAACTATTATTAAACAAGTCTTTGCAATCAGTGGATGGCTGCAGACACATTTTCCTAATAATACACTTGCCTTAGTTTTGTTAGGGTGCCTTCGAAGAAGAATTTTCTTGTGCCATGGGGAAAATGTGATTTTGAAATCATGGTTAGCTTGATCCGGATTATCAGATTTTTTTTTTTTTTAACATTTTATTAGGGGCTCATACAACTGTTATCCCAATCCATACACACATCAATTGTGTAAAGCGCATTTGTACATCGTTTCTCAAAACATTTTCTCTCCATTTAAACCCCCGACATTAGGTCCTCATTTTTCCCCTCCCTCCCTGCTCCCCCCTCCCGCATGAGCCCTTGATAGTTTACAAATGGGTATTTTGTCATATCTTGCCCTGTCCGACGTCTCCCTTCATCCACTTTTCGGTTGTCCATCCCCCAGGGAGGAGGCCACACACAGTTCCATGCAATTGGTTCCCTCTTTCCTACCCACTCTCCCTCCACCCTCCCTGTTTTGCCACTCACACCACTGGTCCTATAGGGCTCATCCATCCTGGATTCCCTGTATTTTCAGTTCCTATCTGTACCACGGATTATCAGATTTTTAACAAAACTTAAGTGGACAGTAAGGACAAAAGTAAAGTTCCTTGTGCATGACATAAACACACTATCAAATATAATGAAAAGCATGCGCCCAGCAAAAGAACAGAATTAATGGGATCTCTTAAAAATAAGACACATATGCATCAAGATTTCACCAGGAGTAAAAAAGAAAACACAGAGACTGGGGAGAAATGTTTGGCAATGACATATTGGGAAAGGGATTAATCTCTAAAATCTATGGAAAATTTTAACACCTCAAAGAGAAAAAGATGAGTAACTCAATTAACAAACGGGGAGAGGGTATGTACAGTTTACCCAAGGTGTGCAGAGAGACTAGGCCTTCATGCACTGCTGGTGGGACTGTGTAACAGTACAACCACTGGGGAAAGCAGTGTGGAATTTCTCAAAACAATTGGGAATAGCATATGGCCCAGCAGTAAAGAACAGAAACACAACGTTAAATATAAATCAACTTATTATCTTGGCTAAAAGATTATCAATCTGAGGGAAAAACCAAAAGCTAACTGCTGTATATGTGGTCTATAAGTAAAGCAGTGAGTTATACAAAAGTTGAAGGAAGATGGGAAAAGAAACATGCAAATACCAAGACAGTTCAGATAACTTTATGAATATCGTACAAAACAGATTTTGAGGCAGAAAATCTTACTAAAAATAAAGAGGATCATTGTAAAATGATACACAACGGATTCTCCAGGAATATAATAACAACCTTAAACTTTGCATAGTTCAAAAAACCACATTAAAATATAGGAGACAAAACTGAAAACAGAATTTATGAAGAATAAACAGAAAACTACAACTAGAGTAGATTTTAAAAGTTACCCAAGTCATTGATGGAATGAGTAAAAATAACAGTAAAGATGCAAAATATTTGAATAATACAAACTTGATCTAAGGAATATATATAGAACACAATATCCAGAAATTGTAGAATGTACACAGTTTTCAAAGAACAGACATTTAAATAAAACCGTCTGGCGCTGGTGCAACGTGACACACAGAACAGAGACGCCAAAAGCAAATGCAGACAACCCTAGACAACTGATCTCTGACAAGGGCTGACACACATTAAAGGAGGACGAGAGCATCGCGTTAGCAAAAGCTGCTGGCAAAACTGATATCCACTGCAGAAATACGAAACGGGACTCATAACTCACACTATTAAAAAATGAACCCAAGATGGATCAAAGACCTAAGTGTAAAACTTAGAAATATAAAGATCAAAAATTAAAATATAAGGACAAATACATGACATAAATACAGCACCAAATATAACAGAAAACATACAAACAGCAAAAGACAAACTAGATGACTGAGACTGCATATAAATCAGACACATTTGTGCATTAAAATATTTCACCTACTAAAAATATAAAGAAAACCCATAGACTTGGGGAAAAATTGAGGCAATGGCATATCAGACAAGGGATTAACCTTGAAAGTTTACAGGAAACTTCAACACCGCAGTGAAAAAGACAAATAATCCAATTAAGAAATGGATGGAGGATATGAAGAGGCATTTTATCAAAGAAGACATTCATGCTCAAGACCATTAGCCATTAGATATGCAAATCCCCTTGAACTAACTACAAGCTTTTCTTTCTTGTTGTGTTTTAATTTGTTCCTGGTCAGTGGTTTGTTGTTGTTGCTGTTTTGTTGTATATTGCTGCTTGGTTTTGCTGTCTTGTTTTTGTGCATGTTATTATCTCTGCAAGTCTGTCTAAATAAGATAGGCTGGATGAACAATATGGAGGAGAAAACAACAGGGCCGACAGTTCCGGGGGGACATGGGAGAGGGGCAGGTGGGGGGAAAGGAAGTGGTGTCAACAAACCCAGGGACAAGTGAACAACAAGTGATCCAAATTGGTGGTGAGGTGGGTGTGGGAGGCCTGGTAGGGCATGATCAAGGGGAATATAACAAAGAGGAATTGCTGAAACCCTGGTGGGGACTGAGCATGATAGTGGGGCAGGAGGAAAGTCTAGGGAAATAGAGGAAAGAGCAGGGAGGCAAAGGGCATTTATTGAGTTCTAGATAAAGACATGTACATATGCAAATATATTTATAT
>NW_022103904.1:26115664-26122654 GCF_000313985.2 Echinops telfairi | reverse complement strand
CGTCTGGGGTCTTAAAAGCTTGAAGGTAAACAAGTGGCCATCAAGCTCAGAAGCAACAAAGCCCACATGTAAGAAGCACACCAGCATGTGAGATCATGAGGTGTCAAAGGGATCAGGTATAAGGCATCATCAGAACAAAGAAAATCTTACCATCGTGAATGAGGGGGGGAATGCAGAGTGGAGACTCAAAGTCCATTTGTAGGCTCCTGGACATCCCCTTGCAGAGGGGTCTTAGGGAGGAGACGAGCCAGTCAAGGTGCAATGTAGCAACGATGAAAAATACAACTTTCCTCTAGTTCTTAAATGCTTCCCCCTCCCCCTCTCTCCCCACTATCATGATCTGAATTGTACCTTGCAAGTCTGGCTAGACCAGAGGATGTACACTGGTACAGATAGGAACTGGAAACACAGGGAATCCAGGGCGGGATGATCCCTTCAGGACCAGTGGTGTGAGTGGCGATACTGGGAGGGTAGAGGGAGTGTGGGTTGGAAAGGGTGAACCGATTACAAGGATCTATATGTGACTTCCTCCCTGGGGGACAGACAACAGAAAAGAGGGTGAAGGGAGACATTGGACAGGACAAGATATGACAAAATAGTAATTTATAAATTATCAAGGGCTCATGAGGGATGGGGGAGCAGGGAGGGAGGGGAAAAAATGAGGACCTGATGTTGGGGGCTTAAGTAGAGAGCAAATGTTTTGAGAATGATGAGGGCAATGAATGTACAAATGTGCTTTACATATTGATATATGTATGGATTGTGATAAGAGTCGTATGAGTCCCTAATAAAACGATTTTTTAAAAAAGATATGCAAATCCAACCAATGAGATATCATTTTATCCTAGCATTAATAGCCAAGCTTAAAGAAACAGAAAACAATAAATGTTGCCAAGAGCATAGAGAGACTGGAAGCCTCATACCCTCACAGCTGGTGGGCTGTGGAAAACAGTGCCACCACTGTGGAAAGCAGCAGGACACCTCCTTTTAAAAGCTGGGACAGAAATATTGTTGCTGACACCCCCTCACAGAAGGGACAAGCCAGCCAGGCAGTATAGCACCAACAATACACACAATATTCCTCTAGTTCTTTATTGCTTTCTCCCCACCCCCACTATCATGATCCCAGTTCTACCTTACAAATTTGGCTAGAAAGAAGCATGTACAGTGGTACAGATAAGAGCCCTCGACACACGGAATCCAGGACAGATAAACCCCTCAGGAACAATAATGTGAGTAGTGATACCATGAGGGTAGGAGAAGGTGGGGGGAGAAAAGGGGGAACCTTGATCACAATGATCAACATATAATGCCCTCCCTGCGCCCCCACCCCAAGCCCAGGACGAACAACAGAAACGTGGGTGAAGGGAAACAGAGGGCAGTGTAAGATATAAAAGGGTGAGAGGGTGGTGGATGGAGGGAAACAAAGAGGAGCTGATACCAAGGGCTCAAGTAGAAAGAAAATATTTTGAGGATGATGGCAACGTATGTACAAATGTGCTTGACACAGTGGATGTATGTATAGATTGTGATAAGAGCTGTAAAAGTCCCAATAAAATGATTTTAAAAAGAAAAATACGCTTTTTCGCTCCGGGATGCGCTCCGCATCGGCGTGCCCCCGCGGGGGGCCGGGGGCCGGCCGGAGCCCGCGTGCTTCCCCTCCCGCCCCGCGCGCCGCCAGGAGGCCGGGAGCACCGTGAACTCGGCGGTCGTTGAGCTGAGGTCAGTGGCAGGAGCAGGGCAGCGGCGGTCCCCACAGTAGGACCGGGTCGCCGCCTGAGGAAGGAGGAAAATGGAGGCCAGAACATTTGGACAAGAAAATCAAGGATGCCCTTGGCCTTCTGAGGAATTGCGTGGATCACTTACCATGTCAGAAGTACTGAAAAACTGCCTTTTCGGTTGTCTACTAAAAGTCTAATTGAATGTTTTAAGTAATGGGAATAAATTGCTTGTGTGCTTCTTGGAAAAAAAGAAAAAACACATCGTTGCTGCTGTTAGGTGCCACTGAGTCGGTTCAGACTCATAAAGATCCTACATACAAAACAAAGCAGTGCCTGGTCCTGCACCTTCTTCACAAGTGTTATGTTTGAGCCACTGTTACAGCCACAGTGTCCTGTCCATCCAATTCCTCCAGTCTTCCTCTGTTGTGCTGCCCTTTACTTTACCAAGCATAATGCCCCTTTCCAAGGAGTAGTCTCTCCTGATAATACATCCAAAGTATAAGAATTCATTAATTCTTAAAATGAATCATTTTATTGGGGGGCTCTTACAAATCTTAAAAGAATTCATCATTCAATTGTTAAGCACACTTGTACATATGTTGCCATCAACATTCCAAAACATTTTCTTTCTACTGGAGCCCTTGGTATCAGCTCCTCTTTTTTTCCCCTCCCTCTCCCACCCTCCCTCCTTCGTGAATCCTTGATCAATTAAATATTATTGTTATTCCGTGTCTTACACTGTCTGCTGTCTCCCTTCACCCACGTTTGTTATGCATCCCCCTGGGAGGTGGGCTATATATCCAAGCTTGTGATGGGTTCCCCCTTTCTCCCCTCCCGGCCCCCATCCCCCTACCCTCATGATATCGCTACTCCCACTACTGTTCCTGAGGGGTTTATCTGAATTCCATATGTTGAAAGCTCTTATCTGTACCAATGTGTGTACTCCAGTCCTGCCAGATTTGTAAGGTAGAACTGGGTCATGGTAGTTGGGGGGATGGTGGGGGTAGAGGGGTGGAGGAAGCATTCAGGAACTAGATGTGTGTTTGGTCGGTGCTATACTGCACCCTGGTTGAATCGTCCCTCCCTTGTAACCCTTCTGTGGGGGAATGTCCAATTGTCTACAGATGGGCTTTGGGTCTCCAACCCTCTTTCACTTGAGATAAAGTTTTGCCATACTCGTTTCTAAAGAGTATTCTGGCTATACTTTTACCAAGACAAATACCATAGGCCCCAGCAATCCTCAACTTGTTATGTATCCAGAAAAATAAGAGCCATGACATGACTATGTATGTGTGTGTGTGTGTGTGTACCCGTTTACTGCATACCATTCAAAATAGCAAATAGATAATCAAACTAAATGTTCATCAACAGAACAATAGATAAACTTCAGTCACCTACCCAATGAAATAATTTGCAACATTAAAGAATAACAATACATCTTTGAAATATGTGGTAGCATGTATGAACTTGGAGGGCATTATGCTGAGCAAGAAACACCTTTTGGTGGTTACTTAGGGATGGGAAGGGAGAGGGGGAAATGATGGGTTAGTGAGTGGATAAGTGTTAACTTGGAGGAAAAAGAAGGTACAATAGAATAATCGAGTAAAACAAAAAACTATTACAGTGGGGAAGACACCAGAAGAAGTGTAAGAGTTAAAGGCGACAGAAGTAAATATTGTGATACAAAATCTTGCAAGAATGGTAGTCTAAAAGTAGATGCGTGGACAGACACACAGGTTGAATGGATGTGGGAGGGAGAGCGGGAACATGCCCACAAATATATAAAGATTTGACAAAGGTTTGCTGTAAATATCTCCATGAATGTGGTAGAGCATTTGGGGGCAAAGTTATGAAAATTTAAACATAACCAAATACCTGGAAGAAATGAACTTCTGGTTCTAGGGGCTTAGGACCATCGTCTCAAGGGACACCTAAGTCAACTGACAGAATAAAGGCCATAAAGACAACCTACTACAACCTACTTCAGTGACTAAGTTGCAGAATGACAATTAGTACAGTGGACCAACTGGCAATGCAAATATTAATATCCACAACCTTGAGACCTGTAGAACTAGAGGTGTCTGGCTACTGCAACCAATTGATCTGAAAGGGATCATATTGGAAGGTCCTGGAGATAATGAGAGAAAAATGTGGAACAAAACTCAAAATCACACACACACACAAAAAAAACCCACACAAAAAAACCCTCAAAATCACAAGAAAGGTCCAAGCTCACTCGTTGAATATAGACTCTCTGAGACTATGGACCTTACTCACTCTCCAGATCTGGAAATGAGCTCATCTCCTTAGTTCAATTTTGAGCCAAAACAATAGACAAGTCTAAGGGGAACAATAACACTAGGAAGGTACATACACCTTAGAATGACTGGACATTTGGGACCAAAAGGGGAGCTTTTACCAAAAGTCAAAGTTTAGAAGGGTTAGGAAAGGAGGATTAGAAACGAGGAAATGCGATAAGTGATGTTACATTGTGGGGCTTATAATCAATGACACAGAATAGATACATGAATGAATTGTTGAACAGAAAACTGATCTCTGCAAACTGCCACACAAATCACAATAAAAAGTTTAAAACAAAAAGACGTTTACAAAAACTGATCATATATTAGGTCATAAAGTAAGTCCCAACAAATATCTAAAGATTGAAAACATAATGACATGTTCTTCAACCAAATGCAATTATTTTAGCAATCAATAATAAAAATATAACCAGAAGATACAACTGATTTAGCATCCATTAATGATTCATGCCTTTATAAATAATATTATGGTTATAAAATGCCATCATTCCCTCTACATAGTAGATGGCATTCTACTGTAAAGCACTTTCTCCCTTCTTTCTTACATATTTATTATGAGCACGGATTCTTAATTTACTCAATGGGTTAGAATTCATTCAAGTTGCTCCAGATTTGGCCAGTGGGAGTTCAGTCCCCTTTAGTCTGGCTCCTGCTGACACGTCCTGGTCTTTGGAAATTTTCCCTACCTCAGTCAATTCAGCCACTTTCTCCAAAAGCTGTGATTTCTTTTTTTTTTTTTAAACATTTTATTAGGGGCTCATACAACTCTTATCACAATCCATACACACATCAATTGTGTAATGCGCATTTGTACATCGTTTCTCAAAACATTTTCTCTCCATTTAAACCCCCGACATTAGGTCCTCATTTTTCCCCTCCCTCCCTGCTCCCCCCTCCCGCATGAGCCCTTGATAGTTTATAAATGGGTATTTTGTCATATCGTGATTTCTTTTCATGAAGAATTAACCTCATTTCCCTCCATTCCCTTGCCAGTGTACTTATATTATTCATGAGTTACTTAGGTTTATTCATTTGTGTTTGCACTTAATTTTAAAGATTGGCCCATGCCTGGGAACATAATGTTTTAAGCATATAAGGAGCTCTACTGGCCCTTGAGTGGTCACTGCTAACTGAAAGGCTGGCTGTTGAAAACCACCACCGATGCTGCGGGAAGAATCTGGCAATCTGTTCCCATAAAGACTGGGGCCTAGAAAACCCTATGGGACAATTTAGCAGTCCTAAAAGGTGGCTATGAGTTGGATTCAATGGGACACAATAACACAAGCAAAAACATTAGGATGGTTCCACAAGACAAACTACATGAAACGAATTTTCTGCCAAAGAAATGTTATTCCATCTCCATCCCTAAGTACTTACCTCCTGTAGGTTCATCACAATTTCATTCGCTGATTCATCCTTCTGTTATTTTTTATTAAAAATAGCAGCAAATAAAGTCTTTTATTCCCTTTCTTGCTTACACAAAATGTTGTTCATGATCATGAATCAGACAGTTGTGATCCAGAGTTGGCTTTTAAAAAGAAAATTTATTTAAAATGAAGTTTCTATTGTGATTAGGTGGAGGGTTTACATTTAAGATCACCAACTCTGCATTCAACAATTCAAACCACTCATCAGCCCACCACTCTCTCACCCCCAACCCCGATTCTACCCCAGCCCTCCTGTTTTCTCTTCTGCCGCCTGTGGACCTCTAACATCCCCTTTCACCCAAGTGAGCACAACTGTCAATCTTCTACTCTTGGGAAACTCTAACATCTGCTTTCTTTGGTATAAGTCTTTTGTCTTGGTTTTTATTCTTATTGTAGTGGTCTCATACAATATTTGTCCTTTTACAACTGACTAAATTCACTCAGCATAATGTTTTCTAGGTGCATCCATCCATGAGATGTCTCATGGTTTCATCATTGGTTTTGAGGAATGTGTAGTTCCATTGTGTGTATGTACCAGTTTCTTTATCCATTCTTATTTTGGCGTGTTTGGGCTGTTTCCAGCTTCTTGCCATTGTGAACAGCGGTGCGATGAACATGGGAGTGCTTATGTCTGTTCATGTTACGGCCCTTACTTCTTTAGGGTATATATCCAGCAGATGTATTGCTTGATCGTATGAACTTTCTGTTCCTAGTTGTTTGAGGTAGTGCCATATAACTTTCCACATAGTTGCACATATTTACCACCAGCAGTGTCTGAACCTTCAAATAATTCCACACTTTCTGCAGAATTGTTTTCTGTTTTAATTGAGCTGTAAGTGCTGGGGTAAGACACTGTCTCATCACTGCTTTGATCTGTATCACTTGGACAGCCTTAGGGTTTTCCATTGGCTGCTTTTCCAAAGTAGATAACCAGGACTTTCTTCATCTGGAAGCTCCATTAAAAGCTGTTAATCACGGTAACCACACACAGGCTCCAACGACAGATAGATGGTGACTGCACGAGCTATACTCGTAAGGAAGTGAACTGGGGTCTCCTGCTGGAAGGCAAGGATTCTACTACTGAAGAATACCCTGATATACAAAAGGTGGCATAGTGTACAAAGGTAAGAACAAAAGTATTGCTATCAAATCATAGAAAAATTAAACAAAAATATCAAAATGTGAAGCTCAACAAAATTGTTTCTCAACATATACTCCATCTACATCTACCTACTTCTGCAGGCCATGCTTCCATCTATTTAACTGTGGTAGTTACATAATCTGTTATCAATTTGAGACTCAAGAGTCAGGGGGTGGAGTTTAGCCTGTCAATCAGGTCGTTGCCGGATGACATCATTTGGAAGCACTAAGGAGATAAATAACTCGATGGAGGTGGGACACTGACTCAATCCCTGCAAGACATGATTAAGGATGAGCCTGATGGAGCTACACTGATGCAGCCAGAACTCAGAGAACTGGAGGAACCACATGAAGACCCACGCCAGTGCTGAGATGCTTCTA
>NW_022103904.1:26090250-26114914 GCF_000313985.2 Echinops telfairi | reverse complement strand
TGCATCCAGACTAGCTCGTTTCCTCCCTGTGACCCTTCTGTAAGGGGATGTCCAGTTGTCTACAGATGGGTCTTGGGTTCCCAATCTGCACTTCCTCTCATTCACAATGATTTGATTTTTTTGGTTCTTTGATGCCTGATAATTGATCCCTTCAGCACCTCTTGATAACCCAGGCTGGTGTGCTTCTTCCATGTGGGCCTTACTTAAGGTGACCAGATTTAAAGCAGGACACCACTGACTGGGGGTTGGGGTGGGGGTGTTCTCGATTAAAAATTTGGTCTATATGGACCAAATAGACTGTTCCCTAGCTTTTCGTGCATTCTTTCAAAAAATCGGGACTTTTTTAAAACGCCAAAAAGCGGGACTGTACCACCAAAAGTGGGACATCTGGTCACCTTAGCCTTACTGCTTCTGAGCTAGATGGCTGCTTGTTTACCTTCAAGACTCTAAGACCCTAGAAACTATACCTTTTGATAGCTGGGCTCCATCAGCTTCCCTCACATTTGCTTATGCACCCATTTGTCTTCAGCAATTGTGTCAGGAAGGTGAGCATCATGGAATGCCAGTTTAATATAACAAAGTATTCTGCACTGAGAGAGTACTTGAGTGGAGGCCAATGTCCATCTGCTACTTTAATACTAAACTTATAAATCTATGCACATAGATCTATTTCCCTATCCTCATATATATGTTTACATATGTACAGGCCTTTATTTAGACCTCTATAAATGCCCATTTGCCTCCTAGTTCTTTCATCTATTTCCTTTTACTTTCCTCTTGTCCCACTATCATGCTCAGCCATCATTTGGGTTTCAGTAATTCATCTGGGTTGCATTACCCTTGATCATGCCCTACCAGGCCTCCTACACCCTCCTCACCACCGATTTGGATCACTTGTTGTTCCCTTGTCCCTGGGTTTGTTAACACCACTTCCTTTCCCCCCACCTCCTCCTTTCCCATGTCCTCCCAGAATCGCTGGTCCCACTGTGTTCTCCTCCAGATTGTTCATCCAGCCTATCTTATTTAGACAGACCTGTGGAGATAATAACATGCACAAAAACAAAACAAAGCAACAAAAGAAAACAAAACATCAACAAAAAGTCAATGACAACAACAACAAAGCAGATGGGTTGTGTTTTTTTAGCCAGTCTGCTAGCCTCAGTTTTTAATGCCTGAGTTCAATCTATTGATATTCAGGGTTATTATCTCCATCTGTGGACACAGTGATGCCATCTTATACCTTTGTGTTGGGTGTTTTCCTACCTTCCTTTCTTATTAGTGTTGTGCGTGTGTGTGTGTGTGTGTGTGTGTGTATCATCCTTGACTTCTTCCCACCCTTAGGCCAATGCTATCTTGGGATCTGTTTTCTCTTTGTTGCCCTCTGGGTGAGGTTGTTCTATGTGGCGGTCTCTTATTTATGCTTGGTGAGTGTTGTTCTTCTGCCCATACTGGGTCAGCAAAGATCTTTTGTAAGACTGGGTTTCTTCTAACATATTCTTTGAGTTTTTCCTTGTCTGAGAAATCTTACTTCTCCATCTATCTTGATCGATAATTTGGCTGGGTATTCTTGGGTTTGTGTTTGTGTTAGTCTGGGTACTTTGGGGAAACAAATCCACAGAAACTCATGTATAAGAGAGAGTTGTATGTAAAGGTTAAGTGTGCATCAAGAAAATATCCCAACCCAGTGCTGCCCAAGCCCACAAGTCCAACACCAATCCACAAATGCCTCCTCCATCTCACAAAGCAATCGAAATGACACCGACTGCAGGAGGAAAGCCGAGTCAGTACGTGAGTAAGCATCTCAGCACTGGCAGAAGTCTCCACACGGCTGCTCCAGCACCCAGGGCTGCATCAGAATAGGTCCATGCGGCTTCTCCTTGGGGATATCTTGCAGGAAGTCAGCCTTGCAAGCTGAAGCAGAGAACTGTTAAGGCAGCTGAACCCTGGTCCGACCAGCAGAAAGCAAGAGACCCGAGAACTAGAAAGGCGAGGCTCACCGAGCCATTCATCCCTCCACCCTTCAATTAACTCTACATGTGTTTATTGGTCAGGTTGGCACAATAAATTAACTAACTCAGGGTTATTTTCCTTCAATTTTTGGAATATGTTACTCCACTCTCTCCTCTTCTTAATAGTTTCTACTGATAGGTGTGAGCACATTCTTATTTGTGAACGTTTATATGTGATTGCTTGTTTTTCCCTAGCTGTTCTCATAATTTTCTCCTTTTCCTCAAAGTTGGATTGTTTAACTATTATGTGCTTTGGTGGCTTCTTTTAGGGATTCAGTCTAGCTGGTGTTCTTTCAGCCTCCTAAATGGTTGTCTGGTTTTCATTCATTAAGCTGGGGAAGTTTTCCTCCAAGAATTCTCTCACTATTGTTGCAGATGACTTCTTTGTTGTGTTTCTTCCAGTAACCCAAGTATTCTGATGTTGTTCCTCTTCATAGCATCAGACATAACACTTAGGTTTTCTTCAGCTTCTCTAGTGATTTTATTAGATTTTTGTTCGTGTTTGTTGACGTCTGCTTGGCTGTCCTCCAAGTCACTGGTGCGGCTCTGCTTCCTCCAGTCGATTCTTGAGGTCCATGAGTCTGCTACTGGTTTTTGTTATCTCCTCCACAGCTCTTGTATTTCCCTTTAGTGCATGGACTTTATCTCCTCTATCATTTCATCCTTTTTCTGTATTGTTTCCCTCATATCCTGTATAACTCCAAGCAGCATTCTGAAAATTTCTTTCTGTGGCAGCTCAATGTCTGCTTCTTTTATGCACGTCGTTAGGTTCAGGACATCTTCTGCCATTGCCTTTTGTTTCTCCGGTTGGTTCGTTGAGGTCATTGGGGCTGATTGCTGTTTGCATCGCATTGTGTTAGAGGAGCCAGGTGCCATTTTCCAGGGATTCAAAGAGCATTAGCTCTGTCTGGGAGACTCGTAGGAATGCTTCTGCGAATTGCCTGCCTCTAATTTCACTACGGAATTAGGTTACCACTTTATCCTCCTGTGGCTTCACTCTCAAAGGGAGTGCCCCAGAAGGCTGGTGGCTGCCTGCTTTGGTGTAGAATACCGCGAATGGTGGGCGGAATTGCCCTGGTCAGTTAAATCACTGCCAAGGTTGGGCAGTTTCCTGCAGCAGCATGGAACATTGGCAAGTGCTGGCCGAGCTGTCTTAGGCCATGTGAGACACTAAGGTAGGCGGGAGGAAGTTCCCTCAGTCATGAGGGCCGACAGAGGACAAATAGGAGCTCCCCCAGCCACCAGGCAGGAATTCCCCGGGAAGAAGTTGGGCAGAATATCCCCTAGTGGAGGGCCAGCAGGCTTTCCCCAGCCTCAGGCTACATTGCACAGAGTGGAGCTCACCTAACTGGGGGGAGTGCAGACATAAATGCCCTAGGCTAAGGGGAGTGGTCTGGAGGCCAGCAGTGGTATGTGAGGGAACAGGGAAGAGACAAAGAGCAAAAAAAAAAACCCCAAAACTAAGCCCGCTGAGACTGTGGGGGGACAGAGAGAAGAGAGGGAAACAAAGGTAACAATATAGCTGAGCTCCAAGCCCTGCCTGTGGGGCTACAAGGGTTTAATCCCTGCACAGATGTGGCAGCAAGCTATGGCTGTATTGAGATAAAGCCCCTGCGCCAACTCCAAATGGTCCTGGCTCTGACAGAGACGGTGGCAGGGCTAAGATCAAGCCCTAGCCAGTCTCCACTGTGGTAAGCCAAAAGCCTCCAGGCCCTCAAAACCTTGTGGATCTGTGCCTACTTATCTTTATGATGCTTCTCCTGTGATCTAGCAGTGTTGAATTTCGCTCTTAGTAACTCTCCTGGGTTGATTTCTGGGGAGTCCCTCTGGTATGTGTTACTCAGTCACCATGTTCCCGGAAGTTCCATAAAGCTCTTTTGTATACACATGAGTGCCTATAAATTTGTTTCCCAAGTCTACCAGACTAACACATTAACCCTTCCCTGAAGAATTTTGTTCTTTTTTACTTACTTCATATCAAAATGGTACTTTTGGCATTTGCAAAGGCCTCAAATCGTGTTCTTTTTAAATGTCTGACAAAGTGAGATCAGGGTTGTAGGGTAGGTGAGGTATCAAATTCTCTTAGCCCTTGCCACCCTCAAAGAAAGAACAGATGGACTGTGATGATGGGAAAAACTCCTTGGCACAGCTTTCCTGGCTCTTTTCTCACCAATGAAGTTTTCAAATTTTAAAAAACTTCTTCCAAATATTCCCCATGACTGCTCTGTCCTTCACAAGAAAATCATGATTATCCTTTTGGAATCTCTAAAGCCATTTGTCAAAACCCTCGGAGTGCTTTCTCTGCCTTAAATTTAACTGGCCCTTTTGTAAGCCACTGTTTTGATTGGTCCTTGCTTTCCGAGATCACATTGATAAATCCAAGCTCATCGCTGGATACAATTCATTCCAATAACATCATTTTAATTGGATTTTGGATTTTGCTTACAAGATTCAAAAGACCAAACTCTGAGCTAGTTTATCTTTAGGTAATACTTTTTGGAGATTGATGTGTTTGAACTGCTGACCTTGTGGTTAGCAGCCCAATGCTTAACTTACTAAATCACCTTACACCCCAGCTCTGCTGCCTCCAGAAACTTAATAGCCAAATATACATATGGAAATGCAAAATTCCAAAAAAAAAATAGCCACGTCACTTCTAAAGAACTATAGCTATCTAAAGACTTAACAAAAAATACTAGTATAATTAAGGCAATGAGGTACTGGTATAAGGGTGGACAATAGGCCAGTGGAGGAGAATGAAGAACCCAGCAACAAAACTGTATCTAGACACTTAACTTACGACAAAAGCAGCAATGAAGAGCACTCAGAAGGATGCACTTCAATAACTGGTGCTGGGGCACTAAATTTCCATATAAGGGAAAATTGAAATCCGAATGCTACCTCATTCTATATATATAAATCATGTTCAAGTAAATTGTATATCTAAATGTAAGATGTCAGTTTTAGGTGACTAAAAGTCTCAAATTTACAGCTTTGCCTATACCAATTCTGGGTTCAGGTTAGCTTTCGACTCCTAGCTAAAAGAAATTTAAGTTGATTGTCAACTTCTGCTTAGGATAAAGACAAAAGATACTGATCTGAATTTGGGAGATGAGGCATCTTAACTTTTGCTTTACTGTAGAATTTATCCTATTACCAACTCTGACAGATGGTAGTCATTTGGCCATGTGTGTTAGTCTGGGTACTTTAGAGAAACAAAGTCACAGAAACTCATGTATAAGAGAGAGTTTTATATAAAGGTTAAGAATTCTTCTACCTTGCAAGTCTGGCTAGACCAGAGGATGTACACTGGTACAGATAGGAACTGGAAATACAGGGAATCCAGGGTGGATGAGCCCTACAAGACCAGTGGTGTGAGTGGCGATACAGGGAGGGTAGAGGGAGAGTGGGTAGGAAAGAGGGAACCGAGTACAAGGAACTATATGTGACCTCCTTCCTTGGGGACGGACAACAGAAACGTGGGTGAAGAGAGATGTTGGACAGGGCAAGATATGATAAAATAACAATTTATAAATTATCAAGGGCTCATGAGGGAGGGTGGAGCGGGGAGGGAGGGGAAAAATAAGGACCTAATGCTGGGGGCTTAAGTGGAGAGGAAATGTTTTGAGAATGATGAGGGCAATGAATGTACAAATGCGCTTTACACAATTGATGTGTGTATGGATTGTGATAAGAGTTGTATGAGCCCCTAGTAAAACGATTAAAAAAAAATTCTACCAAGTTTTCGGTCTGAAATTGATCAAATGTTTAGGCAAGATGCATTGATAATTTCTAGAGATGAGAATTCAAGCGTTGTTAACAAATAGAAAGAACAGTAGTTGGAAAATATGACACTGGTGATAGAAATGTTGGAGCGCACCTGACTGAATTTTGCAAAATCAATGACTTCTTCATTGCAAATGTTTTTGTCATCGACTTAACAGTGACCACAAACCTGAATTCCACCTGATGGAACACACAGCCACCAAATTGACATCTGTGGGAAGCGACAATAGAGAACAGCATCAGCAACCAAAAGGAAGTCAGGGGCTGACTGTGGGCAGACCATCAACTGAAATACGTAAGTTCTGGTTGAAGTTGAAGAACATTAAAACAAGTTCACAAGAGACAATATATGACCCGAGTCTATGTCACCTGAATTTAAAGGCCATCTCAAGAACAGACTTGACTCTAATAGATCTGAACACTAATGACAGAACACCAGCGGAGCTGTGGGATGACATCAAGAACACACATAAAGAAAGCAAAAGGCCATTAAAAAGCTGGAGAACAAAGAAAAAGATCAAAGTGGATGTCAGAAGAGACTCCGAAACCTGTCTTGATTGTAGAGTAGCTAAAGCAAAAGGGAGAAATAATGAAGTAAAAGAGCTGGACAGGAAAATACAAAGGACAGCTTAAGAAGACAAAGTATTATCATGAAATGTACATAGATCTGAAATTAGAAAACCAAAAAGAAAGAACACACTTAGCATATATCAGGTTGAAATAACTGAAGAAAAAAATTCAAGCTTTGAATTGCAATATTGAAAGATTTTATGGGCGGGCAATGAATGTACAAATGAGCTTTACACAATTGATATATGTATGGATTGTGATAAGAATTTATGAGCCCCTAATAAAATGGTTAAAAAAAAAAAAGAAAGATTTTATGGGCAAAGTATTGAATGATATAGGAAGCATCAAAAGAAGATGGAAGGAATACGCTGAGTCAATTTACCATAAGGAACTGGTCAACACTTTGGGCCTCTGCTCAACCCCTCCTTCAATGAAGAACACTTTGTTCTAACAACCTGGCATTCTGTGATGTTCACCCTCCCTACACAATTGCTGAAGACAAAATGGGTGCACAAGGAAATGTGGTAAAGAAAGTTGATGGTGCCCGGTTATCAAAAGATAAAGCATCTGGGGGTCTTAAAGGCTTGAAGGTAAACAGGTGGCCATCTAGCAGAGAAGCAACAAGTGCACATAGAAAAAACACACCAGCCTGTGCAAGCATGGGGTGTCAAAGGGATCAGGTAACAGTCATCAGAAGACCCCAAACAAAAAAAATATTGATGAGAACGAGGGGGTCGGAGCAGAGACCCAAAACCCATCTGTCGACAATAAGACATCCCCTCACGAAGGGTCACAAGGAAAGGATAAGTCAACCAGGGTGAAGTATAGCACTGATGAAACACACACTACTCCTCTGGTTCTTTGAGGCTTCCTCACACCTCACTATCATGACCCCAGTCCTATCTGTCACTGCAGGCTAGACCTGACAGATAAGAGTTCAGGACACACGGAATCCGGGTCAGATAAACCCCTCAGGAATAGACATGGGAGTCGCAATACCAGGAGGGTAGGGAAAAAGTGGGGAGAGAAGGGAAAGAAGGGGGAACCAATCACAATGATTGACACATAACCACCACCACCACCACCACCCTTGGGGGAGGAACAACAGAAACTGTGGGGGAAGGGAGACAGTGGTTGGTATAAGACATGAAAATAATAGTAATTTATCAAGGGTTCATGAGGGTGGAAGGGAGAGAGGGAAAAGGAGGAGCTGATACCAAGGGCTCAAATAGAAAGTAAATGTTTAGAAAATGATGGCAACATATGTACAAATATGCTTGATACAATTGTTATAAGAGCTGTAAGAGTTCCCATAAAATGATCTTAAAAATATATATATATATAAAAACTGGTCAACACAACCATTTTGAGATGCAGTATAGAACCAATGGTACTGAAGGAAGAACTTCCAAGCTGCATTGTAAGCATTATTGAAAAACAAGGCTCCAAGAATTGACAAAATACCAATGGAAAGATTTCAATAAGCTGATGAAGCACCGGAGGCATTCATTCATCTATACCAGTGGTTCTCAACCTTCCTAATGCTGCGACCCTTTAATACAGTTCCTCATGCTCTGGTGAACCGCCACCCCCACAACCATAAAATTATTTTTGTTGCTTCTTCATAACTGTAGTTTCTCTACTATTATGAATTGGGCGACCCCTGTGAAAGGATCATTTGACCCCCAAGGGGGTCACGACCCACAGGTTGAGAACTGCTGATCTATACCAAGAAATCTTGAAGACAGCGACCTGGCTAACCAACTGAAAGAGATCCATATTTGTACCCATTTCAAAGAAAGGTGACCCAACAGAATGTAGAAATTATTGAACAACATCATTTATATAGCATGCAAGTGAAGTTTTCAATATCATTCAACAGCAGCGATGGCAGTAACACATCCACAGGGAGCTGCCAAAAATCCAAGCAGGATTCCGAGGAAGGCATGGAACAAGGAATATTATTGCTAATGTCAGCTGGATCTTGGCTGAATGCAGACAATACAAAAAAGCTATTTACTTGTCTTTTAGTGACTGTATGAAGGGATTCGACTGTGTGGGTTGTAACAAACTATAGATAACATTGAGAAAAATGGGAATCCCAGAACCCCTCATTGTGCTCCTGGTTAATCTATATACATGGATCAAGAGGCAGTTGTTCGAACAGAACAAGGGAGGTCTGAATGGTTTCAAGTCAGGAAAAATATGCTAGGGTTGTATCCTTTCATCATACTCTCCAATTTATATGCTGAGTGGATGATCTGAGAAGCTGGACTACATGAAGAAAATTCAGCAATAGGATTAGTAACACCCTTTGATATGTAGATGACACAAGCTTGCTTGCTGAAAACTAAGAGGACGTGAAGCACTTACTGATGAATAGCAAAGAATGAAGGCTTTACCTATGTTACAACTCAGTTGTAGAAAACCAAAATCCTCACAACTGAACCAATAGATAACATCATGATAAAAAGAGAAAAAAACTGAAGTTGTCAAGGATTTCATCTTGCTTGAATCCCCAATAAACACTCATGAAAGTAGCAGTTAAGAGATCAAGAGACACACTGCAGTAAATCTTGCTGCACAAGACCTCTTTAAAGTGTTGAAAAGCAAGGACGTCACTTTGAATATTAAGTTGGGCCTGACCCAAGCTATGGTATTTACAGTAGCTTCATACACATGTGGGCTAAGGAAGAAAGAAGAAGAATCTATGCATTTGAATTACGTAAGGTTTTGGCAAAGAATACTGGAGGTACCAGGGACTGCCAGAGGAACAAACAAAACATCTGGCTTGGAAAAGGTATAAGCAAAATGCTCCTTGGAAGTGAGGATGGCGAGTCGTCATCTCACACACTTTGGACATGAGATCAGAAGAGACCAGTCCCTGGAGAAAGGTGTCATTGTGGGTAAAGTGAACGGCAACAAGACACAGTAGCTGCCACAATGGGCTCAAACATAACACTTGTGCGGGTGTTGTGGTTCTCGGCAGTGTTTTATTCTGTTGTGCATAGTCAGTTTCAGTGGGAACGGACTCATTTCCTGTTTCCCCGAAAATAAGACAGTACCTTATATTAATTTTTGCTCCCAAAGATGCGCTAGGTCTTATTTTCAGGGGATATCTTATTTTTCCATGAAGAAGAATATGGTACACATTTATTGTTGAACAACAAAAAAAGGAAATTTATTACCTATATATAGTATGGTAGTAGCTGTCATCACAAACCAGCATAACCAGACAAACTGTGTATCCTACAGTATCAAGAATTTCTTGTTACTACCATTATTTCCATGTACAACAATCTATGGTACATTTACTCATAATCTATGGTACATTTACTCGCACTTCCTGTCTGCTCCGGCTGTGCTGTGGCCACCATGGTCCAGAGTCCAGAGTTACGGTAGCTTCGGGGGGGTCTATTATTGGGGAAGTCTTATTTTGGGGGGATATCTTACTTTTAGGGAAACACGGTAGCAATAACAATAGCTAAGATATATAAAGGGTTCATGAGACATGAAAATAGCTGAAGTGACTGAATATAAGGATGAATGTTATATTTCTCTTTACATTAAGACTTTAAACAAGTTAAAGAAATTTCTAACCAAATAGCTCCTTGTCACTGTAGAGATTAAGTCCTTATGCCATAACGCTATTCAAATACTTTCACTAGCTGACTTCAACTTGTAATATTTATTCTTTGTCAGGCATCATGCTAGGTACTGGAGTACAGAAATGAACAGGGCCCAATTCTTCCCTTCAAGGAGCATTTAGTCTAATGCTAGTCATTTAGTCTAATTTGTTAGTCGATAAATTATTACAATGCAATTGCTCTTTTGCTAGCTATCTAACCCAATGGTTTTGAATTAGTATTTCCTCATCATCAATATAAAGGCAACAAGTCTTTCTTCTGGTTTCTGATGATTAGTAAATAAATGATAAGTACAAGGAGGCTTCAAAGTCTGTGGGAAAATGGAATTAAAAGATAATGTGGTTCCCCTAAACTTTCTGAAGCCCTCTCATAGAGACTGGCATAGATAAAGACTCAAGACTCACAAATTCCTTTCCTTCTATAGCAGTGGTTCTCAACCTTCCTAATGACGCGACCCTTTAATACAGTTGCTCATGTTGTGGTGACCCCCAACCATAACATTATTTTCATTGCTACTTCATGACTGTAATTTTGCTACTGTTATGAATCGGGTGACCCCTGTGAAGGGTCTTTCAACCCCCAAAGGGAGTTGCGACCCACAGGTTGAGAAATGCTGTTCTATAGGCTATCAGCTGCTTTTTGACAAGATGACAGACAGTACTGTCATACCCAAGGCCACCCAACGGATTCTGACTCAAGTACTTCCAAGGGTTTCTAAAGCTGTACATTTTCATGCGAGCGGATATAGCCTTATCTTCTTCCCATGGAGCAGCTACAGGGTTTAAACCACCAACCTTGTGATTAACAGGCCAACACCTACTTGACAGCATCACCAGGACTCCTTACCGGTACTGTACTATATTCTCATTACCATGGAGTCATGCCAACTCACGGCGACCCTATAGGGCAGGGAAAACGGCCCCTGTGAGTTTCTGAGACTGCAACTCTTTATAAGAGCTGTTTTTCCCCACACAGAATAATTCTCTTCCCACGCAACTCCCACCTCTACAATGTCTGCTCTCTCACTCAGTCTCTTCCGTAACTGCTCCTGAATCTTGACAGTGGCACTTCCCTTCCCCCTTCCAATCAATCCTGCCTCATAGACAGCAGCACAGGAGGGCCACTTTCATTACAGCAGAGGCACCCAAAGCTATCAGGTATCTGCTCCACTGCATGCCATTAGAGGTCCATTGAAAGCCTGATGTTGTGGAAGGTGAGCTAGAGTCGATAACCATAGTTCAAATCCCACTTCTACCACTTAATCACCAAATGTCCTCTGGCACAGACACAACCTGGGGTGCTTCAGATTAGCCATGTCTCCAAAGAGGGCAATGTCATTTACTGTTCTGGGTAATTAGAGTTCTTCCTACATACCATTTCCCTAAAAGTAAGACATCCCCCCTACTTAAACAGTTTTGCCTCTCGCTGAAATACAAGGCATCCCTCCTGAAAATAAGGGTTTGGATTGTTATGATGTTCCAGAAGATGAGGACATGACTGTCATTGAATAAATGAGTAAATGTACCACAGATTGTTGTACATGGAACTAATGGTAGTAACAAGAAATTCTTGATATTGTAGGATTCAGTTTGTCTGGTTATGCTGGTTTGTGATGACAACTACTACCGTACTGTACACAGGTAATAAATTTCCTTTTTGTTGTTGTTCAACAATGTTTACCGTATTCTTCTTCATGGAAAAAGAAGATATCCCCTGAAAATAAGACCTAGCGCATCTTTGGGAGCAAAAATTAACATTCGGCATTGTCTTATATTCAGGGAAACAGGGTACCAGGTGCTCTTTGAACATGTGCATTCCTTGCACATATTACAATCGTTCCATATTAACAAAACCTCCAGGATGTGGAAGAGATCGTCTCCCGCACGTGACAGAAGGAAACAGACACAAATCGTGTAAGTAATGTGCCGACAATCACCTGGGATTCGAACCCAGCTATCTGATTCGAAGCCAGCCAGTCCATGTTTTTAACCACTTCATTTTGCGGGGAACTGGGGCGCGTCAATTGTTAGGAAATCGAGGGCAAAGCCCAGGGCATGCTGGAGACACAGAAAACCCGGTCAAGGCGATGGGAGGACGTAGAGAGGTACCGTTTTCGGGCGCCCTCAGGCCCTGGGGGGTCGTGTCACAGGTCTGCTGAGAACCACCCGTGACGACCCGCGTCTAAGAGTCAAGTGAGGCATAGGAGCACGGACGTGAACCACAACGGACTGGGTTCCGGTCCCGGTTCTACCCTCAATGCCCAGGGCGACAATGGCACGGTTCGCCCGCGCGTTCCGCACGTTCATCGCGGGTAATACGGGTCTCCGCTCGGCCCCGAGCCAGCAGGCCCACAGGGCCCGGCCGAACCGGAGCCCGCGGCGGAGGAGCCAGCAGGGTGTGCCCCCCAGGCCCGGTCTCCGGACGCAAGGGCGGGCGGAGGCAGGCCGGCCAGCGTGTCCGTCCGCAGCAAACTCACCTCCCTCAACAGGCAAGGAAGGGCCGGCACCGGGATCCAAACTCCCCGCGCCGCGGCGAGAGCGCCCACACCGAATACTACCTCATCTTCGCGCCGGAAGTCTGGGGACTCCGATTGGCTGCGTCCCGAGAGAGCTGAGCAATAGCGTCTCCCCGCGGCATCTGTCCCCGCCCCTCTGGGCGGCTGGGGCGGGGTCGCCGCACGGCGGTGGGTGGGACACGTCATCCCGAAACCCAATTGGAATCCGGAGAGCGAGCGTCACGTGATCCTAGTAAGCCTCCGAGCTTCCGGCGTGAGTTGCGTGCTCTGTGTTTGCGGTGTTTAGTTACCGTAAAGTTGTTAGCTGAAACAGGGCCCTGGAGCCGCAACGATGGTGGGATTGAAAAACGCCCGCGTGGTTAAGAACACTTGTAATAGCAAAGCCCAGAGCAGCAGCGGATTTGGTTTTCTTTACTGCTGCCCCACTAGAACGTTAAAACAGGGCCTGCTACGTAATAAGCGTACTATCAATACTTGATCAATACATTAATGAAAGACTTAGAAGTGAGTTGATTTGGGTCATCGTGTGCTAAGTAAAATGAGTAGCCAACCCAATCTTAATTTATATTCTGGTGAAATTCTTAGAATTGAAGGAAAAAGACTTTTCCATAATTTCCTCCAGAAAATCAAAGATCAGATGACTTTCAGAACTCTTAATCATTAGAACAGCTTGCGGTGTCACACTGGAACAATGGAATCCTTAAGGAAAGAGTGTATCCCAGGATTCATGACACTGGCCTAGATGTCAACCATACTTAGGAGGGCCAGAGGAAATCCTAGGCCCTTGCATGGAATGCAGGGACTGGAGAAGGCATGAAAAGGGAGAGCAGTTCATTTATTCCTTTGGGTCTCCTGTCCCTCTGTTCTAGCAGGAGGACCAATTGTCAATGAATATGTGTGGGAAGTACTAGATCAGCCCTGTCCTGGATAGGGCCACTGGGAAGCCACAGCTTCACTTAGCTCTGATGGCCCAGCTTTGCAACATTACAGATCGCTTCGATCCCAGACCCTGGGAGCACAGGAGGCTTCTGATAAGCCCTGCTAGAAGGCTGGGTAAGCAAGATACACAGCTCAGGTGGGTCACAGGGGTCCTCAAACTTTTTTTTAAATCATTTTATTAGGGGCTCATACAACTCTTAATGCAATCCATACATACATCAATTGTGTAAAGCACATTTGTACATTCATTGCCCTCATCATTCTCAAAACATTTGCTTTCCACCTAAGCCCCTGGCATCAGCTCCTCATTTTTCTCCTCCCTCCCCACTACCCCCACTCAAACTTTTTAAACAGGGGGCCAGTTCACTGTCCCTCAGACCCGTTGGAGGGCCGGATTATCGTTTTTAAAAAAACTATGAACAAATTCCTATGCACACTGCACATATCTTATTTTGAAGTAAAAAAACGGGGCAAAAACACCCAGCAGGCCAGATAAATGTCTCGACAGGCCGCATGTGGCCCGCGGGCTGTAGTTTGAGGACCCCTGGTAGGGCTTAAGCATGAGTGGGATGGGCATAAGTCTAAGGAAGCCATTGCTCTAAGATATTCGAGGATGGTAAATCAGATGTAAGATGGTAGAGAGGAGTCAAGAAGGCCATGCAAAATAGCTAGGTTTATTACACTCCGGGTTCCAGAGACAGACAAAGCTTACCATGAATCAGGGCCACACCAAGGGCGGGTTGCATCCAGAGACAAGGTAACAATAAACTGAAATTATAGGAGATGACTTATGGCAAACATGATGGGGTCAGCAAGGTTTCCCAGAATTCCCAGGATTGGAGAGTGGGCATTCTGAATCATTTTCAGGCTCAGGAATATAAGGGTTATCCTTAAAAAGCCCCCAAACCAAGCCCACTGCCATCAAGTCAACTCTAACTCATGGTAACCCTATTGGGTTTCCGAGGCTGTACATTTTTAGCAGAACAAATAGCCTCATCTCTCTCCCATGGAGCTGCAACCAAGTACTTTGATAACTTTAAGACTCCTTAAAGTCCTATGAAGCACCTGGCCCCAGGGCTAGCAGGAGAGGTGCATAGTGACCTACCAGTGTAAACACCTGATAAAGCAATTAGTTGGAGAGTGAACTTAATTACTGCTCAAGGTAGCCAAAAATTTGACACAACACAAATGCTCATCAACTGATTGTGATAGAACCTACAATGAAATATTATTCAGTTACGATAAGGAACCTTAAAACCATTATGTTATAAAACAATATACCTACTATGGATAGTGTTATGATTCCTCCTCAAGAATCTAGAGCTAGAATACCATATGTTCCAGCAAGTTCCAGAAATATCTTATGTTCTAGACATAAGAGGATAAGTCAAAAAGTTGGGCATTTTCAATTTTAAGTGAACTCTTGATCCCAGCAAACTTTCAACTTGATGGATACCAAAAGCATTCTGAGAATATCAGTTACTAGGGGTACAGTTCACACACGTGCCGATTTGTTCCAAATAAAACATGTTTAAACATGTCTCTGAAATCAGTGGGTGGCTGCTGACAGGTTCTCTCAGTAATAGCTTTGTCTTAGTCTCATTAGATTGCCTTCCGAAAAAGAGCGGGGGAAGGTTACTTGGGGGGAAGAAACAACACCCCCCCCACACACACACACAATTCTGTGATCAAGGCTAACAGAAAAAATTTAACGAGACATAAATGGACATCTTCCCACATCACTGAAGCTTTGTTGCCCCACATAAAACAATTTTTATATGGATCAAGCATCTTCAGGAAGGTGGGGAAGATTTCAAGAGCGAATCAAGAGCAGAATTTTGATGATCAACCTCGATGATAAATGAAGAAATGGTGGCTGACGTCCAGAAACTGGTAGAAGGCCCATAGAAGTACCAATGATGCAATAGCTGCTCAAGTTGGGATCTCACTTGTTTTGGCAGTTTCAATTAAAGGGAACATCTGGACCTCGACAAGCTTCGACTTGATGAGTACCCAAAGCATTGTAGGAATATCAGCGAACTCAAAAGCTGATCTTTTTTCCAGTCTTTTAAGCAATGAAGGTGATTTCATGGAAGACATTCTAACTGGGGGCAGTCTTGGGTTTATGAATATGATCAAGAGAACAACATCTAATCAAAACAGTAGCTTCAAAGGGAATCTGCTGAGCCAGTTAAATATAAGGCAAAAAAGGTCAGCTCTGAAGGTTATGGTCACAGCTTTGGGGGTTTCCAGCAATGCAATCTTGTTAGTTTTTCCTCAAAAACCACAGGATAATCACTGGAGCTTATATTGAAGAAGTTTTAAAATGAACTGCCTTTGTGCAGGAACGGCCAGGAAAGTTGCACCAAGGAATTTCCCACCACAATAATACATTTGCCTATCCTTTGAGGGTACCAAGGGCTGTCCTATGAGAATTTCCCTGGAAAACCTTGTCTCATCTACACTACCGCCCTGGTTTTGTCTTTTCACACTTCTTTTTGTTTCCCAAACTCAAAGAATAGTTAAATGGAACCTGATTTGCGACCCTCAAGGATGCCACATTCCCATTGTCAGGTGGGGTAAATCAGAGAGTACAGAATTCTTAGGGGATGGGTTAGAGCAGTGGTTCTCAACCTGTGGGTTGTGGCCCCTTTGGGAGTCGAACGACCCTTTCACAGAGGACGCCTGATTCATAACAGTAGCAAAATGACAGTTCTGAAGTAGCAACAAAAATAATTGTTATGGTTGGGAGGCTCACCACAACATGAGGAACTGTATTAAAGGGTTGCGGCCTTAGGGAGGTTGAGAACCACTGGATTTGAGAGATCCACCTATAAAACCCACTGCCATCGAGTCAATTGCTACTCTTACTCTACTTTTTTAAGGCTTAGAGACCCTACAGGTCAGAGTAGAACTGAACTGCAGAATTTCTACCAGGCTGGACATTTTTTCCCAAATAATCTCTTCCCTTTTGCATTATTTATTTATTTAATCATTTTATGGACATATAATTCACATATCATGCAACTTAATCATTAAATCATATTAAGAAGAGTTGTGCAGTCATCACCATAACCAATTTGAGAACTCTTCTTGTACTCATTGTTAGTTCCTCATTTTCCCCCAACCTCCCCTGCCATGCCCCCTACCTATCCTGAAATTCATACACAGAATTCATACAGAACACCAACAGAAAGCATACAAACAAAAAACCCCAACAACAATGACATGACATAACAGAGAACAAAATCAATAGAAAAGAAAGAAGATATTTGAAACGGAAACGACTTTAAAAGGGAGATCATAATGATAGATGTTGTGCTTCAATCTAACTACATCTGCCATAATTTGCTTTACAATGCTCTCTGTCTGATAGCAAGGCTATTCATATCCCTGGACTATGGTCAGAGGGAATTCACTGGAGACTTAATGCATGTAGGGATCCTGATGGATTTTGAGCTTCCACTGTCATTCATAGAATTCTGCAAGACAGGTGTTCTAAATTAAGTTCTGATATCATTCCCTCCTTCAGATTTGGATTTTATTATTTATAATCCTTGGATCACATAGACTGGTGTGCTTCTTCCCTATGGATTTAGTTGATGCCTCATTTAGATGCCTGCTTGTTTTAAGATAAGCCTTTACCCCAGAAAGTATGCTTTCTGATAGCCAGTCACCATCTAGTTTCTTCACCTAGTTTCTTTGATATAGCACCTACATCTTCAGTGATCTCTTTATGATGGCGAACATCAAGCAGAGCTATGTTATATGAACTGATTGTTCTTAGGTTGGGATTAGAATTAACTCTACTCCCAAATCCATACATGTATCTCTATATATGTCTCAGCTTCACTTTAGAGACATTGTTATCATTTTATGATAGGAAATAGTACAAATCATCCCCCTGGAGAATAAGGTGACTCTACTGATAGTGTCATCTATTTAGCTAGTGGTATAAAATTAAAATCACTGTCAAGAAAAGGAAATTATACATGGATTGTTGGTTTGTACAGATTAAATGCTTAAGTGACTGAACATTATTTACACAAATAATGGGGGTTGGTGATCGGAGAAACCTTTCAATAACACTCATTTACAAAGGCAGAAACATGTGCACCATGATAATACATGTCATAAGAAAGCAAGGAGTGCATTAATATTAAAATATTAAAACATATACATATATGGTGGTCATGAGCCATCATTTACTGGGAACGCTCTAAGCAAGAGATCAGAATCAAAGCCCAACAGCCACCATAACCTTGGGACAACGGTCATCTGCTTCTCACACTAGGGCATTTCAGTCTTAAGTCCAAGAGAGCACTGTATGTCAGTTCCTTCAGTCTGTATAGACGAGTCGGAGGTAAAGTCCAGTTTGCTTAGTGGGGTTTCCACATCAAATCCTTCTGGTGTGGCCTATAAAGGATGTTGTGCACCTTGAAATGACAGAATCTAACGTCCCAGGAGTTTATAGCCATGACCTGGGTCACGAAGGGCTGCATAGAAACTAGGTCAAAAGCGTCCAATTAGGAACATAGTCCCAGACACATTCTCCCCTTGGGATCTATATATTGTTGTTAAGTGTCCCTTCCTGAAGGGAAGTTGCTCTTCCTGGTCAACCTGCCAACAGTAATGTAATCACCTTACCAGAGACATACAAGTCCAACCTCCCCACCCCGCATCTTGACTTGAATTTTCAGTAAGGTTCATTTATAAAAGTATTATAATTCAACAAAAGTACAAAGCCAAAGAAAATATAATAAAGCAAAAAATAAAATTGCCTTGAGAGGAGGGATTTTTACTCCTTTGGTAGTGTGTATGCATGTGATGTGCCAACGGGTGGTGAGAGAGGGAGCTGGAAAAGAAAGCAGGAAAGAAGGAAGAAGGGGGGAAAATGTCAAAGAGTGTAGCTTGGGTATGACGACTATGTGCCCCAAGCTGCCCACGCGGTCTGCTATCCCCCTGGGTTCTCAGAGGCCAGCAAGCTGAGAGGTTTGGCTGGCTGGGTTGCATGCATCAGGGGCTGGGGAAACCAGCAAGCATCTCCTGCTGGGGTCAGTGGGGAATAGAGTCAGTGAGCAGGTGGGCTGCTCTCCCACTTTAAAAAGCGTTGGTCTACTTGTAACTTGATTTTCTGGCCACCAGGAAGTTCAGCGAAACCTCTCTGGTAGCTATGGAGGAGACCCTCCCATGGCTGTCATTGGGCAGTCACATTCCTCAGACTGTCCCAGGCTGGCATTGTTTACAGAAGCACATTGCTTCACCTTTCTCTCCCTGCAACCCCTCCCCCTGTCCCCCCTCCCCGGTGTGGCTGGTAGATTTGAACTGCAACTCTTTCGGTTAGAAACCCAACGTGGCACCGGGATTTCTTATTTCGCTGGTAGAATCCTTTAGTCTTCTTTTTTCCCCCCCAACCATTTTATTGGCAAGCAATTTACATATCATCTAATTCAATGGTTCAATCATTCAATCATGTCAGGAGAATTGCACAATCACCACCTTCAATATTCTTGAGGCTTGAGTTTGTCTTCTCCTCTTTCACTTGAGAAGTGCTGAATGTGTTCTTTCCTTTTAGCTTTTTAATTCCAGCTCTTTGCATATTTTACTGTAAATTTGACCATTTTCTGAAATATGTAAATATTACAACCTTGGAAACCCTATGGGTCAGTTCCATTCTATCCTATAGGGTCACTATGAGTCAGAATCTATTTGATGGCATGGATTTCGTTAGTTTTTTTGTTTAGTACCCATAATATTTTATTGTGGAGTTTCCTAATTTGTCTCACCCCCAGAATAACATCATAATTTTTTTTCATATTTACGAAAGTGCTTTTATATACATTAAGAAAACATCCCAGGTGAGGTCCAGGTAGTGGGGCAGGGACCAGACCAAATCTAGTAATACATATGGTAGACAACTAAAGAGAGGTAGATGAAAGAAAAAAAAATGGGTAGCAGGGGAAGAGGGCACTAACTCACCCAAGGGGAGGGTATTGTTTATCTCTCCACAGGGAAAGAGGGACCAGTCTTCAACCCAGTGCTCCAAGATATGAATGCAACATACCGGCATGAAGCAGGGAACCAGTAGAGAGGTCTCAGGGACCGGCCCCAATCCCAATTACATGGACAGCAACCCTTCCTCCTAGAAGAATTTATTTCAGAGGACAGCACTGAAGCTACAGCTCAGGGAGAGGGACATGGGAGAAAATGAAGTGGGAGGAAGAGAGAGTGGAGCACATCCTGGCCCACCAAGCCTTGTGGACAATATCCCTGCTCAGAGCAGCCAATGCACAGAGAGGAGAGAAGACCGTATGGCCGGCCCCACTATGAGAAAAGACATCCCCCACTGCCCCAAGCCCTACAGGGGACAACACTGGAGACACAGTGTGAGAATTGCGCCCGATCTGACCTCACCACACTGAGGCAAAACACTAAGGGTGTACGTACAACACAACAGCAAGGGGAGCAGAGCAAGGAAGTCTTGAAGGAATACCAAAAATAGACTTTGGGGCCAGGACATGGCACCCCATCAGACTCTACCAGAAAACACTCCTAAAGGTCAACACACAGACCTTGAACTATTTACAGACTTTTCTCTTTTTTGTCGTTGTTTTTGTTGTTTTCTTTTGTTGCTTTGTTTTGCTCTGTCTTGTTTTTTGTGCAGATTATTATCTCTGCAGGTCTATCTAGACAAGATAGGCTGGATAAACAATCTGGAGGAGAAAACAACAGGACCAACGGTTGCAGGGTGACATGGGAGAGGAGGTGGTGGGGGGAAAGGAAGTGATGTTAACAAACCCAGGGACAAGGGAACAACAAGTGATCCAAAATCAGTGGCAAGGAGGGTGTAAGAGGCCTGGTAGGGCTTGATCAAGGGCAATGTAACTAAGAGGAATTACTGAAACCCAAATGAAGGCTGAGCATGCTAGTGGGACAAGAGGAGAGTAAAAGGAAATAGAGGAAAGAACTAGGAGGCCAAGGGCATTTATAGAGGTCTAAATACAGGCATGCACATATGTAAATATATTTATATATGATGATGGGGAAATAAATCTATGTGCAAATATTCATAGGTTTAATATTAAGGTAGCGGAAGGACATTGGGCCTCCACTCAAGTACTCCCTTAATGCAAGAACACTTTGTTCTATTAAATTGCCATTCCATGATGCACACCTTCCCCACATGATCGCTGAAGACAAATGTGTGCATAGTCCTTTCTAGGCGATCTGAGATTGTCGGGAGATTGTCGGTGGGTGTTTTCAGTCTGGGCATTGGCTGACGTTTGGCCCTGATTTATGCACAATTTGGGAAGGCCACTCAGACTGTCCTGACAGATCAGAGTCTAGAGGAGCCCCAGATGTGAGGCCTTTATTCCCCATGGCACATTTGCTGAGGGCTGGGCTCAGGTAGGAACTCAGCTGGGCACCTGAGTCCAAGTGGAGATCTCTTGCAGTCTCTGGATGCTCAGAAAGTGATCTCACCCTGAAAGGAGGGTCCTGCAGCAAGCACGAGCAAGTCAGATCCTGAAACTGCTTTAAAACAGATATGAACTGAGTCTAACTAGATCATTTACCCCATCTCAGCCTCATTCCTGATTAGACTGAGGTATCATTCCTGTAGTCTCCACTCTCTAACGGAAGACTGTGTCTAACTCTTGTGGTTTACATTATGCCTGAGGATGAGTTAGAGGGCAGTCGATCTTTTTAATCATCTTATTCCTTTTATATGTCTTTTGGGGGCTTAGGGATTCTTTCTTCAACATCCCCTCCCAGTTTGGGGACTGTGGCTGTTACATAATCTGTTGTCAACATTGAGAGTATTAAGATTGAAGGGGTGGGGTTTAGCCTGTCAATCAGGTCACAGCTTGATGACCTCATGTGGAGGCGCTAAGGAGATAAATAGCTCATTGGAGGCGGGACACATGCTCACTTCCCACAAGACATTCCTGTTAAGAAGACGCATGGGGTTGCATGTCTTGCGTGAGTCTGAAGAATTTACAGACTGGTAATGGACATTGGGCTAATATTGGATTTATGGACTTGACCTGGGATGTTTTCTCAATATTCAATTACTCTTGTATATAAAGCTCCTTCTTAGACACATATGCATGTTTATGAATTCGTTTCTTTAGTGTATCTGGACTAACACAGGGACCATGAAATCTTTCTGCTTCTTTGGTGCCAAAGGCCTAGGAATCTTGGTAGGCAGCCTGTGATGCTGTCTACCAAGAGACCTTAGCCAGTAGCATCATCTTTCAGTGATCATGTTGCTCCCAGGGATGCTGCTCAGAAAGCAGCATCCTAGATCTTTCTTTTTCATTTCTCTTGTTCCTTGCCTAAGGGACTCTTCCGCAGGAGAAGGATGAGGCTTTATGCTCCAATGAGAGTTACTGTCTTGGAAACACATCGAGGCAGCTCTACTCTGTCCTGTGTGGTCACTATGAGTTGGAATCCACTCGGTGGCAGTGAGTGAAGGGACTCCTAGAGGAGCTCCAGTAGTGTAATGGATTTACAGGTTGGGTGCTAGTCACAAGGTTAGCAGTTGGAATCCACTAGCCAGTCTAAGGGGAAAGGATGAGGCTGCCTACTCCATGAGAGAGTTACTGTCTCAGAAACTACATGGAACACCTGTAGCCTGTTCTATAGGGTCTTTATGAATTTAATCAACTCCTTGGCACTGGTTTGGTGTGGGGTTTAAAGGACTTCCTACAGAAACACCCTGGAGAGTTTCAAAACCCAAACCCACTTCTATCAAGTCAATTCAGACTCATCGTGACCCCATAAGGCCAAGTAGAACTGCCCTCGTGAGGTTTCCAAGGCTGGACCCCTTTGTGGAGCAGACTTCTGCATCTTTCTCCTGCAGAGCAGCTGGTGGGTTTGAACCACCCACCTCTTGGTTAGCAGTGGAGTGCCTTATCCGCTGTGCCACCAGAAAGCCTCCACAGGCATAAATGTTAGGATTTACAGCACATGTTTTGGGGAGGTACAATTCAATCCATAACATTTCTAATTCTTACAAATGATTTAAATAACATAACATTTCCTGGAAACCGTGTTCTCATCCAATATGTTAACAGCCTTCTGTTGGCCTCCCCCTCACTAAAAGCCCTCAAATGAGATTTCTTAATCTCTCTTCTTGCATCCCCAAGGGCCACAGAGCCTCTACAATAAATTATACTTGTGCTTGACCCAAGCCCATTACTTGAAGATGACAAATCAGTAAACGAGAGAGACTTGCTTTCTCCCAGGGAAGTCACCATCCCCAAGGGACCTGCACTCACCACCGTTTCCCAAATGCATGCCTTCTTGGACATGCTTGGCATTTGCTGACAGTAAATATTAAAGTAAACTTTAAATAGAAAACCTCTCTGTCACTAGCTCAAGCCAACAAGCTAAAATAATTAACTTGGTCTCAAGATTGAAAAATCTTTTTACTTCTCTTAAATCCTTCCTATGGGCCCCAACATTAGGCATTCCTGATTTCAGTAAACATTCTACCCAATATTTTGCCATTAATTTTGTTACCCTAGAGTGTACAATCATAAGCTAATGGAGACAAAGACAAACAACTTCCGTTTCCTATTATACTTTTCCTTTAGGTTGATAGCACATACCTACTGTGTCCCCATACATCAAGGGGTGTGTTCTCTAGCTGGGCCATCCATCTTTGTGGAAGCGTGCTTCTAGTTCAGTCTCGGGCTCCTCTTTAAGTGAGGCTGCTCAACCTCAGATATAGCACTCCCTCTAAAAACCAAAATACCAAGAACATAAATTCTAAAATGTACTCGTCGATGTTGGTCACATTACTCTTACATACTGCCCTTAAAGAAATGCCAGGGTCTCTTTACTGCTAACTTCAATAGATCAAAGACACGCTACTCTTTGCCATCCTATCACTTTCTTCCTCTTCTATGATCATGGGATCTTGACTTTGCCTCAGAAATCTCGCTTCCTCCCTCACCCCGACCTCGGGAAACTTGCTGCTCAGAGTAAAGCTTGGTGAGGTGGATAGCCTTTCCCTGGACATGTGACACAGTTCCGGCCAGGGAGACAAGAAGAGCCATCTCCTGGGAGGATTCTCCGAAAAGGTTCCTCTTTCTCCATGTTTCTTTTAAAAAAATAATTGTATTGGGGGCTCGTACAACAAGGTGTTCTATAGGAGATCGCGGTATTTTCATGGCTGCACTTTTAAACATATAATGGAAGTAATCTGTAAACACAAAGGGCACAATCCATAACGGGTGAATATTCTGGTTAATTTCATTTAGGGGAAGAAATATTGATCACATACATAGAGATTAATTTTCTTAGGGTGTATAGAAATATTGCCATAAATAATATATACAATGTTGCCATCATCAAAGAATGGTTCAAATAATTCATGCTCGGATTTGAAAGATCCCTGTCTTTTAATACAATGGCTCAGACACTTGATAGGTCAAACTGGAAAGTCTCTGTGAAGCCTCACTGCCATAGTGAGTGTTTCTCTGTGGACACAGTCTTGATTCAGCAAGGGTGCAAAATTACAAAGTGGGGTTTTGATAACTAAATTGGCTGGAATTTGTACAGAACTAGATCCAAACAGCCTATATCTTGCTCATTGTGGTTCCGTGCTAGAATTCTTGCCTTCCATGAGGGAGACTCAGGTTCAATTCCCAATGTACCTCATGCATAGTTAGTACCCATCTGCCAGTGGAGGCTTGTGTGTTGTTTAAAGGTTGAATGGGTTTCGATGGAGCCTCTAGACCAGTGTGTCCCAAAGTGGGTGATACTGCCCCTTGGGGTGGTGGTGCTGCAATGATTCAAGGGGGCTGCCAAAACAAATACCTACACTTTATTCTGGATTGTGGACTATATGACAAAATCTTTCATTGCTGGAAAGGGGGCACTTTGAGTAGTTATTTACTTCCTGAAAAGAGGGTGGTAGGCCATCTGATATAGACTATGATGAACTATGATATAGACTAAGATGAACGAGAAAGGACTATCTTTCCAGAAAATCAGCCAGTGGTCACACTGTGGCTCATAACAATCCAATCTGCTACCATCGCAGGATGGCACAGGATTAGACATTGTTTCATTCCATGGTGCATGGGGCCTACTTGACAGAAGCTAAGAACAATATCTTGTCCAGAATTTGTGAAAGTATAAGATGCATGCCTATCAAAGGAACAAGAATTTCTCATCTTGAAATACCC
>NW_022103904.1:26086866-26089666 GCF_000313985.2 Echinops telfairi | reverse complement strand
CATGCAAATAGAGTGCACAGAACTCTAACGTGAGGTTTGGTCAATTTTGGTATCCAGCTAGGTTTTAAATGAACCATCTTAGAAGCAGTAAAGAATGATCTCATTATTATCAAGAAAGAAGAGCCAAGAGTGGGACTTGTCCTTTGGACCCTGAGACACCTACACTGTACTTCTTCAATCTAGAGACAGAGCTGTGACACCAGCGATGGAAAGAGATGTGACAGAGACACGGTGAAGATGTGACCTAGATGGCGAGAGATACAGTAGAGATTCGGCAGAGACACGGGCGAGAAGCAGAGGCAGCAGATCCGAGGGGAGGGCTCCCAAGGCAGGAATGAGAAAGCTGAGTGCCTTTGGCCCGAGGCTTGCTGGTGGAGTGGCTGAGCCAGGCTTGCTGAGTTAGGGAGACAGAGTTGAGTACCTCCAGGCTGAGGCTTGTTGGCAGGGTAGCATGCCTAGTGGGCATGTATGGGCAGAACTACAAGGACTTAGCCACACTTACTCGAGCAGCCAGAGGACTGCAGAGTTAAGAGGCCGAGGGCCAGACAGGGTGCCTGTGAGGCTGACTGAGAAGAGTCTTTCCTGACCACAAAATTGTATCCTAAGCATTTCTGATCCTGAATTATAACCCGTTAACGTCCCTGATCAACTCCATAATTGTGAGTGTTGTCTGTGTGACTGCTGTGTAACCATTGCTAGGGGATTTTTGAACCTAGCAGAGAAGTGGAAGGCGATGTGCTAGAAATGATTGGAGTCAAACTGATTTTTTTAAAAGTTGAAGGATGAAGCCTGTCTGACCTCTGTGTCATAGGAATGATCCTCTGCTCATGGCGAGTCTCCTTCCTCCTTGTGAAATCAGAGTGGGTCAGACTGCCTCCTTGCCCTTTCACCGCGCCAGAAGCCACGAAAGCAGAATCACGTATTCTCCTGAATGATATCCTAAATCTGCGCAGAGAATTTAAGTAGAAAAAGCGTGTCAAGACCCTCCTTCTGTAGCTTGGATCCGTATTACCATTTCTGCTCATCATGCTCCGCGTTTGTGCCCTTCATTTCTAATGGTTTCAGCCTATGGCTTAACTTCCTCCCGAAAATCTCCCAGAGGGACTGCTTGGCCCACCAGCTCACAAAGGGAGGGGGACTTGCCTGACAGTTCCCGTGACCCCCTCCCCTGTGTCTGTGGCACCGAGCAGTGCCAGATGCAGTTCCTTTGTTTGAGGTGGGAAGAACTCTTTTGTTTGAGGTGGGAAGAAGGTGTAATTTGCACTTCAGGCCTCCCTGCCAGATCAGACTAAGGTTGGAACACTGCCAGCATCAGACCCTTGTTTGACTTCTTCCTCTTCCTGGTCCTATTTTCCCCATCCCTGTACTTGTTTCTCCTGGGGGTGTTATCTAATAAATCTGCATGCGACTTATGTCTCAATATTTGCTTCTAGGAAACCCAACCTGGATTTCTTTTGGGGGTGGGGCAGTGGTGGTGCTGTAGAGAAGGAGGGATGATGCCTACGGCTTAGCCTGGACAAAGAAACAAGAAACGGGAGCGTCCAGGAAAACAAGCGTGACTGCTTCATCGGCAGCCATCACATACGATATTGGTTCTGACTCTGCTCTACCTGATGGCTATCGAGGGTCCCTCGATCGCTGTTTTAATTTCGTCTTCAGTTGAAGACGATTTGCAACACCAGAAAAAAAATGTGTGGTCAGTCTCAGCAATTAGAAAGAACAAACCTCCTGCCTTCGAAAGTTCCAGCCATTCAGCTGATGATTGCTACAATGTTCTCACTTATCATCTCACCAGAAAGAGAAATCCATAGGTTCATTTGACTGACACATCACAAGCTAACAACTTGTGACACTTGTCTTGTTGCTTCTGCTCATATGGACCCTGAGGTCCTGGGGAGCATGGCCTAAAATATAGATGTTTTTCAGCTAAGAAGAAGTGGAAATAATTCATTCTCAGGAGATCGACACGACAGGTGCTAAAAGGGTATTCATCCGGCTGAAAGACAAGGGTAGCAGTTAGGGATCTGGATCTACTGGAAGGAATAGAGAGCATCAGGGATAGGTAAATATGGAAGATTATCTTTGTTGCTCATCATTCTTTGGAAAGATAGCTAGTTTAAGCAATCATAACAATAACTCTGGTTTTAAACACATGTAGAAATAAAATATATGATGATTAACACAAGATCAGAGAGAGGAAATGGAATTAATTTTGGGGGTCATTATATTTTATGGGAATTGATACAAATGAGTTCTAAATGTAATAAATTAAGGATGTATATTCTGATTTACTATATAAATCAGAACTAAATTTATTATATAAGAAGTGCAACTAAAAAGGCAGTCAAGAAATAAAATGGAGTGATTGAACAAAGGAATGTTGTATCTATAAGAGCTCCCAATAAAAGGATTAAAAAAAAAAAGAAGATATTTGACTTACCCAAAATAAGGCAGGAAAAGAAGAACATAAAACAGGGTGTGTGTGTGTGTGTGTGTGTGTGTGTGTGTGTATGTCCAAATAGAAAACAAATAGCAAAATGGTAGATTTAAACTAAATCATATTAATAATTACATTAAATATAAATGGATTTAACACTTTAATTAAAAGATAAAGATTGCCAAACTGTATTAGGAGACCCCATATCTGCGTGTCTATAAATGAAACACTTTTAATAAACAAGGATAAGCAAAAATTTATTGTTATTAGGGTCTTAGTGCCTATGTGTATAGGTTTACTCCAAGCAAAGAATGTTTGCACATCTCTGTGATCAGTGGATGGCTGCTGGCAAGTTCTCTCAGT
>NW_022103904.1:26074875-26086333 GCF_000313985.2 Echinops telfairi | reverse complement strand
ACAGAGGTCAGCACAGAAGCTGATAGTGACGGTGTTTTGGAATCTCCGCACCGTAATGTGAACAGATTTTTTTCAGAGAACATAGGCAATCCCGGGGGCTTATTGCCCTAGTGAGAAAAAGGCCAGGAAAGTTGTGCTGAATAATTTTTTTCATCATCAAAATGGACCTCTTTATTCTTCCTGGCTACTAGGAGTTGTCCTTGAGAATTTCATTTGGAAATCCATCCTACTCACCCTACCGCCCTGGCCAGACCCTCTCAGATTTCTTTTTGCTCTATAAATTCAAAAATTATTTAAAGGGAACACAATTTGAATCCTGAGAGGATGCCAAAATTGTTAGGCTTTCTTTTTATTTTACAGAGCAAAGTGATTTTCTATTCAACAATTTATACATTTTGTTTTATGAAATAAATGATTATACCTGCAATTTAACATTCATTCTTCCTACTTCGTTTCTGTGTTTACCATTTTCATTTGTCCTGTTTTTAACTTTTTACATGTAGGAAAGAGCTTTATATCAAGAAGTAATTCTATATCAAGAACACATCCCAGCTCAGTCCAACTCAAGTTCATAAGTCTGATACTAGTCCCTAAGTCGCTCTTCAGACTCACACAGCCACATGCAGTGATCCAGAATGCAGGAACATCACAGGCTGTTGGGTGCAAAGTCGTGTGGATCCAAAGTCAGTGGAAACCATAGCAGGGAACACTTAGCTCTCAGGGTCAGCAAGCCGGGAGGTCAAGGCAAAGGGAGAAAGGGAGGTGCCCTGGGCCCGACTTATGAGAAAGCCACGCCCACAAGGAGGCTCCATCAGGCTGTGACCTGATTGACAGGTTGAATACCATCCCTACTGTTTTGTTTTTTTAACTTTTATTTTAAGCTTAGGGTTTTTCTTTTCTTTTTTTAAGTTTTTATTTTAAGCCATAAGTTTTTGCTTTTTCAGTTTCTTCTGGGAGATCTTTTTCTTCTGTGCAACCTCCTCTTCTGCTTTAGGAACAATTTGTTCCTTTTCAGTCAGGGTCATTTCAATGTGGCCGAGGGAGTTTGTGTGTGCACTGATCCGGCCGTGGGCTCTGTAAATCAGAGGTGCATCTGGGCTTTGTTCACCTGGATGTGCTCAATGACCAGAGAGTCCACATCTACAGCCGTATGTTCAGCATGAGTCTCTGCAGTTTCAGGAATGTGCAGCAAACAGTCAGCATGCTTTTTGAATCACCCACCCTGGATCCAACCCCACTGTTTGGCCTGGGCACACCGACCGCTTCTGCCAAGTGACCTCTTTCAAATATTCAGTGGCTTTCCGGATATGCATACCCTTGATGGCCTGGGCAGCTTCGTGTGTGTTCTTAAAATGGACCTGGAGATTTGACGCTCTTGATTTGCATGATTTTGTGGGGTTCTCTGGGACAAGGGAGTAGCAAGCGAACCACTTTGGCAGCTCACCCGAGGCCGCTACAGGAAGAACATCCCTGCCTTTTTATATCTTCAGGTTGACTTGAAATCCTATAACAGCCACAGACCATCCCTTGGCAACTTCCTTTGTCCTTCTTGTCTACCCATTCCTGCCTGTGAGATTGATCCCTGGACAAATGGTGCCCTTTTGACATCATGTCGTTGTAGCTGATTCTTCTAAGGGGTGCATATTTCCCGGATGTACTGTTCATGGTATCGCTACTCACATTATCAAAGAAACTAGCCCCAGAGAAAATTTTATATTCTAATTGAGTGATAATGATGCAAAGCACATCCAAATTAGGAGGAGGCAGGCAATGTTGTGCTTAGAAAGAAATCTATAGTTCTAAAAGTTAATTATAAAAAAGAAAAGTTTCACAACTATGACCTAATTTTCTACCTTATGATGCTAGAAAAACAAACCAAATCAAAAGTAATTGGAAGAAAGTCGATAATATGATAAACAAGAATTTTTCTAGAATGTTCTGGGGGAAGAGGTTTAAGACTGACAAACTAAACCCCAAACCAAACCTGCTGCCAGCAGGGTGAGGTGCCCCTTAGTCCTTAAAGGGACATCCTTGGTCTCCACACTTTTTCTTTTGCATGTGCATATGTATTGGGTAGCCAGTTGTCCTGACAACATTTGTTGAAAAGACTACTAGTTCCTTATTGAATTTCTTTGCACTCCTGTTATAAGTTCATTGACTGTACATAAAAGGATTTCCATATTCTCAGTTTGATTCATTATTCTAGATGTCTATTTTTAAAAAAAATCATTTTATTGGGGGCTCATACAACTCTTTTCACAATCCATACATCCATCCATTGTGTCAAGCACATTTGTACATTTGTTGCCAGCATCATTTTCAAAATATTTGCTTTCTAATTGAGCCCTTGGTATCAGCTACTCATTTTTTCCCCTCCCTCCCTGGCCCCCTCCCTCATGAACCCTTGATAATTTAGAAATTATTATTATTTTGTCATGTCTTACACTATCTGATGTGTCCCTTCACCCACTTTTCTGTTGCCCATCCCCCAGGGAGGGGGTTATATTATTATTTTTTAATAAATCATTTTATTGGGGGCTCATACAGCTCTTATAACAATCCATACATCAATTGTTTCAGGCACATTTGTACATATGCTGCCATCATCATTTTCAAAACATTTTCAAAACATTTCTGAGCCCTTGGTATTAGCTCCTCTTTTTTCCCTCCCTCCCCTACACCCCTCCACCCTCATGAACCCTTTATAAATTATAAATTATTATTATTTTCATATCTTAACACCTTCCACTGTCTCCCTTCACTCATGTTTCTGTTGTTATTCGTGTGTATGTGTGTGTGTGTTTGTGTGTTATATGTTGATCATTGTGATCAGTTCCTTCGTTCTCTCCCTTCTCCCTGCTCCTTCCCCCGATCCTCATGGTATCGCTACTCACATTATTGTTCCTGAGGGGTTGATCTGTCCTGGATTCCTTGTGTTCAGAGTTCTTATCTGTCCCGGTGTACATGCTCCAGTGTATTCAAATTTGTAAGGTAGAACTGGGGTCATGATAGAGGTGGTGGGGAAGAAGCATTAAAGAGCTAGAGGAATGTTCTGGTTGGCTTGTCCCTTCCTTGTGACCCTTCTGTGAGGGGATGTCCAATTGTCTACAGATGGGCTTTGGTTCTCCACTCGGAGCCCCCTCATTCACATCGACATGATTGTTTGTTTTGGGTCTCCTGATGCTTGATACCTGATCTCTTCAGGCAAGATAAACAATCCCAAGGAGAAAATAACTGACCGATAGTTCAGCAGGGATAGGGGAGGGGGAAAAGGAGGAGGGAATCCAACAAACCGAGGGACAAGGGAACAAGAGATCTAAAATCTATAGCGAGGAGGGTGTAGAACGCCTGGTGGGGTTTGATCAAGGGCAATATTGCTGAGAGGAATTACTGAGAGCCGAATGAAGGTCAAACATGATAGTGGGACAGGGGGAAAGTAAAAGGAAATAGAGGAAAGAACTAAGAGGCAAAAGACATTTATAGAGGTATAAATATAGGCATGCACATATGTAAATATATTTATATAAAATGATAAGGATAGAGGTCTATGTACATATATTTATATGTTATGTATTAAGGTAGCAGAGGAACATTGGGCCTTTACTCCAGTCCTCCCTCAATGCAAGAACACTTTGTTCTAATACCCTGGCATTCTGTGATGCTCACCTTCCCGACACGATTGCTGAAGACAAAATGGGTGCATAAGCAAATGTAGTGAAGAAAGCGGATGGTACAAGATACAGCGTCTGGGGTCTTAAAGGCTTAAAGTAAAGAATCGGCCATCTAACAGGGAAGCAACAAAGCCCACATGGAAGAAGCACACCAGTTGTGTGATCACGAGGTCTTCGACACTTTAAAGAGGTCTCAGGCAGCCGGTTTACCAATGCAATGTCATTTTATTTCGTAACTGCTGCTTCCATGAGCACTGATTGTGCATCTGAGCAAGATGAAATCCTTGACAATGTAATCTGTTCTCAGTTTCTCATGACGCTAGCTATTGATCCAGTTGTGAAGATTTGGTTTTCTTCACACCGAGTTCAATCCATACTGAAGGATGCAATTCTTGATCTTCAGCAGCAAGTGCTTTAGATCCTCACTTTCAGCAAGCAAAGTTGTGTCATCTGCTTACCTTAGGTTATTATTAAGCCTGCCTCCAAGCCAGATGCTGCATTCTTCTTCCTATCATCCAGCTTCTCTGATCATTTGCTCCCCATATAGATCGACTAGTATGGTGAAAGTGTACAACTTTGACGTTACCCCTTTCCTGATTTTATACCATGCACTCTTCCTTGTTCGTTTGACTGACCGCCCCTTGTCCATATACTGGCTCCACATGAACGCAATGAAGTGTTCTGCAATTCACCTTCTTCTCAATTCACCATTGATTAAGATCCAAACAGTCGAATGCCTTTGCATAATTAATAAAACACAAGGAAACATCTTTCTGGTATTCTCTATTTTCAGCCAAGATCCATTTGATGTCAGCAGTCTTATCCCTCGTTCTGTGTCCTCTTCTGAATCCAGCTTGAATTTCTGGCAGCTCCTTGTTGATGTGCTGCTGCAAGCATTATTGAATGATATTCAGCAACACTGTATTTGTATGTGACATCAATGACATTATTTAATAATGTCCTCATTCCAGTTTGCTACAGTAATGGGCTTCTGAACATGCAAAACAGTAATTCAAAATCAAACACATAATGAATCCAAGGGGTTTCTGGCAGCACTTGCCCAGGTAGCATGCCACGACTTCACGGCAGCTTCCTAGCCAGAGCTAGATGTCGTGCTTTGCAACACTATCATAATCGTTAACTTCACTAAAATTCATGTTTAGTTGCATACTTATTTTCTATAACCATAACCCTAGAAAAAGAGGTCCCAAGAAGAAACAGTTTAAGAGGGTTTGTGTGTCAGAATTGATAGTGATGGGTGATGAGAAACGCAGGTGGAAATAAAAATTAATACATTTAGTATAAAGCTTAGCTTTAGGGACAGTGATCCTGATTAGAGAGAGGTGTTGTAGTGATTGTGAGCACATATGGCTCCTATGGAGTTGAGAGGCACATTTTAGGAAGCTCTGCTATAGACGAGTAAGTGCTTCACCAACTTGTTGAAGATTTCAGTTGGGATTCCATCAATTCCTGAAGCTTTGTTTGTGGTTAATGCGTTCAGTGCTACTTGGACTTCTTTCTTCAGTACCGTTTTTTAAAAGTTTTGTTGGCATATAATTCACATATTATACAATTCAGTAGTTCAGTCACATTTCGAAGAGTTATATAATCATCACCATAATCAGTTTAAGAATTTTGTTCTTTCTTGTTCTCATTGTGATTAGCTCTTCACCCCCCTAACCTCTGTCAGAGCCCCAAGAAACCATTAATCCAGTTACTGACGGTATAAATTTTAAATACAGGAAAGTATACAAAACAAAAACAAAACCTAACAATAATAAAAGTAAAATAGAAAAAAATTAAAAAGAAAGCAGAAAATATTAAAAATTGAACTAATTTAAAAATGGGTCAAAGGGGAGATCAAATGATAAGGATGTTAAGTTTGAACCTAAGTGCCTCTGCAATCATTCATTTTCTAATGTATGCTGCATGGTACAAAGGTTATTCACATCCCTGGTCTACTGTCAGAGAGAATTCATCAGGGCCTTACTCCATATGTATTTCCCCTTTGCTTTTTTTTTTAACTGAAACAAGTTAAAATGGCTCAAAAGGAGATTAAATGATAAAACATTACATTTTAACCTAATTGTTGTTGTTGTTAGGTGCCGTCTAGTTGACTCTGACCTATAGGCCACCCTATGCACACAGAAGGCAACACTGAGGATCTCAGCCCGACACATAACCACTATGCCACCAGGACTCCTCCAGTCATTGATAGAAGAGCTGAAATAATACAAGTTCTTTTTAATTCAGAAGATTTCATAGAATGTTCCTTTTCTGGCTTCTTTTGGGAAATTAGAAAACTTGTAAACATGAGGACCTAAGTCCCGTATGATACCATACCTCAGAGGTGACTTTCTCCTGTCCCTTCCTGTCCTGTAGTAGACTGGAAATGGACCCCACACAATACCTATGTTCTAATTCTCAGAACATTAGAATTCTACATTATATGGCAAAGGTGTTTTTGCAGATGTGATTAAGGGAAGGAGAATGATTATTCTGGATAACAGATGGTGGCCTCTATATGCTTTGATGTGATTATGAGAGGGAAGTTGAGGAAGATTATATACACACTAAAGGGGAAGGCGTTATGAAGAGAACAAAGAGAAATTTGAAAACTCAATCTTGAAGATTTGAGCGATGGATGTAAAAGTCAAGAAATGTCAGGTACTACCAGAATCTGGAAGCAATAAAGAACAAAATCTTCCCCAGATCTTCCAGAGGGAGTGCAGCCCTGCCAACGCCTTGACTTTGGTCCGACGATTCTGATTTCAGACCTCGGGTCTCCAGAACTGTGAGCGAATCAATTTCTGTTGTTTTATGCTACAGAATTGTGGTCATTGGTTATACAGCCACTAGCATCCAAGAGACCCCCATCTCCCAAGATGAGACTTGTGTTCTTCAGTTCTCCAAGGCCTTCCTGTACTGATCCACTTACCAGCACCATCCTTCTGGTCTCTGAGCTTAAGAATAAGGAACCTAAACCCATGCTCCAGAAGTGCATTTTGAGTGGTCTCGAAAGTGACCAAGGTCATGTATTTGCGATTCACATCAGGGAAGAGGTTTGATGGGAAGTTCAGGATACACTGTGTTAATACTTCTTTAAGGCCAAAATTGATTTTTGCTGAAGGAAATGTGCATATATAGAATTTAGCCATAGTGAAACCATCCTTTGTATTTATGGATGAAGATTCAGACTTCAAGCTTGAATAAATGACATTTATATTAATTATGTAGATACGTTTATGTATATTAGATAGAGGGATCCTACCTTCAGATCATAGCAGAGATCAAATTTTCTGAGTATGTTTTTAAACTTTGAAAGTAAAACCCGTTCCCATTTAGTCAACTCCCGCTCACAGTAGCCCCGTATGTGTCAGCAGAACTGACAGCCAGAGAGGTTTTAATGGCTGATTTCCTTTCTTTGGAATAGGTCACCAGATCTTTGTTTCTGAGGCACCTCAAGGTGCATCAGAACCTCTAGGTTCTGGTTTTTAGCTGAGTGTGTTATAATTACAGGTACTCCCCTGATAGGAAAGCTTAATGTTTCTACTGCCTGCTTTTTCCATCTTCTCTAGCTTGTCCTGGAAAGGTATAGGTGAAAAGAAAACTAATACTGCTTCAACAATGGTCAGATATAGCAAGAGACATTTGTCGCTTGTTGGGATCCCTCCTTTTTTGACCCTTACATTGCTAGACTCCATGGTCAGGCCCAAGGGCCACTTGTCAGTATTTAGCAGAAGCATAGGAATAAAATATAACAGGGGGAGAAGTAACTTGTATCCCAAGCAGGGCGCCAATGGTGAAGAATAGGGTTCGTGGTGCACTGTGAGAAGAGATTCAACTCGTGCTTTGCACCCTGAAAGGAGAAGAAGCCCTGCTAACCCTGCTGTGATGGCAAAAAGGGCGACCTGGTCATGCAGACAGACTGACAGACAAATACCCTTTATTTCATTGTATGTTCTTCAGAGGTTTGAAGTGGGGGTCGTGGGGGCAGGGGGAGGGATGACTTACTCTGACAGAAAATTGGAAAAGACCAGAGGAATGGGATCTCTCTCCCAAATCTATCCTTTTAGATGAATGATCACTAATGGATATTAAAACATGGTGCATTAATGAAAGCCTGGTAAACCATGCAGCGGAAAAAACACACTTTCTTATGACAGCCCAGCAGTCAAGAAATGCCAGGGATTAAAAAGCAATTCAGATGAAATCATCCTTTCCATTGTGAGCTGGTGGAAAGGAGTAAAACGATGACATGAGCATCAGAGGCCCTTTGTTCAGCTTGTGCTTGACACCACGTGTTAGACAGGGTTCTTTAGAGAGATAAAACCAGATTGCTGATAACTTTATATATTTATTTATAAAGACAGTTAGATATATAACACAAGAAATGAACTGTTAAATTATATACAGATAGATGGATAGATATATAATACAAGAAATTAACAGTTAAATTATAAAGCAGTACAAATGGCTCAGTGCAACTCACTCCCGTGAGAGAGTTGTGTGAGACACTAGCAGTCCTTCAAGTCTAGTCTGCTGCCAGATCTTCCTCTATATATAGGGAGAGCTAGGCTATCTCAGCACAGCAGCCAACCGCAAGGCAGGTCACCAACTGTCAGCCAGGTCACCAACCGCCAGTCCCCAGTTCCAGAGATGTCTTAAAGGGACCTCAACTTACAGCGACCAGTCCACAGGCTAGGCATCCCACAGGTAGTGTAGCCTTTAAATTGAGGCACAGAACAAGCAAGGCAGCCGCACTCTGGTCCAATGATCAAAGAGAGAGAGACAAGAAAGGCGAGGATCACCTAGCCATTTATCTCTTTGCCCTTCAGTTAATCCCGCTTGTGTTTATCGGCCAGGCTGGCACAATAAACTATCTCAATCCACCCCTTGCCAACCTGGCACCTGTACACAATTATTTAGCCATATATACTTATATAATTTATGGACATTGATGAAATCACACTTATACTTATCATCAATCATCTATCATACATATAAATGAAAACACAGTCCAATTGTATTTGATATACACCAAATGCACAGGAGTAAGGGAACATTCAGCCTTTTCTACTCTGGCAGGTTAACTATCCAGATCAAGAGGAGATAGATGCTGAAATTTTGGGTAAGCATGTGTTGGAAATCATGAGGATGGAGAGAAATGAAGAATCCTGTTGATTAGTTTGCCAGTGTGAAAGTGGGGGGACTCTTTTATCATTTGATTCTTTCATCGCTGTCTGTGGTATTTTGTAGTGTGTTAGTCTGAGTAGATTAGAGAAATAAATCCATAGACACTCATATGTGTATAAGAAAGAGCTTTATATATAAGAGCAGTTGAATATTGAGAAAACATCCCAATCCAGTCCAGATCAAGTCCTATATTAGCCTGTATGTCTGATACCAATCTATAAATTCCTCTTCAGACTCATGAAATGCATGGAATGATTTATGCTGAATGTACGAAGATCACAGGCCAGTGGGTGGGAAGTCTTGTGGATCCAGTGGCAGTGGAAGCATCTCATGCTGGCAGGGGTCTCCACGTGGTTCCTTCAGCTCCAGGGCTCTAGCGTAGCTCCATGTGTCTTGTCCACAGGAATTTTCCTGAGCCCATGGATGCAGTGACTGTGTCAATCCATCTCGCTGAGGGCCTTTCTCTTTTTTGCTGCCCGTCCACTTTACCAAACATGATGTCCTTCTTCATGGAATGGTCTCTCTGACAATATGTCCATAGTATATAAGAAGTCTTGTCGCTAAGGAGCACGCTGGCCTCATTTCTTCCAATACAGATTGGTTTGTTCTTTTAGCAGTCCATGGTACTTTCAATATTCTTCTCCAGCACCACAATTCAGATGCATCAAGTCTTCTCCAGTCTTCCTTATTCAATGTCCCACTTTCACATGCAGATGATGCAATTGAAAATACCATGGTGTGGGTCAGGTGCACCTTATTCCTCAAAGTAACAGTCTTGCTCTTCAATACTCTAGAAAGGTCTTGGGCAGCAAGCAGATTTACCTAATGCAATACGTCTTTTGATCTCTCACTTGCTACTTCCATAAGCATTGATTGTGGACCCAAGCAAGGTAAAATCCTTGACAACTTCAGCCTTTTCTCCATTGACCATGATGTTATCTATTGGTCCAATTATGTGGATTTGGGTCTTCCTTACATTGAGTTGTAGTCCATCCCGAAGGCTACAACCCTTCCTCTTCACGTGCTTCAATTCCTCTTCACTTTCAGCAAGCAAGACTTAGTCAACTGCATACCGAAGGTTGTTAAGAAGTTTTCCTCCAGTCCTGATGCTACATTCTTCTTTATAGAATCCAGCTTCTCTGATGATTAATCTAATGACATCTGCCATCTTCGACTCTATAATGATCTTTGGGTGGTTCCAAGGCCACTCACGGCTCTCAGCCATGATCAGAGGGGATTCTGGAGGCTTACTTTATGGGTGGACCCTGCAAATGGATTTTGGGCTTCCACCGTTAGCCATAGTTATCTGCAAACCAGGTGTTCACACCTGGAGTTCTGATACCATTCTCTCCTTCCAATTTGGACTGGTCTTCCAAAATTCTATCACCTGATCAGCTTCCTTTCTATCACCAAGGTCATATTTTTCAACTACTTACTATTTCTTCTTTTTCGTTTCCAACTTTTGCATTCTAATCATAACCAATAATTAACCATGCATTTTAATTGCTTATTTGTTTAATTTCAGACAAAAGACTTTGGTAGATTTCTTCAATTTCCTCATGACTGGCTTTCATGGTTGGTCCATACATTTGAATAATAGTTGGGCTAGCTGGATTTCCCTGTATGTGTCTAGATATTATCCTATCATAAACAGCAAGGAACTTCAAGGGAGATTGTGAAATGTTTGATGATGAATGCAACATCACTCCTCTTAAATTTGTCACTTGCTGCACGGTAAGCCACAGGATTGATTCAAAATGGCCAATGTCAGTCCATTTCAGCTCATTACTGCCTAAGATAGTGCTATTTAGCCTTCCGTTTCGTGCTTTATGACTTCTGACTTTCCTAAATTCATACTTGATACATTTCATGTTCCAACTAATAGTATATGTTTGCAGTTGTTTCTTGTCATTTTGAGTCAGACGCCACCAGCAAAGGAGGGTCCTGAAGGCTGCTCCCATCCGAGTCACGTGGTGGACCCTGCTCTGAGAAAGCCGCTCTTCCGCTGTCATATTTTGAGTCCCTTTCCATCTAGGGAGTCATCTCCTAGCACTGTCTCTGACACTGTCCCGCCGCCACCCACCAGCTTTTCAGTGGCTGACTCCTCAGACGTGGGCAGCCTGTGCCTTCCGTGTGGTCTGTTCTTAGTTTGCAGTCTGAAGCCTGCTCACTTTGGGTGACCCTGCTGGTATCTGAAATCCCAGTGACAGCGTCCAGCATCCCAGCCACATTCAAGCCACCACGGGACATACAACAAACTGACAGGCCCGTGGTGGACGCTGCCACAGACTGACCCCGTGGCATAGAGGATGTCTGTGACTGGAAATCTTCATGGGAGCAGGCAGCCTGGTTTTTCTCCTGTGGAGCAGCTGGTGGGTCTGAATTGCCATGCCAACCTTCTGCGTGGCAGCCCAGCACTCGCCCCACAGCGTAGCAGGCCTCCTGAGGAGGGGAAGGCAGGAGTTTAAATTTAGCCATTGTGGACGGAAGCAAGCTTCACAATTCTGGAACAAAGTACTGGATAAACCAGGCAAGCATTGTACTTAGTTACTAATAGCATTAGTAAGCCCACATTTACCTTGCCCGCTGAG
>NW_022103904.1:26073243-26074775 GCF_000313985.2 Echinops telfairi | reverse complement strand
GTTTTGATCCTATAGGAAGGCGCTGAGGTGTTGGGCGAGAGGCAGATGCCAGCCATTCCTCGAAGCTGAGTCTTCGACGTGGGGAAGATGTGAACCTGTTGACGACAGAAACAAGTAAGCACAAGGAAGACCACGCTCATCTTATTCATCGGTAATCTGACGCTGTTCAAAATGTATTTGAATCAGGAACCAAGCAGAATCGTTTTGACATTCTAAAAGCCAACAGCTGTTCAGAGACTGACGGATGCAGTCGATTCCTCCCCGCTCAGAATACTCACACACCCGCACATTCACACACACACACACACACATACCCTCACATTCACATGCGCGCGCACGTGCGCACACACACAGGCATTGATGCTTAGAAGAACAAAGAAAAGCAGTGACAAGGGGGAAAAAGTTTCATTCATGATGTCATTTGCAACTTTAGCTCGATGGTTTGTGAACTCAGAGACTTTCCTGCAAACAGACGATTTGGAGTCCAGGCCAGTCTCTCAAGTGGGGAGATTAAGGATTACATGGCTGATAAGTAGACACCAAGGCAGTTTAGTTAGAAACCGAGACATTACTTCTTTTCAACAGAATTCTTAGTATGAAAAAAAAATTCAAATGTACTCAAAAGACTAGTGTAATGAACCCCCTCGATATGCCCATGGCCGAGACTGAAGAATTATTTCATGATTTCTTTGTAAAGAGATACTATCTAACAAAGCATTTGCCATGTTCACCATTTTAAGTGCACAATTCCATGGTATTAATGACATACACCACATAATTAATCACCGCTACTCGTTTTCAAATGTTTTCTTTTTTTTTTTCTCATCAGCCTCATTATTTCTTTGCATTGACTTGGAAGAAAGAGTAAAAGAGGAAGTCTGCAGTTTGGGGTAGAGAGCAAGGCATAGTTAAAGTTAGCTTTACAAGAAACTCTTTTCAACTTGATTAATCAGCTAATCAAAGCTCTTTGTTTCATTTCAGCTTAGAGAGAGGCTATTCACAGCTTACCATCTGCACAGAGTTTTTGTAGGTCCATGCGGAATGCGCAGGCTCTGTTGAACATTCTTTGTCTCCGTTGATTCCTTTGAAATCAAGGGTGGAAAAAGCCGACTTTAGATTTCTTATTTTCCAACATTCCCCCACCCCCCACCCCCAACAAATGTGAGCTTTTGTTTGAGCTCCACAGTCTGCCCTTGGAGACAGTGGCAGGGTGTCCTCATGGTGATGGTCATGGGCCAAAGACACCCAGACTCCTGGACCTCGGGAGAAAGTTCTGGGGCTGGAGATTGGGGGAGGTCAGAAGCCATTGCTCTACTGTGGTCTTTTCAAGAACAATCGAGTGCCAATCGAGAGTGAGACCTGGGTAGAAGTTCACGGAACATCCACATTCAGGATGTAGGAGGGAGATACTAGGACACACACACACATCAGACTCACGGCCATGGAGTCGAACTACCCCAGTGAGTTTCAGAGACTGCAACTCTGTACAGGAGTAGAAAGCTCCGCCTTTCTCCCGATATATGCACAGAGTT
>NW_022103904.1:26071446-26072814 GCF_000313985.2 Echinops telfairi | reverse complement strand
CCTGGGTGCTGGAGCAGCCGTGTGGAGACCCCTGCCAGTGCTGAGATGCTTACATGCTCACTGACTCCACTTTCCTCCTGCAGTTGGCATCAACTGGCGTCTGTTTTTTGAGATGGAGGAGGACTTTGTGGATTGGTGTCAGACATATGGGTTAATGTTGGACTTATGGGCTTGGACAGCACTGGGTTGGGATGCTTTTTAATGCTTTTTTACCCTTTATATAAAACTCTCTCTTATACATATGAGTTTCTGTGGATTTGTTTCCCTAGTTCAACCCTACGTCACCAGGGATCCTTCCCAGGCCCCAAATACTACATGGGAGAGAAGAGAGATGCTTCTTATTTTCCTTAGACCAACTGAGTGGAGTCCCTTGGAGAACTTGATGGGTGACCTGCAGCGGTGGAGACGTGGTGTCACTGGGGGGTGAGGCTGTGGTGCTGACGTGCCCCAGACACATGGGAGAGCGGCATCACTAGAGTAAGTCATCTTCCAGATTCCCTTATCTACCAGTCATGGTGGAGGATGGGCCCGTGGGACTTGTCTTCGTGCTGAGAGGAGGGCTCCACCTGGCCAATGGGAGAGGGAGGGGAAGCACCTTTCCACTGCTGGTGGGGGGTTTCCGCAGGCAGGTGCCACCCCTAAGGGAGGTGACATCATGAGTTGACACTAGGTGACACCCCTGCTGACGTCATTGCAAGGGATCCCAGGGGTGTCTGAGTCACCCCTGAAGAATTTACAGGGGAAGGATGTGGTCGCAGATGTCCGTGCGTCGGCTGGTTCTCCAGAAGGCTCTTTCTGAGAGAGAAGCGAGGTCAGATGTGTGCACCTCTCTTGAGCCGGAAGTGGGCCCCGTCCTGGAGAGCTCATGGTCTGTGTTGGGTCTAGATCGCACCGTGGTTGTGGGGAGTTGAGGGGGATGTCACCCCCAGGGGTCATTGGGGAATGCAGGGAGACATTTTTCATTGTCATGAACGTGAGGGTGCTAGTGGTGTGGACGAGACAGGTATAGGATGCTGCTCAAAATCCCGCAGTGTCCCGACAGGCCTGCTTCGCGGGGCTCAGACACCAAGGCAGAAGGCAGCTGGAGGGGGAGTGTTGCGGGGTGCCAAGAGTGAAGGGTGGTATCAGGAAACATCATGAAGGGGTCTGGAAAGGGCAGAATCACCCTGTCTGGCCATCCTTCCAGGTGGCCTGCACCTTCTCCTCGTCTTGGTTTCTTCATTGGCCACTCTGGAGGCTGGAGACCGGAGGCAGGACAAAGATGCCTGTAAAACTCGTGCAACCTTCTATGATGCTCACCTTCCCGACACAACCACTGAAGACAAAGCGGGTGAATAAGTAAATGTGGTGAAGAAAGCTGATGGTGCC
>NW_022103904.1:26065377-26070382 GCF_000313985.2 Echinops telfairi | reverse complement strand
GTCCTTATTTTCAAGTGGTTAGTAACTTTGTGTGCTGATTTGATAATAATAAATAAGAAGTGTTAGGAAAATACCTTTGCTCAAAAGAGGAGTGTATTCTTTAAACTTGTGGCAAATAAAATAACAATTATTAAGTTTGAATTTAATTAAAATCAGACTTAAATATATTCAACTTGACCTAAAAAAAAAAAAAAAAAAAAAACTCGTGCAACCGAACTTGGTCTGGTGAGCATCCCCTGGGGAAGAGGCCATTTGTGCATCAGTCAATTCATTATGTTCACCTTTCTGATCATGTGTGTTCTGTGAAGTCTCAATATATGGGTGTTGGGTGTTCTTGGAATTCTCCTTTGAACTTGGCTCCTTCGTTGGTTCATAAGTTGAAAAAATATATATTTGGCACAATTTTTATTTTTTAAAAAACAAAACGATACTTTTCAAGAGGAGGCCTTCTTGATCAATCAGGGAAGACTCGGGCGCCTGCATCAAGGGAAACACCAGGTGAGAGATGCCCATGTTGCGGGGTTCTTAAGAACTCCCTAAGCGCCTTGTGAAAGGAAGCATCATGTAATCGGCACCTTCTGCAGAGGAGAAGCTCTAAATTGGTGGCAGGTGAGTAACACTGATCCAAGCAAAGGCTACTGAGAGGGAGAGGAGGAGGCGGAGGAGTGGACCCAAGGTGGAGACAGAGACGATGCCTCCCGCCTGTCCACAACTGCTGGTTCTATTGCCGGCATGGCTGGTCAGAGAGGGAGATGTTTCATCGTAACCAGAGTTTACAGTTGTTGTTTGTGCTGTTGGGTCAGCTCCAACGGAAAGCAACCCTCTCCAAAAGAGAACAAACGTTCTGGGCCTGCACTGTCCTCAGAGTAACGGGAATGTGTGACCTCATTGGTGCGGTCACCGTGCCAACCCAGCTCCTTGGAGGGCCCCTCTGTCTCACGGATCCTCTACATCTCCAATGATGATGGAGCCATGGGTCAAATTATTTCTACCAATGTGACTAGGCCAGGAGTCTCAGTATTTACGTAATAATCCCCTGTGCTGTGATCTAATGTCATTATTGAATGATGGTGCTGGCAAAGAATATTGAAAATATGAACAATACTTCTGTAAACATTTGTGTATGAGTTTTCCATGGCCATATGTTATGATGTCTCTTGTAGACATCCAAGAGTGGACCTGCTGAGTTATAAGTCTATTGACAGTCCTGGAGTCTATTGACAATAGTCTCACTAGGACACCCAACCGGGATGTGTCAACTCTGCTCTCCAAAGGCCCAAGACTGTGCTAAGGCGTGACTGCTGAGTTTGGGTCAAATGCCCTTGTACTACAGCCTCCCTCCTGCCTGGGAAGGTCAGGCACTGCTTCTGGATCTCGTGGTTGACCAGGATGTCCATCCCAGAATGTGTGCACTAGGCTCATGGGTATCCCTGGCCTTAGCTAAGAGGATAAACATCTGGGTTGCAGGAATCTTGAAAGACCCTTTATTGGTCCCGAGAGCCTCGCCTCCATGGTGACCCCTGTGTGTCAGAGCACAGTGCCATTTCAACCACTTAAAATTAAAATGGTATTCTTCTGGAAAAACTCCCCAAATGAACATAAGCTTAAAACACAAACTTAAAATCAAACTTGGAGGTCATGAATTTTGAAAAGCTACCATTGAAGCCAGATTGGGAATGGTTCATAGTTATGGAATCAATCGCTGGTTTTCTTTCTTTTTTTTTTTTTTTAATCGCTGGTTTTCTAAGGAAGACTCTTAGTTCTTGCATTAATAAAGGGATTTCAGTTTCTGTATTTCATGGTGACCTTCTCCAGTCTTTAGGCAGGTTAGCAGTTTGTTGCTGTTACTGCTATCCCAGAGTCAAACTTTAGAGATGGGCTCTTTCTCGAGACATTTTGGCACAATTATCAGGTTATTAAAGGTAGAACCAGGGTGACAGTCTGTAGATTTTCACACTGCTAGTACAAACTGCCAGGAGACGCAGAACACTGTCAAAACAGAACTCAAAGCAGCAGAAAGCTGCCAGAGATAGTGCTAGCAGATGATGCTCTCAAGCCAGAAGGCCTCAAAGGATGGCCGAGGACGAGCTGCTGCCCAAAGCAGTCTCCCCTAGTGACGTGGATGGAGTAAAGTCTATGGGCGTAAAGCCCTCTGGACCTTCATTTGCTTATGGGGCCTGGAAAGAAACAACCGCAACATCTATCAACAATTGGAATTTGGAGTGTACATGAAGTATTAACCTAAGAAAACCGTAAGTTGTCAGAAATGAGGTGGAGTGCATAAAGATCAATATCCTATGTGGCAGTGAGCTGAAATGGACTGGTATTGGCTGTTCTGAATCTGGCAGTCATATGGTTTACTGTGCTGGGAATGATACACTCAAGAGGAGTCTTGGGTAGTGTAGTGGTGGTGTAGTCATTGTCAAAAAGGACATTTCAAGATCTATCTTGAAGTACAATGCTGTCTGTACTAGGATAATATCGATTGTTGGCCTACTAAGAAATCCAATCAATAAAATTATTATTCAATTTTTTTACTATTATTCAAATTTATGCACAAGTCACTAAAGCTAGTGATGAAGAAATTGAAGAATTTTACCAACATCTTCAGTCTGAAATTGATCAAACATGCAATCAAAATGCCTTGATAATTATTGGCTATTGGAATGCAAAAGTTGGAAACAAAGAGGAAGGAACAGTTGTTGGAAATTATGGACTTGGTGATGAAAACAAGGCTGGAGGTTGAATAAATGACAACTGTATATATGGGCCTCACCAGATGAAATACACAGAAATCAAATTGACTACATTTGTGGGAAGAGACAATGGAGAAGCTCATATCAGCAGCTCAAACCAGGCCAGGGACTGACTGTGGAACAGACTACCAATTGCTCATATGTAAGTTCAGACTGAAGTTCAAGAAAATTAAAACAAGTCCACAAGAGCCAAAATATAGCCTTGCATATATTCCACTGATTTTAGAAAACATCTCAAGAACAGATTTGAGACATTGAGCACTAATGACAGAAGACAGATGAGCTGTGGGAGGACATCAAGAACTTCATACATGAAGAAAGAACTTCATACATGAAGAAAGCAAAAGGCATTAAAAAGACAAGAAAAGTGACAAGATCAAAGTGGATGTCAGAAGAGACTCGTAATTGAAACTTCCTCTTAATCATAGAGCAACTAAAGCAAATGGAAGAAATGATGAGGTCAAAGAGCAGAACAGAAAATTTCAAAGGGTATCTTGAGAAGACAAAGTAAAATCTTATGATGAAATTCGAAAACTCAAAAGGAAAAATATGTTCAGCATATCTTAAACTGAAAAAACTCAAGAAAAAAATTCAAATCTTGAGTTACAATATTGAAAGATTCTATGGGCAAAATATTGAGCAATGCAGCAAACATCAAAAGGTGGCAGGAATACACAGAGTCACTGAGTCAAAAGAACTAATCAGCATTCAATGAGATAGCATCACATCAAGAAGCAATGGTATGAACAAAGAAGTCCAAGCTGCACTGAAGGCAGTCGCTGACAATAAGGCCCCAGGTATTGATGGAATACCAATTGGAATGTTTCACAAAGCGGATAAAGCATTCACTCATCTATGCCCAGACATTTGGAAGACAGGTATCTGGCCAACTTACGAGAAGAGATTCATATTTGCGGCGATTCCAAAGAAAGTTGACTTAACAGAATGGGAAAATTATAGAACAATTTAATTCATATCACATGCAGTAACTTTTTGCTGAAAACCATCCAACAATGGTTGCAGCAGTACCTTGACAGGGAGCTGCCAGAAGTTCAGGCTGGATTCCACAGGGGATGTGGAATAGGGATATTACTGCTTGTATAGTTAGTTTTTTTGCGCCAACTGAGCTCCTCTAGGAACATGTGGGCAGAGTTTAGCCTGTAGATCAGGCCGCAGCTTGATTGCATGGCAACTGAGATACATGGCTCTTTGAGGCCAGCCTCTTCCTCGTTCTCCCTGGAGGCGGTCACTCTGCCTTCTCCTTCCTGTTGACAAGCCACGAGGAGCCGCGCTGAGACCTGTGAGAGCCCTGGAGATGCTCCCACTGCCACTGGATCCACAAGGCTTTGCACCCTCTGGTCTCCTCCCCATGACCCTTCTGTAAGGGGATGTCCAGTTGCCTACAGATGGGTTTTGGGTCCCCACTCTGCACTCACCCTCATTCACAATGATAAGACTTTCTGTTCAGACTTCGGGGCTAATATTGGACCTGTGGACTTGACCTGTGGACAGCTGGGCTGTTTTCTGAATGTAGAGTTACTCTTTGATATAAAGCTCTTTCTTGTGCATCCTTGAGTGTTACTGGATTTGTCTCTAGCACACTGCTGTTGTTAGATGGATCTTAGCTCAAAGCAGAGCATACCAAAGATGTTTGTTTCTGTTTTATATGGCATTCAACTGTGTGGACCATGACAAACTATGGCTAGCCTTGAAAAGAGTGAGAATTCCAGAATACAATTACGTTACTGCAGAGCCTGACCATGAATCAAGAGACAGTTGTGCAAACAAAGCAAGGGAATCCTGCGTGTGGGAGCATAGGGGTCCCCACGGTCGAACAGGTCCTCAGGAGCGACTTTGCGATTGTGGAAAGTCAGACAGACAGACAGCGGGGACAGGGGCTCCTTGTCCCAATGTCAGGACCGGGAGAGTGCATGTATTCTCCAATGGGTATGTACAAGGGGGCGGACTGATATTTCAAAAGGCATGCATGTCATACAGTGAACACATGACGTAGTCAGTGGGTAATGTCATAAGCAGAAAACAGAATAAACCAGCTATGAGTGAGTCATCATTTCCAGCTAGTGCTAGTTACCTCGGGTGTCCCGGAACCCTCCCCAGGGGAGCAAGCAGCAAGAGGCCGAAAACCAGAGTTTGCTACGTGTGGCAGTGGGTCAGGGTATATTACCTGATTGCTCTTTTTTTTAAAAATCATTTTATTGGGAACTCATAAAACTCTTATCACAATCCAT
>NW_022103904.1:26055029-26065072 GCF_000313985.2 Echinops telfairi | reverse complement strand
CCCTCCTGGTGTCACCACTCTCATGATTGGTCCTGAAAAAGATGGAACGCTTCACGAATTTGCATGTCATCCTTGCGCAGGGGCCATGCTAATCTTCTCTGTATCGTTCCAATGTTAGTATATGTGCGGCCAAAGCCAGCACTAACGTAATTGCTCTTTTCTACAGATAACCTTCAGACACAGGGAGTAGCCAGATGCATGAATGATTCATCTTATACAGTAGCTCCTTTATGACACTTCCTTTATGGGGGGCTGAGGGACTATGCCAGTCCTGAAAATGTGTATTAAGATTTACTTATATCTCACAACTGTGAGGGTCTTCCCCCACCGGAGTTGGCTCTCCAGACGCATCCTTATGAGCATAGAGGATTTATGTGCAAACATTCTCATCCAGTCCCTCAGCTTATCACATGCATGGTTTAAAATCAGGAAAGGTATGCATCAGAGTTGTATCCTCTACCATAGTTATTCAATCTGAATGCTGAGCAAATCATCAGAGAAGCTGGGTTATACGAAGAAGAATGAGGCATCAGGTTTGGAGGAAGGTCTATTAACAACCTGCAATAAGCAGATGACCCAACCTTGCTGCTGAAAGCGAGGAGGACTTGAAGCACTTGCTGATGAAGTTCAAAGACTGCAGCCTTCAGTGTGGATTACAGCTCCATCAAAAGAAAACAAATATTCTCACAACTGGACCAATAAGTAACATCATGATAGATGGGGAAAAGTTTGAAGTTGTCAAGGATTTTGTTTTGCTTGGATCCACAATCAACACAATGCATTGCTACACAAGACCTCTTTTTTGAGTTGAAAATCAAGGATGCTACTTTGAGGCTTAAGGTGTGCCTGACTCAGGCCATGGTATTTTCAATTGGCTCCCATGCATGTGAAAGTTGGACTTTGAATACGGAAAATCAAAGAAGAATCGATGCATTTGAATTATGGTGCTGGCGAAGAATACTGTGAGTACCATGGATGCCAAAAGAACCAACACATCTGTCTTGGAAGTGCTGCCAGGGTGCTCCTTAGAAGCAACGATGCTGAGACTTCGTCTCAGGTACTCTGGACATGTCATCAGGAGAGGCCAGTCCCTGGAAAAGGACATCATGCTTGGTAGAGTAGAGGGACAGTGAAAAAGAGGAAGATTATCGACAAGATGGATTGACACAGGGGCTGTCACAATCAGCTCAGACATAAGAGCAGTTGGGAGGCTGGTGTTTTGGTCCCTATTAGGGTCGCTATCAGTTGGAACCAACCTGAAGGCACCTAACAACAACAAACTAAAAAACAAAACAAAAAGCCCTACTACCATGCAACTTTTTTCTTTCTTTTTTGGAGGTTTTGTGGGTTACAAGTTGGACTCCTAACCACAGGTGAGCAGTTCGAGTCCAGTAGATGCTCTGTGGGCTAAAGATGAGGCTTTCTATTCCCATTAGGACTTACAGTTGGAAACCTACAGGGCAGTTCTGCTCGGTCCTGCGAGATCACTGTGAGTCAGAACTGCCCAATGGCAGTAAGCGTGGTCCACAGGGTCAACGAAGTCCATTACTGGGTTTTCTTCAAGGAGTCTCTGGGTAGACTTGAACCCTCAGGTACCCTTGAGTATCAGCTGAAAACAGAACCACAGTTTCAGGGAGCCAATAGACTGCTGGTGTAGACTCCCTGCTCTACTCAGCTTTGTCTGCCTGGTCTCAGCAGTGGGCCTGTCTGCAGTCACTCTGGGACCTGCCATTTAACCCCACTTCATGTTCACCCACCCGTGGATGGCACAGAGCCCAAAGCCTCTTCTTAGGACTAGGAACTTTTTTTTTTTGAAGGGCAAGACACTATTTTCGTCACTGTTTTGCAGGGAGGAAATACTGTTTGTCCTGATGATTCATTTTGGTGGTTTTTGGATGATGTTGTATTGATTCATGACAAGTTACCAGGCATCTGGCGTAAATTAAATGGGACTTTCTCTTGGTGACAGTAAATGAAAGGTCTTAAACAAGATTAGCATGAAGTCGAGTGCTGATGGGAATACATGTGTTTGGGCAATCGTCGGGACTGGAGTCAGTTCAATCATAAGCCAGACTGTCTCAGCAGAGCTAGTTTACAGCGACACGCAGCTCTGGTGTGGCGCTGCCCATGACGTGATGTCTGTTCCTCCTTTCCTGCCCGTGAGCTCTGGCAAATCAAATGGTTTCCCCTAATGTGTTGTTTGATCACATGATCCCACTTAGATATGGGGGGAAGAGGCAGGAAGCTGTCCTAGAAGTTTTCTCGGGAGCTACATTCTCCACATCAGGCTTGGATAAGGAGAGCGTTCATGGAACAGAGGAAGACGCACAACAAGATGGGTTGGCACAGTGGCTGCGACAATGGGCTCCAGGGTAGCCCTTGTGAGGATGGCGCAGGACCAGGCAGTGTTTTGTTTGTTGTATGTGGAGCCCCCCTGAGTCAGAACCGACTCGGTGGCACCTAAGAACAACACCTTCTCTCTGGTTTGTTCTAAACGTTTTCCACAAAGTCCCAGAGGCCAGCCCAGTGGGGAAGATTTTGCAGACTGAATAAATACCTGGAGACACTTTTCGTCGTCATATGTAGGGGAGGGCTGCCCCTGGCCTCTAGTGGGCAGAGACTCGGGATGCTGCTAAGCATCTTACAATGGACAGGACGACCCCCACAAGGAAGGATGGTCCAGTCCAACACGTCCATGAGGCCGGGCCTGAGAAGCTCTGCTCTAGTCCAGCGAGTTGCCATTGAGCTGATTCTGACTTGGTGTTTGTTAGGTCACGAAACCGTTGAATGAAAAATCATGTTATGTCTCTGTGTGCATGTATTTAACTGTGTTTGTGTGACCCGTGTTGTTGTTGTTGTCGGGTGCCATCGAGTCGGTCTGACGCACAGCAGCCTTCGGTGCTAGAGAACAAAACCCTGCCCGGTCGGTGCCACCCTCGCAATTGTTCCGATGTTTGAGCCCATCGATGCAGCCACTGTGTCGATCCGTCTCGTCTCGTCGAAGGCCCTCCTCTTTCTCTCTGCCTCTCCGTTTACCACGTGGGAAGTCCTTCTCCAGGGACTAGTCTCTCCTGACAGCAGTCCAAAGGCTGGGAGGCACAGTCTTGCCATTCTTGCCTCTAAGGAGAATGCTAGCAGTACTTCTTCCAAGACAGATTCGTTGGTTCTTGGGCCAGGCTTGAGTCGGGAGGTGCATCTTAGTCCTCAAAGTGATATCCTTGCTATTCAAGACTTTACAGAGGTCTCGTGCAGCAGATTTGCCTATTTTATAGATACAAAACATGCCAATTGAACCTTTCTTTACATGTAAAATTCAGCAACACTGGTTACATTCATCATGTTGTACAATCACCATCACTATCTCCTTCCAAATGCTCCACTGTTATTAACAGAAACTCAGTGCTCATGAAGCTGATACATTAAAATTTCCTTTTAAAAAGAGACTATATCTTGCCTAGATCTTGTTCTCTAAATACTATTCTCCTCTATAAGGACCCAGCTGTGCCCTTGGCCTTGGCCTCTGTCCTGCTCTGGCTGCCGATGAATATCCAAAGGGCACACCACTCCTCCATAAGCCTTCGCCTGAAGGCACTCAATGCTGACACCCTAATTAAATTTACACTCCACAATCAGGCTCCCTGGGCTCTATTCTCTCCATGAGCCAGGGAGCCCAGCACTCTGGCTCGTGGTCCTGCTGCTGCCACTCCTCTGCCATTCCTGTGCTGTTTCTCTGGTGTCACGGCCTTTCTGTCCCTGGATCGAAGAGTTCAGTGCACTGGATGGTGGATGTGCTGCAACCCTGGGTCTTTTTTGACGGTGTGAGATCCCCACCTCCATCCTTCCTGCTTCTGACATGGTCATTGCATACCCTGCAGGATGACAGAATGACCAATCCCCAGGTTAGAGTTGCAAGTAATCACCATTAACTCTGTCTACAATCATTCACAACTGAATGATATCGTTTCCTCAATATCCTCCCCCACCTTTTCTTACCCAGACCCATCAGGAAAAAGTATCTTGATGAGACAAGAATGAGTACAAAAATGCTCTAAAATTGATTGTGGCAATAATGGTCCAACTCTTCTTGATATGTTTGAACTCGTTGGGCTGTGAGCCACAAGGTTGGCAGTTTGAAACCACCAGCTGGTCCAAGAGAGCAGGACGGGGCTTTCTACACCTGTAAACAAGTTAGAGTCTCGGAAACCCACACAGGGGTTCCCTATGAGTCAGCACGACTCAATGGCAGTGAAAAAAGAGATTGAATTGTATGATAGGTGAATTATGTCTCAATAAAAAGGTTTTTTAAAGTCATACGACGGCAATCACAATGATTGTGGCTAGAAGAGGCATTTCAAATAATTCATTGCACCATAAACACCAAAAATGAAAATCACGTAGGAACTAAAGAACAAAACCGGAAAAACTCTTTTCTTTTCTTTCTTTTTTTTTTTCAATGCCAGTAATCAATTTATTTTCTTCATTGTAACCTCTTTGCACGAGCTGTGCCCTGTTTTTGCAGAAGGTGAAATTCCTCTGCACTTCTCCCCTCTCTGTGCCCTCCATGCTAGAACCATCTGTACAGGAAGTCCCTCCTGCAGCCACAGCTCAGGTCTGAGCGCTTCCTTCCGGGGGGCTTTGTGTCCAGTGTGTCCCCTTCCTGTGTCACTATGCAGTCATGATCAGTTAGTTGGGTTATCCCTGTGACCCATACCAAGAACAACGCGAAGAAAGAACTGTTTAGAGTCTTTTTACCACCTTGAAAACATAGACATCACACAAGTCACCTGGTCAACATTTTCCACATGTACAATGCAGTGGCACTGGTTACAATCATCATGTTGTGCAACGGCTAGGACACTTTGTGCAATCACAAGCAGATGCGCAATACTTCCTAAGCAATGACTCTCCTTACGGCTCCTTGTGGCCCCGGTGAGCACCAAAAAAGTTTGGTTTTGGTGAATTTAATAGGAGTGGGGTCATACAAAACTGGTCCAGGTGTGTCTGATTGATTCCACTGAACTTGAAGCTTCCCAGGGTCATCTGGGTGGTAGTCGGTGGGTAATAGGACTTCTTTTCGCTGTATGGTTGATAGTGATTCACAGGTGGTTGATCTAGTCATCTATTGGTGGATTTCTAGGCTGTTTCTTCTTTTTGGCTATTGTGAACAGTGCTGCTGTAAACATTGGTGAAGAAGAAGAGGTTTTTGAGCAGAAAACGACACGTGGTGGGAGCTGGCCTGCAGCACAATCACATGGCCTGTGCCCAGCACGCCGAGGGTGTGTGTGCTGGCAACGTGACCTGGAGTGCGGCACCCTCTCAGGTCATGAAATCCAGTCCACTTCCACACTACTTGGACATATTGCAAGGAGCCTTTTGCTACATTTGGAATTATAGCTAAATGTCACCCAACAGCTTCTTGCCCATCTGTCTCTTAGCGAGTGCTCCAAGACTCTCCGGCGCCCCACTAGGGTTTTCATTTTACTTTCCTGATCCAAATGGAAGCCCAGTGGACAGCCCCAGCCTTGCTCTGGCTTGACCTGAAAAACTGAACCCCACGCCGCAGAATGGGCTTGGTGCAATTTGTCAGCCAGATCATCTAGAAGATGTGGTGCGAACGGTAACCGTGCTCAGCTACTAACGAAAAGGTTGGAGGTTCAACTTCATCTAGAAGTGCCTCTGAAGAAAGAGCTGGTGGTCTGACTTCAAAATCCAGCCACTGACGAGCCCAGGGGCTCCAGGTCTACTTTGCTGCACATAGGTCGCTGCAGGTTGGAATCACTTCTACTGAAAGTGGTTTTAAATCGTGAACAACCTCTGTTAGCAACGTACTGGATTACATGGCTGCTTCCCCCCTCCCCCCCCATCTGGATAGGGTGCCGCCTTGGTAGGGAGCCTCTTTACTTATCACTGTCCCCTGAGTGGCCGGAGCTACTGTACCAGGGACAGAGCTCTTTGTCACGGCTTGTATCTCTCTCAAGTAGACAGTTGCCACCTCTTTTGTGTGGCTTCAGCCATTTCACTTGCTGTTTGCAACTCCTCTCAGCACTGTGGTCCAGTGTTCCCTCCCAGCCCTGCGATGGCCCCATCGAGGGAGGCCCTTCCTCTCTGAGCTGCCTTGGTGGGAGACAGGGGAAGCAGACACCCTAAATTCAAGGTAGCAGGTCGCTGAGGCAGTGAGAGGAGAGAGACATGGTCAGAAAGCCCCAGCTCTATGAGTTACGGGGTCTCAATTCCATTCATCACGTTTTGTTTTGCTCAAACTGGGTAACGGGAAGGGAGCCGGTTTAGCAGTGGGCCGCTATCTGCTTGGTCGGTGATTCAAACCCACCAGCTGCTCAGCTCCTGTAAAGAGTTATAGCCTTGGAAACCCTAAGCACCGGTTCTACCCGGTCCTGTTAGACTCGACTCGCAGCAGTGGGTGGCTGATGGCACCCACTGTGGGTGTTTCCCATTGTTCTTTCTGCTACTTGGGGTCACGTTGGGCCCAGTCGAGTCGATCCATATGCCAGGGGAGAACTTCCCCCATAGAGCTGCCTGGGGCTTAGGGGGCTTTCTCCCAAGAGCTGCAGGGTATGTTAGAGCCACCAACCTCCTGGTTAGTAGCCAAGCATCACCCATTGGACCACCAGGCCCCTCATGTTTCATAATAGCTTTTTAATTTAAAAAAATTAATAAAAACAAAGAGGCAATATACAGGGAGACTGGAAACACAAGGGCAAGCAAACTCCAGGCCATCTCTGTGGAGCAGAGACCCCTGACTTCTCCGTCAAGCCAGGCACCCCTACTTGCTCCCTAGGAGCCCCCCTCAGAGGCTGAGGGCTTGGGCACTGGTGGGGCCACTTTGGGGGGAGGTTCCGAGCCCTGGGGAGGTGTGATCGCAGGCTCAGGCACTGGGTGTGCACTCCTCGGGCTGTGGAGGCCACAGTCTCTGCTAGAAAGTGCCTGGGTGTCTGGGACCTGCAAGTCGGAGGCTCAAAAACCAAGCCCACAAAGAAGCAAACAAAACAACCCACTTACCCTTGCCCCTGGTTTCCCACCTCAGAGGAAGGAAAGATGGGGGGCTGGGGGCCCGGTTCTACACGATCTCCTTGGCCACTTGTGAGGAACAGAGGGATTTCTCTTAAGTTGTCTCCCCAAAATATATGCCAGACTTAGCTTGAGAATAATTGTTCACTAGGCAGTGAAAGTGGGTCAGAGGTTATTTTCCCTAACATCAGCCATCTAGAGCGGCCAGACTGCATAGTCTGACTCACCCCAAATAGGGCCCATTCCTTTCAGTTACTGTTCTCTTGAAGCAGTGCCCATAGGCAAGCCCGGGACCACTCTAAGATGACTAAGCTTAGGTTACTATCTTGCCACACATGCCCCCCTATTCCCTCCTCTTACTATTGCACATTCACCCCTTGGTCATCCCGTTCCTATTGCTTGTATTGCCTATGTTACAACCCCTCTCTATGACGTAGGTTGCTATCTGCTATCAGGGGGCTTGCATGCCTCCCAGGATAGTAATTGCCCGCTTTATTTTATGAGACACCAGAATGATCAAACCTGTTCAAGGATGAATTGTATTGCCCCTCTCTGTGATGCATGATGCTGTGATGTATCCCCCTAAAGTAATATGATGCGTGGTTAGCAATAAATAAGGAGAGCTGCTTCCCAAGAGGGGCGGCTCCCAAGAGGTGGGTGGCCGAGGGTGGCTGGCAGAGGGCGGCTGAGGAAGGAGGGCTGCTCCCATGAGGGCAGCTCCCGCGAGGGAGGCGGCTCCTGCTCTGGCAGCCGGGTTCCCCCCACGAGGACCACCAAGCGGGGCGGAGGTGAGCAATGTTGCCATGTCTGACTGTATTATTGTATTATCTCTCATGCTCTCGATGACTTTAATATAGTATTCATATATCTCAACCGTACAATTGTGCATTACTGAACCCAGAAGTAGTATTACTGAATCCAAGTAGTAGCAATAGGAGTATTAGCGGTGGGAGCTGGCCCCCTACCTCCCTCAGCCTCATTTTTTAATTTAATACTACAGCCACTTTTCTTCCTTCCTCCAGCCGCATTTCTAAAGTTCTCGCATCTCAATCCCCATCCCAGCCCTCCCCGCTGCACAGAACAGAGACTCCATCAGATGAGACTGCTTCAGGCTCTTTCTCCCTGCCACCCTCGTCAAACTTCTCCGCACCCACACCTGTCTTTTTCTCTCGATTTAGGGCCAGTTCCGCCTCCTGAATTCTCCGTCTAGCCCCTCCCATTGCTTCTGGAACCTCAAAAACCAAGGTGTGTGGCTTGAATTGCGGCCCCTGCCCTTGGAACCCTAGACCCCAGTCCTAACAACACAGCTGGGCAATGAACTTTGTGTGGCTCCCTTGTCCTTGCTCTGCAGCTGGCTCCCTGCTGAAGTCCCAGGCCACCTCCCCACCACTCCCCAACCTCTGTGCTCCAACCCACCCGATCCCCTTGCCTTCTGGGGGGAGGTGGGGGGCAGGCTTCCCTCCCTCTAGGCCTTGGCACTTGCTGTCCCGTCCCCAGATGCCCTTCCGATCCATGCTCCTTGCTGTCTGCCCAGAGTCGTATTACTCTTCGTGCCTTCTCTGTACTCCTGTTTCGTGGCACTGCTGCGGGGAGCTGCGAGTCCATTCCCACGCACAGTGGCCCCGCGTGACAGAGCAGAACTGCCCCACAGCGTTTTCTAGGTTGCAATCTTTCGGAGAGCAGATCCCTAGGCCTTCCTCTCCTGGAGCTGCTGGGTGGGTGAGAGTCGCTTGTTCTTCCAAAGCCTCCCTCTAGCTACTGCCTCTTCCTGAAATCGCTCCCTGACTCCACTTCAGGTCAGGCACCTTTTCCCTGACGGGCAGGCAATACGCTGCTATAGTCATGATACGGTGTACCCGATTGATAGCGTTTTATAACAGATGTGACCCTGGGGGGCATCAGGAGAAAGAAAGGGTGTGTTTCAGTGTGATTGCGGGTGTAGGAGTGTGTGGGGCACAGGTGTGCGTGTGACGGAAGAGCTTAACCTTCGTGCTCCACCATACGAAGTTAGCCGATCATGGTTCAAATAAACAAAAAAACCCCAAACGCACAGCCATGGAGCCAGTGCTGACTCCTAGGGATCCTATAGGCTGCGTGGAGCTGCCTCCTGCGAGTTTCTGAGTTGGTGACTCTTAACAGGAGTAGAAAGCTTGATCTTTCCCCTAGGAGCTGCTGATGGTTTTGAACAGCTGACCATGTGGCCAGCAGTCCAGAGCACAACCCCTTATACCACCAGGCTCCCATGGTTCCAAGAGCAGCGTGTGTGGCAGCGAGGTAGAATCAAGCAACAGTCATCTCAGCATCGGGGTTATGTATTTACCAAAGTGAATGTCAAAATAAATCATGGAGAGCTGGAGCATGACAAGGGGTGGGGGTGGATTCGGAGACGGTTTGGATTGAACTGGTGTGGAATGTAGTAGAAAAAGGAAGAACCGGGAAGCGTTTTGTTCTGTTACACGCAAGGACCCCCGAGCTGGTCTACCAATAGAAACACGGGGCCATCTGCTTCTGTCAAGGGTTTGCTCTTCGGAGTTGTGGGGCCCGGATGGTGTAGTGGTCACGCGTTGGGCTGCTAACCCCAAGGTCAGCACTTCGAAACCGCCAGTCACTCCATGGAAGAACGATGAGGCTTTCTGCTCCCATGAAGAGTTATGGGCTGAGAAACCCACAGGGGCAGCTCTACCCTGTCCTACAGGGTCACTATGAGTTGGCATCGACTCAATGGCATGAATTTGGATTTTTTTTTAATAGCATCTGCATTTGGAATCCACTTGAGGGCAGTGGGTAACAGTAGTGACAAATCTTACAACTGATCAAATTCAAGTTCAATGAGGAACAGAAATCAAAATGCTTCGGGTAAGAGGGTGGAATCGGGCTCCACTCTGAGATTCGCCAAGAACGCTCTGAAACTAGAGAGGCCACGGTTTCCAGAAATTCCCTGGAAACAAATGAGCACCGCCCAATTCCTTGGATGAGAAATAGTCACTTGAACCACCATTAGGCTAGCTGTGATCCTG
>NW_022103904.1:26053668-26054553 GCF_000313985.2 Echinops telfairi | reverse complement strand
TTTGGGGTAGATTTTGAATATATGGTACATTCCATTTTTTTCTTATTAAATATCTGTCCGTCTATCTATCAGTGAAGCTGGAGTCTGTGAAGAAGAGCGTGACATCAGGATTAGAGGAAAACTTATGAACAACCTGTGATATGCAGGTGACATAACCTTGCTTGCTGAAAGTGAAGAGGAATTGAAGCACTTGCTGATGAAGGTCAAAGATTGTAGCCCTCAGTATGGATGACAACTCAATGTAAGGAAGCCCCAAATCCTCATAATTGGACCAGTAGGTAACATGGTAAATGGGGGAAAAGGTTGAAGTTATCCAAGATTATGTCTAACTTGGGTCCACAATCAATGCTCATGGAAGCAGAAGTCAGGAGATCAAAAAATGTGTTGTATTAGGTAAATATGCTTGCTGCACAAGACCTCTTGATAGTGTTTTGAAAAGCAAGGATGTTACTCTGAGGACTAAGGTGTGCCTGACCCAAGCCATGGGATTCTCCACTGCATTATATGCATGTGAGAGTTAGACATTGAATAAGGAAGATCGTAGAAAAAAACTGATATATTTGAATTGTGGTGCTGGAGAAGAATATTGAAAGTACCATGGACCCTTCAAAGGACAAACCAATCTGTGTTGGAAGAAATAAGGCCAGAGTGCTCCTTAGAGTCAGGGATGGCAAGCCTTTGTCTTACATACTTTGGACATATCGTCAGGGGAGACCAGTCCCTGGAGTAGAGGACAGGCAGCGAAACAGCAGCAAGGAGCAGCAAGGCCTCAAGGAGATAGATTGACACAGTAACTGCATCAATGGGCTAAGCACAGGAACCACTGTAAGGAGGGTGCAAGACCATAGAGTCTCTCTGTTGTGCATAGGCTAGCTGTGGGTCAGA
>NW_022103904.1:26050037-26051609 GCF_000313985.2 Echinops telfairi | reverse complement strand
AAGGGATAATGGGATTTCCCCGCAAACGTTTCACACCCCTTCTTATATAATCTGTAAAAGAGAACACAAGGTATCAGGGGAGTTACCTGTGGGGTCTGTCCCAGGGAGTTTCAGGAATACTCCTCTTCTGTGTCTGAGAAAGGTTTCTTCTGTGTGTCTAAGAAAGACTTAACAAAGGAGACTTTTTTTTGAGCCGCGTCCCAGATTTTTGCCCTTTGAGCTGAGAACATTTTTACCCTCCCACACAGACTCTTAGGAGCGGCCCCTGCTGCCTGACCACTGCCCAGCTCACCCCAAGTCGCACAGCTGCAAGACAGAGGGGCTGCAGGCCTCCAGGGGGCTGGTCCGAGGCTGAGTTTATGGGATTCGGGAGCCGGAGACCTAGTGTGTAAGCACAGACCTGTTAGGGTCATGCAAACGTGGGGCGAGGATGGTGTCAGCAGAGAAAGCCTTCGGCTCTCTAGAGAGGAGAGGAGCAGAGATGGGGTCCCAAGGGAGACTGGGAAAGGCAGGTGACCGAGCGATAGACAGAGGGAAAGACAGAGACAGGGACGCAGGTAGGGGGAAGAGATGACAGTGAGAGACAGAGACGTACACCGAGAGACAAGCCTCCTGACTCGGTCATGTCCTCGGACACCTGGCTGCCCCCCTGCCCCGTGTCCCAGAAGCTGGCCCTGACGGTGTGAGTCAGTGAGTCGCCAGACAGGGCCAGGATGGAGGGTAACTGAAGCCCCCTGCCTTTGTGTCTGCTGATTATTTTTATCTTATTTTGATGTGTGTGTGCGTGTGTGGGGGGAGCATTTGGCGAGCCCCCCTTTTTAAACAGGGCTGAGAATGAAGCACGTCAGTTATTCTAATAAAGCTGCTATGTCTGTCTCTTTGTTCAGACGCGAGTTTCCCCCGCTCCAGTCATCTAGTCAGCGCTGCTGGAGGAGTGACGCTGAAGCGGCTGGGTTTTTATTTTTGTCCCCAAGGTACGGAAAGTGCTGTCGCCTTTCTGCGCGCAAGGCTGGGGCTGTGCCTGCCTGCGGTGTGTGGTGGTAGCTGGGTGGGAACGCTCAGGGCAGCAGGCTGGGCCAACAACAAACAACCGCTCCCTGCCAGCCAGTAGCAGGCGCTCACTGCTAGCAAGTCAACGCTGAGGCACAGAGACCACCCCCCACCCCCCACTTTGGGTTTCTGGGATGCTAACTGTTTCCTGGAGTAGAAAGCCCAGTCCGTCTCCCTCAGACCTGCTGGTGGTTTCAAACTGCCCACCATGTGGATCCCAGCCCAACGTGTAACCACGACACCACCAGGTCCAGTAGCAGATGGTAAACAACAACAACTAGTTTTTGTTGAGTTGACTTTCCCTCACGGTGACACACCACCGCCCGCCTGCCAGCCAGTAGCAGGCGCTCACTGCTAGCAAGTCAACGCTGAGGCACAGAGACCACCCCCCACCCCCCCACTTTGGGTTTCTGGGATGCTAACTGTTTACTGGAGTAGAAAGCCCAGTCCGTCTCCCTCAGACCTGCTGGTGGTTTCAAACTGCCCACCATGTGGATCCCAGCCCAACGTGTAACCACGACA
>NW_022103904.1:26047351-26049165 GCF_000313985.2 Echinops telfairi | reverse complement strand
CTCAGCACTGGGCCTGAGGGGTTCATCTGTCCTGGATTCCCTGTGTTTCCAATTCCTAACTGAAAATACGGTTTTCTTTAGACACTGTGTTGGCCCAATTTTGAGAGCAGTCTACTCCCCCTGCTTTATTTAAAACAAAGAAACATGTTCACTAAGCTAAGATTCCCATACCATATAACTCACCCTCCTCAAGGGTCCAGATCTGAGGATTTTAGTATCTCCCAAAGGCTCCCTCTGAGTCAGACTCCAATCAATGGCAGCAGGCCTTGGGTGGGGGGAATTTCAGAACAAGGAGCGAGCCCTGCTGGCACAGTGGCTAAACTATCACCTGGCGACCAAAAGGTTGGCGGTTCAGATTCACCTCGTGGCTCCCAGAAAGAAAGGTGGCAGCCTAGGAAAAACCCTCGGGAGTCGTTCTACTCTGTCACGTGGGGCCACTGCGAGTCAAGAGCAACTGGAGGGTGCAGGAGACAACAGCAGGAGGTCAGATACTGCTGCCTTCCCACGGAACCCTGTCCGCATGAGCAGTCGGCCAGAGCTCCTCGCCCCGCCAAGCCCCTGGCAACCGCGAATCTACTTGTCATCTCCATGGAGGTGCCCTGTTTGGACGTTTAATGTCAGCACAATCACACACATACTTACATGGCATCTGTGTTTGACTTCTTCCACTTAGCATATGTTTTCAGTTGTTGGGCGAAGAACAGCTCATTGTCCTTTAGGTGAAAGTTTTCGCAGCAAATTTGTTGGCCGTTCAGCAGCGTGTGCGTCGGTGGCTCTCCAGCCCCACCCGCAGTTCCTGAGCTGTTTTAATCCCTCCAGGTCCCTTTCCTTCTCGGCTTTGCCTTCAGGAAAACGTGGCCAATTCTGGTCACGCCTAGCTGGTTGCTCTAAGAAGCACAGCCTCCAGGTGTCATTGTTGGCTTTCTAGGCCAACTATTCTTCTGGTTAATAGGTAAGCTCCTGGAGCGGCGTCGGTTCTAGGGTGTCTTGAGGGGTCCTCCATTCCCTTACCAACCTAGGAACCCTGGTCTGGTGGGAGTTTGCTCTCCATTGGGTTTTGTTCCACATCTCCGCTCTCATTTTTACTGGTACCTCTCCCTGTGTTCCCGGTCGAAGCCGTCTTCTCGGTTAGAGAAGTCTGTGCTTCCTCTGGGCCATTCGCCCTGTGGACTCACGACGTCCTTGAAGCTTTGGCTTCTTGCACTTTCCTTCGCTCCGGACAGGAAGAGACTAATAGCTGCAGCTCAGATGGCTGCTCACAAACTCTTCAGACCCAGATGCTGCTCCACATAGTTGGCTGTAGAACATTATTGCGATGAACCAAGGTAGCCAGTTGACCCAGGTGTTCCCTGAGAGCATGCCTCTTAGCCTTCAGACCCAGTAACTCGGGCCCACGATGTGGTTGCAATGTCTGTGAACTTTCCATAACTGTGCCCATGGTGTGCTCCATTATATGTATGAATAGATTCATATATGCTATACATACAAATATGAATTATAAATGCCCATAAACATACCTATATATGCCTGTGTATGTATTCCCACACTCCCACATTTATATAGCATACATATCTTCCTATGTAACCATTTACCAATTTTTGGTTACTATTACTGGTTTTTCAGGATTTTTTTTGTTTTTGTTTTTTTCTGATTTTTTTAAAAATCAATTTATTGGGGCTCATACAATTCATCACAATACATAGATCAATTGTATAAAACACATCTATACATTTGTTGCCCTCATTATTCCCAAAATTCGCTTGCCTCTTGGGTTCCCGGAATCAGCTCATTTTCCTTTTTTCCCCCTCCCCTTC
>NW_022103904.1:26036373-26046719 GCF_000313985.2 Echinops telfairi | reverse complement strand
GGCAACAAATGTACATATGTGCTTTACACAATTGATGTATGTATGGATTGTGATAAGAGTTGTATGAGCCCCTAATAAAATTATTTAAAAATAAAATAAAATCAAGAACTAGAGGAAAAAATAATAATTGTCCTTTATTCTTGTGTACCTCTCAGCATCTTTATTTACTCGATTCATGTTGTGCTAACTTCCTCCATATTTTATATGCCATTCCCATCACCAGTTGGGCTGCTCACTACAAGGTCAGCAGTTCAAAACCACCTGCTGCTTCTCAGGAGAAAGAAGAGGTTTTCTACTCCCATGAAGAAATATAGTGTGGAAAACTCACAGGGCCAGTTCTACTCTGTCTTATAGGGTCACTAAGTCAGAATCAACTCAATGTCAGTGAGTTTAGTTTTCTCCTGTCTAGTAAGTGATTCTCCCTCCTGGGCCCTCCCAGAGCATGTGGCTTTCTGTGGGTTAACCTATTCTTGACTTCCTATAAAAGTGGTATCATACAATATGAGGGGCTTCAAAAAGTTCGTGGGAAAATGTAATGAAAAGATCATGGCGTTTTCCCATGAACTTTTTGAAGTCCTCTCACATCTGTCCTTTTGTGATGGACTTATTTCACTCAGCATAACGTCCTCCGTGTTCAGTCAGGCTATGCTTCACATACTCTTCATTATGACGGCGTACTCCACGTGTGTGTGTGTGTCACATTCTCTTCAGCCATTCGCCCACAGATGGGCACCCTGGGCTAGTTCTCTAGCTGAGGGCAAGTCAAACGTATTACGACAGGACGCTAGCATGGAAACCAAATAGGAACGATCGCTTCCGGACATTTCTGCCACCTGGACTCGCCGCTCTGGAAGGTGGTATTCCCATCTCTCTGGGTTACCTTTCACCAATAATTCCCATTCTTCCATGTAGACCCCCATCAAAACAGCAGGTCGGGGGTCCTGCGGGGCTCAAATCATGTTCTTTTAAAGTGTTCTTTGAGTTTGGGGGACCAAAATAAATCCTGGAGGGCTGGAGGGTGGGGAGGTAAGGTGTCCAATGAGATTCTCACAGGTGCGACACCACCAGCTGCTCCTCAGGAGAAAGAAGGACTTTCTCCTCCTGTGAAGAGTTAGAATCCCATTGGGTCTCCCAGCTCCACAGCTCCACAGGAGGAGTGGACGCATAATGAGAATAACTGATGCCAGGGGTCGTAGAGAAGACAGGGATGCGGGGGAGGGCAAGGGATCTCGGCAGTAAATGGTGAAGGTGGGAGGGGGGAGCACAGGATGGACTGTGATTGTTTAACTCATCTTGGAGGTGATTTAACCACAGGGAGGAGAAATGTTCTAAAAAAATTGATGTGGGGGTGATTGTACAATTCTCCTTGATATGACTGAATGAATGAACTATCGAATTATATGGTATGTAAATTACTTGCCAATAAAACTGTTGGGGGAAAAAAAGAGTTGGCATCTTGGAAACTCTAGCCTGTCCTATAGGGTTGCTATGAGACGGCTTCCACTCAGTGACAGTGGTGTTGGTTTGGGTGAGTGTAAGAGAGAACAGAAACAAGATTATTATTATTCATTGATTCTGTTCCACTGGATTTATTTCATTTAGGAGCTCCAGGGATTTGGCTTTATTTAGTTCATGTCATATAGCTTCACTTTTCTTTTTTTGTTAAGCCTGGCATCTTCCCTTACTTTCTTCCTGTGTCCTTATTAATTTTCTTCACTTGCCATGTAGGTTCCTCTGGTTAATAACCCTCCTTCCTCCCATCATCCTCATTACAGTGTCCCCGGATGCTCCAACAGAATGGAGTCTCCTGCTCTCCCCTCAGCCTCATCTCCCAGAAAAAAGTAACAGCTGCTGTCTTAAAACCTCCCCAAGTCTCTGGTGAGCGACCTACTGCAGCGAATAGAGTTGTCAGTAGCTGTGACGCCTTCTTCCCCGGCTCCTGTGCTCAGGGCTACTCTCTGGGGTCAGCTGCACGGTCTTCCTCCTGTGGTCTGGCTTCCTCGGTGATTCATGTACAAACCCTACGCCCGCCAGTTGATGTTTGTGAAAGCAAATTTTTTAAAGTTTCCAAGCCTTGTTTAAATAAACGGAAAATGAGGGAGAAAACAGTTTAAATCAGGGAGATTCTGCTTGCTATTCGATGGAGCCCTGCAGGGGCCGTGTGCACAGCGCTCTGCTGCTCCCCCCAAAGGCCAACAAGTCCAACCAACCGGCCTCTCTGCAGGAGAAAGAAGTGAGTGACAGTGCTCCGGTCCAAGTCGAGAAGACAGTGCTTCTCGACTCGCCTTAGGGGCTGCTGTAAGCAGAGAAGCAAGCCATTCACGGCGTCTTTGCCCCCCAGTGGATCCGGATCGAGGCTGGGCTGGTATCTCCTCTATGATGAGCATCTCATCATGAAAAATGTGACCCTGGTGTTTAAAGATGTCTATTTTTCATACAACACACCCCCTGGGGAACCAGCCACTCCGTCTGGGGCTCCTCCATCGAGACAGCCATCTGTTGAGAGGAGAAGCCGACTCAGCAGTGTGGAACCTTTTAGGTCACACAAGGGATTTTAAAATTCAAAGATTTTTTTGCTATCTGGAATGAAGTCTTAGGTGCAGATTTTAGAATCCAGCCTTCAGGTAGAATGGGGCCTCACTGTCCTAGAATGTCAGCCACAGTCTGATGGACAGCGCCGCCTAACAGCTCTCCCCGGGCTTCCCGTTCCGACACCCAGAGTGAGACAAACAGTGAACCTGCTGGCTGTCCACCCTCGGGCAGGCTGGAGGCTCCGCTTCACTCAGAGGTCCCTCACAAGAAAGGCTAGGTGACCCGTGTTCAGAAATGTTAGCCACTGAATGAAGTCTCCCTGAATTATGTGTTGTAATCCTAATCTCTGGGCCTGTGGTTACAATCCCACTTGGGAGTGCACTGTCTTTGCTGTTAATGAGATATAATGAGTTCAGGGGGTGTGTCCTGAATCAATCTCTTTCTTTTTAAAAAAAAATCATTTTATTGGGGGCTCTTACAGCTTTTATCACAATCCATACATCCATTTGGACATTTGTTGCCATCATCATTTTCAAAACATTTTCTTTCTACTTGAGCCCTTGGTATCGGCTTATTTCCCCACTCCCCCACCCTCCCTCCCTCACAGATTCTTGATAATTTATCATTTTTTTTCATGTCTTACATCCACCACTATCTTCCTTCACTTACTTTTCTGTTGTCTGTCCCCCTGGGAGGGGGCTATATGTAGATCATTGTGATCGGTTCCTCCCTCTCCCCCCACCTTTCCCCTTCCCCTCCTGTTATGGCTACTCTCATTATTGGTCCTGAGGGGTTTATCAGTCCTGGATTCCCTGTGTTTCCAGCTCTTATCTGTACATGTGTACATGCTCAGGCCTAGCTGAATTTGTAAGGTAGAATTGGGGTCATGATAGTAGGGGGGAGGAAACATTAAAGAGCTAAAGGAAAGTTGTATGTTTCATCGTCTCTTCCTTCTGACCCTTCTGTAAGAAGATGTCCAATTGTCTACAGTTGGGCTTTGGGTCTCCACTCTGCCCTCCCCCTCATTCACATCGATATGATTTTTGGTTCTGGAGCATCAATCTCTCTCTCTCTCTTTCAACTTTTTATTGTGAACTGGGTGAAGACTTAGCGAGCAGATCAATTTTCCATTCAATAACTTGTTCACCTTTTGTTTCATTTCATTGATTGCAATACCAGCACTTAACTCACTTCTTCCCTGTTTCCTGTTTCCTCCCTCCCCTTTTTCCTAACCACTGAAACCTTTGTCTTTAAATAAATGCTGCCCTGTTGATCTCAAATGGTTGATAATTCTATGGTGTGCTTATCTCGCTAGTACCATTGTTCCCATTATAGAACTATTGGTCAGCAGACAAGTGAGTCAAGGGGTGAGTTTATTTCCAGACCTGAAGGGTGACCAAGGGCCATAGTCTTGGGGGTCCCACCATTCTTGATCCAACCAGTAAGCCGGGTCTTTTTTTCCCTCATGATTTTAAGTTTTATTTCACATTGTTCTCCCACTCTATCCAGAATCTTCCAATGTGATCGCTTTCAGAACAGTTGGTAGTGGTAAGTAGATAGCATCTAGTTCTTCTGGTCATATGGGGCATGTTTGTTTAGCCCATTGGACTACTTGTTTCCATGCAGCTTTGATTTTTACCACTGTTCTCTCCTCCGGGCAGCGAGAGACTGATCATTGTACCTCAGATGGCCCCTGGCGCTTTTAACACTCAAGTCATTACTCACCAAAGCAGGATGTAGAACATTGTCTTTGTGGACTAGGGGATGCCAGTTGACCTTGGTGTCCCCTGAGATTATGGTCCTGAGCACCCAGGTCCAGGGTTGAATCAACCTCTTTGCGGATATAAAAAAGTATGAAACAAAGAAGTAGAGCTGGGGGAAGAGAAACACCAAACCACAGAGAGCTTGCCTAGACAAGGACCTTCCTGGAGAGCTGAGAGAGAGAAAGCCTTCCCCTAGAGAGAGCTGGTATCTGGAATTTGGACTTCCAGTCTCTTAAACTCTAAGAAAAGAAATGTCTGTTACAACAACACTAGACAACTAAGACAATCTATTTCAAAGCTTGGTACAAATAGACAGAAAGAGCCAGATTTCCTCTCTCTGCACTATGACATTGGAAATTGCCAGGGGAAGAGGCAGTTAGCTACAGGAGCTGAGACCTAGTGGATACAATTCTTTAACTTAATCAACGTTTACTGGCATTCTGGGTTATGTGTTGGGCTGTGTGTTAGTTACATAATCTGTTGTCAATTTGAAAGGATTAGGAGTGAACGAATGGAGTCTAGCTGTCAATCATTGTATAGCCAATGAGGCCTGTGTGGGCATGGCCTTCCCTGAGGATTCTGGGAATTCTTGAAAGTCCTCCTTGAAGGCAGGAGACATACTGTCTCTCTGCTCACTCCCTGCAAGACATTTCTTAGGAGAAGCCACATGAAGCTACCCTGATGCAGCCAGAACCCTGGGAGCTGGAGGAGCCACATGGAGACCCCTGCCAGCGCTGAGATGCTTAACAACACCACTGAATCCACAAGGCTTCCCACCCACTGGCCTGTGATCTTCCTGCATTTGGTGTCATTGTATGTGTTTCGTGAGTCAGCAGAGGACTTTATAGATTGATACCGGATATATGGGCTAACATTGGACTTATGGACTTGATCAGGACTGGGCTGGGATGTCTTCTCAATATTCAATTGCTCTTGTATATAAAGCTCTTTCTTATACACTTATGAGTGCCTATGAGTTTGTTTCTCTAGTCTACCCGGATTAACCTCACGGGCAGCAGTTCAAAACCATCAACTGCTCCAAGAGAGAAAGAGGAGGCTTTCTATTCCTGTAACTATTTGCAGTCTTGCTTGGAAACCTGCAAGGGTACTTCTGCCATGTCCTACAGGGTCATTATGAGTCAGAATAGACCTGATAACAATGAGATTTTTTTAAAAAAATGATATGTCAGGTGCTTTTCATGGTAACCTATGTGATACAGAGTAGAACTGAACTCCAGAGGGCTCTCGTGGCTGTAATTTTGAGGAAGCAGATTTATTCCATGGTGCCATTTCCATGGTTTGAACCATCAACATTTTGGTTAGTGGGTGAGCACACGTTGTTCACACCACACAGGGGCCTTATTGCCTTAGGTACTGAGGATAGAGCGCTGGACAGATTCTTGTTCTCATAGAGCTTACGCAGAGAATGTTTTAGGCAAGCAATAAACCAATACGTAAACGTGGTAAAAAGAGAACAGCGGAAGGCCCTAACATTTTTGGAATAATGCCATGAACTCATCACAAGTACCTTTTTCTTTGAGAAATAGCTCACAGCTTACTGTTGGGCCCTGCTGGGTTTTTTTTATTTTATTTTATATTTTAAAAATCATTTTATTGGGGTTCTCACAGCTCTTATCATCATCCATCCAGCCAGCCAGCCAGCCATCCAGCCAGCCAGCCATCCAGCCAGCCAGCCATTATGTCAAGCACATTTGTTTTGTTGTTGTTGTTCTTTTGTTTTTATTTTTAAAAAATATTTAAACATTTTATTAGGGGCTCATACAACTCTTAACACAATCCATCCATACATCAACTTTGCAAAGCACATCTGTGCATTCATTGCCCTCATCATTCTCAGAACACTTGCTCTCCACGTAAGCCCCCATCATCAGGTCCTCATTTTTATCCCCTCCGTCCCCGCTCCCCCCTTCCTCATGAGACCTTGATAATTTATAAGTTATTATTTTGTCATATCTTGCCCTGTCCGACGTCTCCCTTCACCCACTTTTCTGTTGTCCATCCCCCAGGGAGGAGGTCACATATAGGTCCTTGTAATCCAACCCACTCTCCCTCTACCTTCCCAGAATCGCCACTGACACCACTGGTCCTGAAGGGATCATCCGCCCTGGATTCCCTGTGTTTCCAGTTCCTATCTGTACCAGTGTACATCCTCTGGTCTAGCCAGACTTGCAAGGTAGAATTTGGATCATGATAGTGTGGGGGTCGGGGGGAGGAAGCATTTAGGAACTAGAGGAAAGTTGTATTTTTCATCGTTGCTACATCACCCCCTGACTGGCTCATTTCTTCCCCAAGACCCCTCTGCAAGGGGACTTCCAGTGACCTACAAATGGGCTTTGGGTCTCCACTTCACACTCCCTCCATCGTTCACTATGGTAAGATTTTTTTGTTCTGATGATGTCTTAGGCTGGTGTGCTTCTTCCATGTGGGCCTTGTTGCTTCTGAGCTAGATGGCCGCTTGTTTACCTTCAAGCCTTTATGACCCCAGACGCTATACCTTTTAATAGCCGGGCACCATCAGCTTTCTTCGCCACATTTGCTTATGCACGATTTGTCTTCAGTGATCATGGAAGTGAGCACACAATGATATGATTTTTTTGTTCTTTGACGCCAGATAACTAATCCCTTTGGCACCTCATGATCACACAGGCTGATGTGTTCTTCCATGTGGGCTTTGTTGCTTCTGAGCTAGATGGCCACTTGTTTACCTTCAAGCTTTTAAGACCCCAGATGCTATATATTTGATAGCCGGGCACCATCAGCTTTCTTCACCACATTTTCTTATTTATCCGCTTTGTCTTCAGTGGTTGTGTCAGGAAGGTGAGCATCATAGAATGCCAATTTAATAGAAGAAAGTATTCTTGCATTGAGGGAGTACTTGAGTGGAGGGCCCTGCTGTTTTTGGTGATGTTAAGGGTGGAAAAAAAATCGGATGATGTTGCTAAGTAAGTAAAGGGGTGGACTGTAAAGCTTACTTCCACAAACCATAGGCTGAGTGTTCCCTACCTTAAAATCATACACCACCCATCACAAGGTTGGATATATAGCCATTCCCCCCTGCCTGAAGGGGATGAATAGCAGACATGTGGATGAAGGGAGACAACGGGCAGTGTAAGATAGGAAATAATAATAATAATAATAATAATATATAATTGATTACGACTTCACGAGGGTGGGAGAGTGAGGGAAGGAGGGAAAAAAAGAGGAGCTTATACTAAGGGCTCAAGTAGAAAATGTTTTGGAAATGTACAACTATGCTTGATGTATGTAATGTTATAAGAGCTCTAAGAGACCCCAATAAAATGATTTTAAAAACCCAACTTATACCTCCTCCTGGTGGAAGCCAGAAACTCTGCTGGCCTCTCTTGCAGACTGAGCACAAGCATTGGACTTAGGACACTCCCAGTCAGATAAGCCTGCATGAGGCTAAGTGTCACTAAGAAGCAGATGCCAAGGCATCCTCTCTGGGGAGGATGGGAATAGATCCGCTGATCTTCAGAAGCTGCAGCTGCAGACATTCCAGGAACGGTGGTCCCTTCAAGCACCACTGACAAGAGCAGTGTCTGTGCGGTGAGTGTGGGCTAACCCTGGCCAGATGGTCGGCTTCCAACCCTGGCTTCCTGGAGACCTAGTATCCTTTGTTAAATTCCTCTTAGGCTTAAACCAGCTAGAGAGCCATCTGTGCTTAGAACCAAGCTTTCTTACTGATAACATGCTGGGATAGAAGCAATAAAATGAACAAGATGGTTTGGGGTAGAGACCAGGGCAAGAAGGAGAAACAAGCACATGAGGATGGGAGACGGAGGACTGGCAGGGGATGGGGGCTACCTTTGATAAGGTAGTCAGGGAAGCCTCTCAGGAGGTGATATTTAAGCTGAGACCTGAAAGATAAGACAGCACCGGTCATGCAAAGATCTAGGTAAAGACGCTTCTAGGCAGAGGAATCAGAAAATATGAAAAATGAGCTCAGGATATGGAGGGTGCTTGGAGTTTCGTGTTGGTGGGTCAAGAGGGACATAAGGAGGCTGGAAAGCAGGTTGGAGCCGACTCCTGCCAGGTCTCGCAAGCTTTGATGAAGGAGTTCCTTCATCTGGCCTTTGCCTTGCTTCCGTGGAAAAGTCGAGAGATTCCCCTCCCCCCTCCCACCCACCCCCAAACCCTGAGGAGTTCCCTTTGCCCTAGTTCTCTACCCTAGAGGGTTTGTTACTTATAGCTAGATTGGTGGGCATTTCCTGGACAAGCTACACACAACTTGTGGCTGATATTCTTTACTTGGCCTGGGCTGCAGCCTGCCCTCTGATTGGTTTGCACCTTGCAAGGATTAGTCCAGGTCTGCAAAGAAAAGGTCAGTGGTCTACCACAAGGTGACTGGTCCGTTTGTAGTCCCGGTGGACCGGACCGGCCTTGAAACTGAGAGGAGTTGTACCCCTGTGTGGAGCCAACCCCACACAGGGTTTTCACCTAGAAGTAAGCAGGAAGAGAAATGGCAGGGAGCAGCAGAAAGAATAGAGAAGGGGGGCGGGGAGGCGGGCAGACCTTTTAAAAGAGGTGTAACCACAGACGGGGAGAGGCCCGGTGCAGCGCCAGACAGACCAAGAAGAGACTGTCCTGAAGGGAGTGAGGAGGTCAGCACCGAGGGCAAGCCCTGAAGAAAGTCTGTGCTGATCTAGATCCTGACCTTGAGTGGTCTAGCCTGGGCCTCCATAACCCACTGAGTCCTGGGTGGCCGCTGCAGGGGATTTATCAAGCCCAGAAGAGACATGCAAAGTACCGTGGGCAAGGCAGCTGGCCTCGGCACTGATCTAAAGGCTGGAGAGGGGGGACCTGTCGGACCTCCGCCTCATGGGGGTCGGCCTCGCATGGCGCCCCCGAAGTTAGGTTGTGATGACGGAAATGACAGAGCTGGACTTTCAGGACCAGGTCATAAAAGATACCGCTGCTCTCTGGCCTCCCTCTCTCTGGCGCAGTGTGAGAATGCGGAGAGGCCAGGACTGCAGCAGGGAAAGGGAGCCGCTGGGGGCGGGGCCTCGGGCCCAGGTCCAGCATGGCTGTTCCTCTGACCACACTTGGACTGGGCTCCGTGGGAGAGCCCAAGACAAAAGCACCCAGCTAAGCCGCCCCCACGCAAGTCACGGGGACCCTGTGTGTTGCCGAGGGGCACCCCGACACTGGGTGCGATAATCAGTTTGTGGTGCTAAGCTTCTACATATTGGAGTAATCAGCCACCTGGCTGCCCTGTTCACAGGGGTGTCTGCTTTGATAGGAGAAGTCGTCTGACTCCCAGCCTTGGGTAGGAGGGACACCATGGAGGACAAGAGTCAGGTGGGAGAAGGCACCAGGTGGCAGAAGCGGAAGAAAAGCGGGCAGTGGGGAGGAGGAGGGCTGAGCAAAGTCTGCAGCCCAGCTTGACTTTAGTCTTGACTTCCCTGGATTGTTCTCGCAGCTTGTGTGTTCTCACAGCAAATGCCACAGGACTTGGTGTGATGTGGGTGAATTCTCTGCCTTGTTCCACACAGAGTGATTCCTGCCCTGATGTTGGATGCAAGGAGCAAGGGATGGGGGTGGGGTGGGGTGGGGGCTGCCTTTTCCCAATCTAGGATATGTATGTGGTTCATCAGTGCCATACCACACCCTGGATTTATCATCCTTTCCGTGTGGCCCTTCTGAGAGGGACTGTCCAATTACCTTGCAGGTCGGTTTTGGGTCTCTCCTGTATCCACGCCCCTTCATGTCAAGTTGGTTGTGTGTTTCTGAATTCTGATACCTCTTCCCATGGACACTTCATGATCCCACAGGCTGGAGAGTGAGCATCTTCCATATGCTTATTAGCTATTGGCAAATTTCTCCCCTGAACTGCTTCTTCAGATCCTTGCTTTTTGCTGTTGTTGTTAGGCTGATGTTGTTTTTTTTTTAAATCTTATTGATAAGGGGATCATTGTTTATAAAGGAAATGAGTCCTGTGACTGTCACTTGTGTGCGAATCATCCCGCCCTCCCCACCCCTCCACCCCCCCAACCCCCCACCCCTCCCACC
>NW_022103904.1:26019935-26036273 GCF_000313985.2 Echinops telfairi | reverse complement strand
GTCAGCTGCTTGGGATGGAAGGCCATGCTCTGGCCACAGCCCACCTGTCACCTGACAGCTGCCCAGGGTCTCTCCTCTCCCAAGGTGCACTGCCCTTGCCATACAACTATCCCTATGTGCTAGGAGAGAAATCCCCTCCTCCCCGATTCAAACACGTGCTATAAAAACATCATCACTAGTACAAGCCCACCGCCATGGAGTTGATTCTGACTCACAGCGATCCCACAGGACAGAATCGAACTGCCCTGTGGCTTTCTGAGCCTAAGTCTTTACAAGAGTAGAGCACCTCATCTTTCTCTCATGGGGTTGCTTGTGGTTTCCAATTGCTGGCCTTGGTCAGCAGCCCAGCCCATCACCCACTGCACCACGAACGTGCTGAAGGGATTCCTTACGAAGCCTTAAACAAGACCCAGAGGAGAAAACAGAATCTTCCAGAGGAGGGAGACCTCAGCTGAGGCCGATGGAGTCCCCACTGCGCCCCCTCACGCCCACTCTCCGCTCAAAGTCATGGTTTTCACAGATACAATAGGGAACAAAGAAAACCATGACAAGACCATGACGGGTGCAGGTCAACGCACCCCTGTCACAGTCAGCACTGCACGAGCAGGAAAGAGGGAAGCATGGTGGGGAGACACACAAAGTCACAGGTTAAAACCAGCCTACGGATTGATTCTGGGGTTTCAGTGAGGTGGTCCGGGGATCTGTGACTCATGATCGGATGGCCCTGAGTCACCAGTCACCAGGACTCCCACTTTGAAAAGAGATCGCATTAAATCATTTAAGACCTGCCAGGCAAATTCCCTAGTGTTTTGAGTAAGCCTGAGGGCAAGCTGTCCCTTCTTGGGCTTGCCCCCCCAACCCGGCCCCTTGGTCTTGGCTAAGCACAGCCACGTTAGTGTTTCAATGGTCTGAAAGCATTTGGGGAGTTGCATAAAGAACTCAAGAGGTGTGATAGGTAGGATTATTGTGCCAACCTGGCCAATAAATATATGTGGGGTTACAGTTTAATTGAAGGGCAAAGATATAAACGGCTCAGTGAGCCTTACCTTTCTGCCTCTTGCTCTCTGATCGGACCAGTGTGCAACTACCTTAGCTAGTTCTCTGCGACTTGCGAGTTACAATACCTGTGAGACACCCAACCCATAGACTGTGTTGCTATAGTTTGAGGTTCCTTCAAGACCTGCTTCACCACACTGCTGGTGTCTACATCACTTGAGCTGGGGACTGTCGGACCCTGTCATCTGGCTGACTGTTGGTGACCTGCCCTGCTGTTTGCTGCCTGTGGTCGGACTGCCTCTATTGCTCTACATAAGACTCAGCTGTCGGCTTCTTTGACTTGCACCCAGTAGCCCTCACAAGTTGAAGGACTGCCAGTGTATTAACTGTCTCATGGAAGTGAGTTGAACTGAGCCATTTGTACTGCTCTGTGGACTAATTAGCTGTTTATTTCTTATGTTGGATATATCTATATCTAAAATCATAAGTGTCTTGATTTTGTTTCTCTAGAGAACCCTGTCTAACACAAAAGGCATCCAAACTATGTCAAAACTGAGAATGACTTAAGGCTCATGCTGTAGAATTTCAGCTTTCATGCACTGCTGGGCATGTTAATAGTTGGATTTTTTGGCCTTCCATTTAATCTCATCTGCCTTTTGCTTTCCCAGACCCTGGATTCCTCATCGTTTCTGACAACAAGGACATCTTTTTCTGGTTTCTAGGTTGAGTACAGAATATATATATATTCCACGCCCCACCCCACCAAATTAGGTATTTGGGTTGGGAGGGGAAGGTTGGAGCAAGTGGTCAAGTAACTTCGTCTTTTTCTTCTTTCCAGGGACTTGTCTCCCTGCCCCCTCCCTCCGCCTTCTGGCCCTGGTTCCAGTTGACATCTTGATTCAATCTCTACACCATTAATTATTTATTTACTCTCCTATTACCTCTCGTGGCTTTAAATCGGATTTTCTCCAGACATGCGGGGCTAGAAGCACATCATCTACAAATAACGACCCTTGTACCATACCACACATCTGGATGGTTAACAAGCTCGCGTGTGTGAACCAGACTCTCGCTCACGAGAGCTAAATGAACTGGCAAGGAGATCTCTGGCTTTTCAACCAGCTCCGTGGCATTCTGCACCGGAAGAGGGCCCTCAGCAGTTGCCGCAAGATGGTGGGCGAAGTCTTGACAAAGAAAGCTCCCAGTGCTGTTGGGGAGACGCCCCCTCGCGACCACCCAGGCCAGTCAGAGTAGAACTGCGCTGCAGGGGTGTTCAAGAGTCCATGGTTCAGAAACAGCTCGCTGGGCCGCGCTCCCAAGATGCTTTGGAGTGGACTCGGACCTTCCTCTCCCAGTTAGCAGTGGAGTGCTACCTGTTTGAACCAGCTCAGGACTCCGCCCATCACCAACTAACATCCAATCTCCTCAGGTGTGGTTTCTGGACCATTTCCCTATTTATAGGAAGGTTATTCGCTGATGGATGTTTTCAGAACCTTCACTGACTGGCCAAAGGCTCAGGGTGCTCCAGGTTGGAACCTGTGGCATGCTCCGATCATGCCTTGCTCATGCTCCTTTCCCTTCTCCTTCTGGGACCCTTTCAGTCTCTCATTCTCTCCTGCGTCCTGCCCTCAGCCACCCCGACCTGTTTCCACGTGGCAGGTCCAGTCTTTCTGAATGCATTTCACAGAACTTCCACCTCCGCAAGCTATTCCAGACCAGCAGGATGGAGTGCTAACTCCCATGTCACCCTCTGAGAAGTGGGCTAGCATTCTGAAGGATCGGGGGAGCTGTTTGAGCCAAGGCGCCCAGGCGTGTTGAAGCGCAGGTCTGTACGTCCCTTATGAGCACCTAGGAGTCCCTGGGTGGTGCAAACAGCTCACATGCTCAGCTGATAACTAGAGAGTTGGCAGTTCCGGTCCATCCACAGGCACCTTGGGAGAAAGGCTTGGAAATCCACTATATCAAAAACAACTCAAACATCACCACCACCACCACCAAAACAAAGCAGAACAGAACAAAGCAGCCTTTGACTATCTTGTGGCGTTTTTGGCAAGAACATCTGGTTCTGAATAAAGAGGGCGAAACGTAAGGTCTTCACGTTCTCCCCTCTCCCTCCATGCCGATCAGATGAAAACGTGTAATCCTAAAAGCACAAACCCAAACCCAAACCCTAGGGGGCACCGTTCCACCCTGACACCCATCTGGCCCTGGTGCTGGCACTCTGGAGAAGTAGTGTTTCTCTGGCTTGGGGACCCCTGGGTGGGAAGTGATTAAGCAGTATTGTTCCAAACAGCATTGTTTACAGTGGCTAGGGAAGTGTCATGAAGCAAACACAGGAAGTGCTTCACATGCCCAGTCCCACTGCTGCCACCTGACAGGACAGTCTGGGAGTGGCTATGCCAATTCCCAGGCTGCAACTCTGCCCTAGGGGACTTGGAGAATGGGAGCGAAGCAGCACCCAAAGTTGGAAGAACTGCCAAACAATCCGGCCAGGCAGGGCCTGCTCCTCAGGGCACCACAACGAACAGGACTTAATGACACCCCCCTGCCCCCTACCCCCCCCAGGCCCTAAGCCTCTCCCATTCCAGGGGAGAACACCTGGTTGGTCTAGGCAGATCAGTCAGGCAGGGCCAGGGGCTTGACTTCTGGGAGGGAAGAGCCTAGCTAGCCAGTCTGTACCAACTCCACCTTGTAATGTGTAAAACAGGCAGCGTACACAGCTTCGAAGGAGCCCTGGTTGTATAGTGGATTAGGCGTTAAGCTGCTACCAGCAAGAGCAGCAGTTCAAACCCAGCAGTTGCTCCACGGAAAAGAGAGGAGGCTTTCTGCTCCCATAAAGATGTACAGCTTCAGATACCTACAGGGTCAGTTCTGCCCTGTCCAATCAGGCCTGGATGGGTCAGAATTGACCCAGTGGTAGGGAGTTTGGTGGTTGTGGTTGGAGGGAAACAAAGTTCTTTCCAAAATCAGTTGAGAAAGACTCAGTGCTTAAGAGGCAGGTGTTGGTAAAAGATGGGCTGGATCTAGATGTCCATGGGGTTGCATCGACAGGACCGCTGAAGACAAAAGGGTGCATAAGCAAATGTGGTGAAGAAAGCTGATGGTGCCCGGCTGTCAAAAGATATAGCGTCTGGGGTCTTAAAGGCTTGAAGGTAAACAAGTGGCCATCTAGCTCAGATGCAACAAAGCCCATGTAGAAGAAGCACATCAGCCTGTGTGACCACAAGGTGTCAAAGGAATCAGGTATCAGGCATCAAAGAACAAAAAATCAAATCATTGTGAACGAGGGGGAGTACAGATTGGGGACCCAAAGTACATCTGTAGGCAACTGGACATCCCCTTACAGAAGGGTCGCAGGGAGAAGACGAGCCAGTCAGGGTGCAAGGTAGCAACAATGAAACATACAACTTTCCTCTAGTTCCTAAATGCTTCCACCCTCCACCCCCACTATCATGATCCAAATTCTACCTTACAAATCTGGCTAGACCAGAGGATGTACACTGGTACAGGTAGGAACTGGAAACATAGGGAATCCAGCGCAGATGATCCCTTCAGGACCAGTAATGAAAGTGGCGATACTGGGAGGGCAAAGGGAGGGTGAAGTGGAAAGGGGGAACCGATTACAAGGATCTACATATGACCTCCTCCCCGGGGGACGGACAACAGAAAAGTGGGTAAAGGGAGACATCGGACAGTGTAAGATATGGCAAAATAATAATAATTTATAAATTATGAAGGGTTCACGAGGGAGGGGGGGTGGGGAGGGAGGGGGAAAATGAGGAGCTGATATCAAGGGCTCAAGTAAAAAGCAAATGTTTTGAGAATGATGAGGGCAACAAATGTACAAATGTGCTTGACACAATGGATAGATGTATGGATTGTTATAAGCGTTGTACGAGCTCCCAATGAAATTATTTAAAAAAATAAATAAATAAGATAAAATAATATTTTAAAGGGTTGCACACATGCAGTGGGACTTCAGAATGATGTTTTGTGAGGTCAGCAAATCGCACAAGGACAACCAGGGCATGATCCCATTTGTATGACCCATCTAGACCAGGCACATAGCCTCGGTTACGGTGGGGGGGGGGTAGGGCGGGGGTAGAGAGTTACTGTTTAGGAAGCAGTGATGGAAAGTGACATTTCTGATTATGGGAAGCTGGGCAATCGGGCCTGGCGATGCATAAGATGACTAATGTAGTCAGTGTCACTGACTGGGGTGTATTTTGAATTGGTGACTGCTGTGACATGTATATGCTTGTCTGTGTATATGTTAGTGTATCAATCATCTGTCTGGAAGATGGTGCACGAGAAGAGTCCAGAAAAGGTGAGGTTGGCCAGGACATCCATTTACAACTGCAGGCAGGCCATGCCTTCCAGGAAACTCTCCTCTCAGCAGCAAATAATGTACTGCAAACCCCAAATAATAACAAAACAAGTGTCGGGCTTTAGGTTCCATCTGGAGGTCATCCTGAGGCTCCGGAGCTGGACAGCTGGCGACAGCTCTCCTGGTGCACTGGCCACACCAGCGCCTTGGAGAGGAGGGGTTGGGACTCAGACCAGAAGCCGCTGTGTTTGAAGGAAACTATGGTCAATGCTCCCTTCAGAGTAGACACTCGGTCCTTCACAGTAGCTCCTTTTGTGGTGTTTCTGGGGTCCAGCAGTACAGGACTCATTTAATAAAGAGGAAAACCAACAGCGAATGTTGATGAGCTAAGTTTCACCAGCCCCATTTTGTAAGGAAACAAGCAGAGAGAGACATACAACCCAGAAGGGTGGAGACCATACTGGACCCTGACGCTGACTCTGAACCTGCGCAGCTGGCCCTGAGCAATACTGTCTCCAGGGCAGTTGCTCTACGTTGGTAACCTTTGGTTCATTTGCCCTGCGTGGTTCCCGACAGTCCCTCCTCTCGCTCTATCCCAGGGGTGTCCAGCTGGTGGCCTGCGGGTTGCATGCGGCCCCCAAGGTAATTTTTTTGTGGCCCACGATGCTCTGAAATAAAATGAAAATAGAAAACAATTGTTATGAAGAAAATAATGCTTAGGGGAGATCGAGGCAATACCATACACACAATTCCATCATGACATTTTATTTCAGAGCATCTTGGGCCACAAAAAATTACCTCGGGGGCCGCATGGGTCCTGCAGGCCACCAGTTTGACACCCCTGCCCTATCCCATTGTCACCTGGAACAATCAAAGTTCTCCTTCAAGGCCCAGCTCCAGTGACCCCCATTGTCCGCACCCAGTCATCTGTGGTGCCTCCTTTGGTTTTGGTCTTGGTTTGGATGCTGTCAGAGTCTGGGTGCTCTCGGGCACAGAGCCCATGGAGCAGATAGAAATAGATCGAGAGAGCACTTTGCTTCTAGGACATGGCTCATGCAATATGTGAGGGCTGGCTGGTCCCAAATCACTGGGTCCGCCAAGAAGCTCAAGAACCCCACATCTGCCAGTCAGGCGGCAGGCTGGTGGCCTCTGCTGACTCCAAAGGTTGTGGTAGCTGGTGAACCCCAGATCTTCAGGGTGGGCGGCAGGAAGTCAGGGTAGGAAAAGAGTCCAGGGTGGAGAAAGGGAGTGAGCTTGTCCAGAGCATCCATTTATATACTGTAGCCAGGCCAACCCCCAAGGAGACTCTCCTCTCAACCGATTGGCTACGCACATCAGCTCGCACCACAGAAGGGGGTTGCACAGTGTCTGCTAAACTGCTGAAAACCAAACCCTAGCCAAGGTGACAATTTACATCAACCATCACCAATGCTAAATGTTAAAGGAACTGGCCTAGATTATCAGAAGACGCTGGTGGGCAGAGTCTGCACATCTAAGTTGGTCCGTCCATCCCTCACTGCCCCAGAGTTTGGGCTCCAAGTGCCCATTCTTCCTAGCGGTTGGTTATGTGATACAGGAGTCAGGTGGCCTTCATTGCCCCCAGGTACCCTGGCACTTTGCCCCAACTCTCAAGGTGCGCTGACAACATTTGTACACAGATCTCGGCCCAACTCCCTGTTTCACCTCCCTCATACCCTGGCAGTGACTTACCCGGCTGCTCCTAGGTGAAAGGCTGCCGTGCTCTGCGTGTTGGCCCTACTGCGGGCGGGGACCAGAGTTCAGGGCTTTGGAACCTTTCAGGCCACGTTGCTGGAGAGCCCTGCAAGCAGAGACCTTGGGCTCTCCACACAGCCGGGGCTGCCCCAGGGGAGGTGCAGTCCAGATGGCAAACCCTGTAACAGTCCGAAGTGGATCCGACATAGTTCGTGTCTCTAGTTGCTCCCAGTTAGTGGGGAGGCAGGCCCCCTAACACTCAGCCTTGCAAATAATAAAGTAACTACTACCATGAGCTGTGGGAATAAAGTACCACTCAGGAAACAAGAACAAAAAAGGGTGTGTCCGTCATTGCTGGCCACAACAATGCCGCCAAACAAGTGATCCCATCATTCAAAGGCCTTGGGGTCTATTTCTGGCTCCGGTGTGTGCAGATGGCTGGTTTCAGCTGTGGCCGGCAGCTGGGTCCCCACAATTGGGTTTGTCTGCCCTCTGCCCACGTGTCTCGTTCCTCTGGAGCCAGGGGGCCGCCCAGAGGATGCTCTGTTCATGGTGATGCTGGAAGGGCCGGAGGGCACACCCCACCACCAACCCCAGGTCAAGACTTTGTTTCGGTTACTGTCCTAACCTCCCCTTGGCCAACGCAAGTCAGGAAGCAAAGCCCAACCTCCAAGGGGCAGGACAGACACTCCGGCCACAGTGGGAGGGGAAGGGGAGTCACTTTGCCAAATGATCACCTTCCCAGAGGTTCCCCCGGGGAGCTGGCATTTGAGAGACCTTGAAGGGTAAGCTGGATTTTTCCAGGTGAACCTGAGGTAGCACATTATTGTCAAAGGTTGTGTGTGTGTGTGCTGTGGGTGTCAGGGTTTGGCCATCACAGGTCCCTGAGTTAGAAAGGTGCTGTGTCCTTTCTGGAGTCATCCACCCCCAGTAGTCTTATTTCCAAATTCTAAACTCCAACTATGGATCACAAAACACGAGTCTGAGACTGAGTCTGCAGCAGGGATTTTCTCTGTGGTGGGAGTTTGACTGGGCACCCATCAGTCATTTTCATAGCCCTCGCTCTCAAGCTCGGGGTTCAGGTTCCCAGCCTTGCAGTCCAGCCCCGGGGCAGCTAGTCTCAGAAAGGCTTCTTGCTGATAAAGTCAAGGCAACCAGGCGGGTGACCCAAACCTCTCAGGGATGGGAAACTTGTCCAAAGGCCTGGCAGTGAGCATGGATTCCACACCCGGAAGACCTGAGTCCGGACAATCAATCGTGGGAACAATGGCTGCAGGACCGGATGTGAACAGCATAAACCTTGACAATGGACAAATAGGAATTCACAAATCTGGGAGGAGGGGAAGGAGACAGGAAGTGGCAGTGAGCTCATTTCCCCTTCCTTGTCAAGAGATGTCATCTATACTGGAAGCGCTCTGAAGGAGTGATTCCGGCCCTGACAACTTTTCTAACCGTAAGAGAAATAGCTGCGAGAAGGGGCATGTAGAAGCAGCATAATGACCTGCAGCTCGGCAGTTTCTTCAGCTCCATTTAAGTGTCCTTATTCATAAGGTTAGGGTAGATAGCAGGACGGGGAGGTGGGGGGTGGAAGAGTCCCTCTCCATGCCTGAAAGCTCCCCCACCCCACCCTACAGGAGCTTGCAAGAGAATCAGGCGACCCCTTAGCCAGCGATAAAGACTACTGGGCATGCGCCAATTCAAGCCCTAGCCAGGTGGGCGGTACACCTGGGCGGACCAACCGGGCTGAATTCAGCCAATGGGGTGAACCAAGACCAACCACGCCTCCCAGTCAAAGGCCTCAAATACCTGGACCTCAAGCCCGCCTTCCCCTCCTCTTCCTCTCCCTTCTCCTTGGAAGTGGCCTCAGGCCACCATGTGTGGGTGCCCGTGTTCAGTGACTGTAAAACCTGAAACTTCTTCCGTCCTTTATAAAAACCCACTTGGGTCACAAACCAGGCTCCGGTGTGAATTCGAAGTATGAACAGGCTTTCTCCAGCGTGGGGCTGCAGTCTCTCCATCGGCCCGTCCTTTCCTCTGAACCCGTGCATGGAGAGGTTTAGAATGTTCTTCAGACGGCCGTCAACCCGTGTATGTCAGCGTATGCTAGGTTTCCAGAGCCCTTTAAAATGCTGTTTTGGACTCTTCCCGTGTACTGCATTTCTTATAAAGAGCCGGTTTGGTTTTTACAAATGAAGTTTTTTTGGGGTTTGTTTGGTTTTCAAATTAAAATGTCCTGGGAGAGGGAAGGAACCGCTCCCTGGCAGGCCCTCCATGGGCCCCAGGGCAGCCAGCAGGCGGGCAGAGACCAACGCCTGCTCCACAGGACCGTCCCCATGGGGCAGCTTGGGAGCTGGAAAGGGAGCCCGGAGAAGGAAACATGCCAGACCAGCCACTCAGGACGGGGGGCAGTGCTGGCATCTGTACCGGGGAAGCAGGGGCCCAATCCCAGGTGCACATTCAAAGCTGGGGATCCGGCTGCGGGTGGGGGAGGCACTGAGACCCGCTTGTGGACCCTCTGAGTTCAGGCCTCCACGCTTCACTGGGCGCTTCAGGGCCTTTGTGGGCCTGCTTGCTCACTGGTGAGGCCCAGGAAGGCGGCTTGGCCCGTCTTCCTTTCAGGTGGTTGTGCGGGGCATATGGTGTGCAGTGCCTATGCCTCTTGGCTGTGTGCCTGCAGAGGGCACTTACCGTAACCCAGTAGCCGCGGCTGAAGTTCTAGCCTGTGAGAGGGCCTGGAGGCCACGTCTGGGGCCTCAAACCACTCTTACGTTCTTAGCTCCATCTAGTGTCCAAATTAGGGCACCCACCCACTGCCGTCAAGGACAGAGCAGTACTCCTCCCCAGGGTCCCCTCACCGAGGAAGCCGGGCCCTCTCTGGGCTCACACTGTTGACTGTGTAGCCGTCGGCGAGTGTGCTCGCCATGTCACCACCAGGGTTTCTAAACGCGCACAGCCACTGGGTGAAACCATCCTTCCCACACTTGGATATTGACAAAAACGGACCCGGATAAGATCAGCTTAACATGTTTTTCCCAGGATGACTACATTTGGCATTTTAAAACAAGGGCAGGAGGTCCTGACCAGGGGTTTCCTAAGATGTATGCATCCTGCCTGGGAAAGGGTGGTGGGTTCATGAGGGAAACACAATTCCTCATGTGCTAGTCTCATTTGCCACGTGCTCTGGGTGTCTGGGTCCACTTCCCCTCCCACAAATATGGAGGGCCCTGAGGCACAAAGGGATTCAGTAAAACTTGTCAGTCCACTGTCTCCTAGAGAGCCAGATGATGGGCCAGACAGGAGGCTAGGAGTGCCTGGGATTTCCGGATGTGAGCAAAGCAGGCTTGAGAACAGAGTGGCCACCTGAACGCGCCCGATCTCGGAAGCTAAGCAGGGTCGGGCCTGGTCAGTACTTGGATGAGAAGAGGTGGGCTGGGATTTCCTGCGGGCAGGAGAGGACTGGGACCATCCTCTTCTCTGGCCTGGAAAAGCCAGGGCTCCTCTTGGGTTGCAGCTGCGGTTCTCAACCTGTGGGTCACGACCCCTTTGGGGGGTAGGGGGGTCGTCGAACGACCCTTTCACAGGGGTCGCCCAATTCATTATGAAGTAACGACGACAATGATATGGTTGGGGGGGGGTCACCACCTGAGGTGCAAGAAAGGACAGCTGGGCTGGAGGGGTCGCAGCACTAGTCCTGGCCACAGGAGACGAGAGGAAGTGAGCCCGCACACAGCAGGGCTCCGGAAGGGAGGGACTTCTGAGCAAGCTTGCACCAGCACAACAGTCACCTTTCTGGCAAGCCCTGGGTGTGGCTGAGGAAGTGGTTTCTGCAGGCAGTGTCGGAGTGTCGGGGCGCCTGGGCCGGAAGTGGCCTCGGAGGCGGCTGAACCTCTTTTAAAGAAGGCTTCAGGAGGGTCTGGAAGGAGCGCGGCCTCAGGGCGCCCTGCTCTGGCCCCTGCTGCAGAGCCGGCCGGGTAGAGAGTGCGAGGATTTGTGAAGCGGCCGCCTTGCGAGAGGGCTTCACCAACTCACGGCACCCAGCGCTGAAGACACAGGACTCGGACACAACCTCACTGTGCAGCGTTTAATTACGAAAGATGTAAAATGATGTATTATAAAACCTAGGAAGCTACTTTATACAAATGCGATCTTTAAATATTGTTTACAAGGGGGCTTGGGCGTAGGACACTGGCAGAAAGTCTGAGTTGAGCTGCGGTGGCCCGACCATGAAGTCGTGGAAACAGACTGGGAACCGCCCGTGCACCCATCAGAAGTCAACTAGAGGCAGGCCTGGGGCGTCTTCAAACAAGGGGGTGAACTTGAGTAAGCAGCATGTCAGCTCAGGTAATGTACAGCAGACGCAGGAGAAACGGAATAGGACATCGGAGAACTTATGTGGACCTTGATACAATCAAGAACATCTGACACCATGTGATACCATGGCCACGCAGAAAAAAACAAAACCCAAACCACAGCCACCGAGTCAGTGCTGGCTCATCAGGAGCCTGTTGGACAGGGTACAACTGTCCCTGTTGGTTTCTGAGTCTGGAACTCTTTATGGGAGCAGAAAATCCCTTTCTCCCATGGGAAAGGGGGCAGGGGAGAAGGCAAAACTGGTTAAGTTTTTAGTTTCAAGCTTTAAGTGCTAATAAGCAAAGAGTAGTACAACACTTGATTTCTGACAGGACTAAATGTGGAAAAAGCATTTCTTCGGAAGTGAATAGCAACTTCAAGTGCCGAGGGTCACAATGGTTTGCTAGAGGCGGAAATGATTGCAGGCTTACCCCACCTGTCCACGGGGTGTCCCCCAGAGTCATCTATGCAAAGTGGTTGGTGTAATGCTCCAGACCTTCCAAAGGAGATCTGACTGACAGCACTCAGGACGAATGAACTCTGTCTCTACTCCTGGTGACCCTAAGGACAGGGTAGAACTGCCCCTGTGCAGTTCTCAGCCAGTTTAACTCTTTTTTTTTTTTGCCAGTTTAACTCTTTACGGGAGCGGGAAGTCTCATCTTTCTCGGCTGGTAGTTTAGAACTGCTGACCTTCTGGTTAGCAGTCCGACCAGGAGCTCACTATGCCTCGGTGCTACAGGCACCGCCCTTATTACTCTCCCCTGGACAGATCTCTTCTCTGGGGAGCCTTTTTTTTTAAAAATATGGAACGCTTCACGAATTTGCGTGTCATCCTTGCGCAGGGGCCATGCTAATCTTCTCTGTATCGTTCCAATTTTAGTATATGTGCCGCCGAAGCAAGCACTCTGGGGAGCCTTGATTCCTTCCGGGAGCCTCCTGGAGGACGTACACAGGTCCACGTGATCTTCACTATGTGTGTGAGGGTCTTCAGCCTTAAGGCAAGGCTTCTGTACAGGCTGAGCTGGGACCCCAACACCAAGGCCAGGATGCTCTCTGGTAAAAGCACTGTGCAGAGGGAGGCTCTGCGGGGACTGCCTTGGATGAAAATGCAAAACTCTTACATCAGCACCAGCCCTCCGTGCCTGAAAGGCCAAGTCAGGTTGGGGTCCTCTGGGAGAGCAGCAGGTGAGCTGGGTACTCAATTTACAATGGAAGGCCAATTGGCTTAAACAAAAAGCAACCCCACCCTGAGAGCAGGCAAGGGCAGCAGAGCCTGGCCAGGGCCAGCCTGGTTTGGTTTCCTGATCCAGTGGTGGAGCCACCCCTCCACTAAGGCAGGTTACAGATTATGCCCAGCTCTCTGAAGAGAGCAGAGACACAGGGGGAGGCATGGAGAGTGGCACCAGCCCAGTTAGGAGACTCCGACTGGAGGGTGGGTGCGTTTCATTTACTTTCAACAGAGTGCTGCCACGCCCTCCTCCCACCCACCCTTCCCTGTGGTGAGCTGCAGGCTAGGCTGGCTCCAGCTGGCATCCAGATGGCTCTAGCTTAGGCTAGCTGAGGCAGTGGCCAGGGGAGGCAAGGGGTGGTGGAAACCTATTTTATAATAAGGCATTAATGGCTAGTTGTGACCTTTTGAGGTCGGGGCCTGGATCACATACCTAGGTGGCCAAAGCGTGCCCAGCCAGTCTCCTCAAGGAGAATGGAGGGGTGCCTGGTCTAACCGTGGCTTTGGTCACCTAGTGTTAACCACAGGCTCAAGTGTTAGAGATCCAAGAGCTCTGAGGAGCTGGCAGGGAACGGGACTGCCTTCGTGCACGAGGCAGATCTGCACGTGCACGCACTCCCTCCCTCATCATTCCTGCACGCCGTGTGATCAATGAGGCACCTCCTTGGTGCCAGGCACTTGGTAGGGTCAATGGATCCAAGGGGGAGAAGGCACAGTCTTGCCCTTGAGGAGCTGATGGTCCAGTGGGGTCGCAGGAGCACTTACGGTCCATAGACAGCTCTGCACGTGAAGGGAAGCTCAGGTGCCCCAGGGCTGATTCCGACCTGCTGCCTTTTCCCTCCAGCAGGTCTGGGGGCAGGAGGTGTGTGCGCGTCTGGGGCTTGTCTGGAGGAGACACCGCAGCCCTCTCTCTGTCCCCCAGCCTCACGGGAGCGCAGTGCTCTTCAGTCTCACCAGTTACTGGGGAGCTGCTTTGCAGTGCTGAAGAGACCGGGCCATTCCGCCCTCCCACAGGGCAAGGGCGCAGAAGCGGCAGCAGAGAGCACAATCGGATGATGCGCACGGCAACTTAGACTCGGGCAAAGCCCTTCTTCATCATGGACTGAAGGCACTGAGCGCGCCCCAGAACGCCACGCTCCAGGTCCGTGGTCCCTCTTCGCCTCCCTCGCTCCAAGTCCTTCCTTCAGTGTTGACGAGGTCAATGTGGCCAGGCTCCGCTTCACGGTGTTTCCTACCTTTACACATTAACCTGCTGAAGGTGAACGCGTCCCCAAGATGAGCTGCTGATCCACCGGAAAGCCAACAGCCTGTCTGTACGGTGGGCCCAAGAAGCGGAGCACAGTCTTGCGGTCCACAATAAGCCATGGCGGGTGAGACGGGGCCCCACCAGGAAGGTTGGAGCTTTGGAATTGGTTTGTTCCATGTCAGAAGCCTGAGATTAACTACAGCCCAGGCATATATACCTGCCTCCGTTCTATTTCCGTTCAAGTTTGGCTGCTTCAGAAAGAAAGTCTCCTGTTCTGCCCCATTCTGTTCCCAGTCGGTCAGCTCGAAATGTCTCTTCAATAGAGGGGTCCAGCAGGCCCATGCTGGGGTCACTCAGCATGTTGAGGCCATCCAGGCTCAGGGGTTCAATCTGGAGCTCGTCTTCCAAGGGGAATTGATTGTCCACATTCAGGCTGACCTCCGGCATGCCTGCCAGCGCGCTGCTGAGGTCTTTGAAGAGGCTGGCGTGTGAGTCTTCTGAAAGGAGCAGAAGAGAAACAGAGTGGGTCAGGAGGCAGGAGGGTCCTAGGTGACAGAGACCATGGCAGGCCCGTCTTCTTCCCAGCCAACCCCGGGGCCATCTGGGCAGTGGCCATGCTGGGACCTATCTGCTTTCTGTCAGTTCCATCACCCTCCAGGCTTACAGATGTTTTCTTTCTTGGAACGGTCATCAATCGCCTCAAAGGGAATATTCCAGCAAAGGCTTTTCGCAGCAGGGCCCTTTCCCACCTCCTCACTATGTCTGGGGCTAGAGAGCTACATGTCAAAAAGTCAGGGGAATTTGGCGTTTTGACTTTAAGTAGCATTACATGGTGTGGAACAATTGATTGTATAAGAGTAGCTAGTAACAACACAGCAAAACAGAAATGACACAGAAGCTGGAAAAACTCAGGGCAGCACAAGCAGTGCAGCACAGGAAGGGGAGCCAGGGAGAGCAGGCAGTGTGGAGAGTGCCTCCAGGAACAACTGCCAGGAGCTCAGGGGAACTGGACGGTGTCCAGCTACCATGACTAAACATTTAGAACAAGAATCCTAATTAGGGGTGGGTGGGGAGCAGAACGGAATGCCATTCTCATGGAGCTCGGTCTTCTGGAGGTGAGGTGGCTGGAAGACCCTTCAAATGGCTGCCCTGAGATAATCGTTCTTCGGAAAACCAAATAGACCCCTCCGCGTCTTCTTAAAAGCAATAGTTTAGCTTAACTAGTTAAAAAACATCTGCCTTGAGCATTATGCCTTTTAAAAATACCTCTATAGAACCCAAGTGACAAGAGCAGTTCGGACGATCCGAAATGCACTATAGAAGGCGATGACTTTAGGTTGATGAGTGGGGGACACTCCCAAAATGGAAGGTAGGCACGGCTGCAGTCGCCAGCGTCTCGGACGTGCACACCTGGAAGCTGTCGGACTGGTGCATGTTTGGTGGTGTGTAGTCTCAACTACAACAGCAGCACACACAAAAGGGGTGAAATGAGAGTAAGAAAGCAGCGGAGGGTCGCAGGGCTGACCTGTGAGGATGGCGTTTGGGAAGCCCCCGCAGTTGGAATACAGGTTTGTTCTCAGACGCAGTGAGCTCTGCAGTTCCCGGTGGCCTTGCTGCAACAGGGGCACCTGGAAAGATCAAGGGGCACACCGTGAGGCGGGATTCCTGCTCTTGGGGCTCAGTGACTGGAGTCCTGCAGCGTGTGTCCACAGCAAAAGCAGACGTGAAGAACATCTTTTACCCAAACCTTTCTTGGGCCCCGAGTGACACAATGAACGCAGGATCTTCTCAGCAGGCAGGCGCTGGGCGGGCAGGGGTTCCTGAGGCCCACTAACCCATTCTGGGAGGAGCCAATGGCTTCCAAGGGCCCCGCCTTTGGGCCTCAGACACCCACTTCTTCCTCTTCCACAGGGAGCCCTCCCCTCAGAAAGTACCATCTGTGGAAAAACCCTTCAAAGGCTTTATCTGTAACCAAGGAAGTAATGAGCTTCTCTTCTGCTCCATTTCTGAAAAAACAACAAAACTGAGCCCTTTCTCTCTTGTATACAAGGAGGAAGACCCTCAGCCTGTCACCTGGCAACCCCCCTCCAGGACCACCTCTGTGACAGTCGGTGAGGGCTGTGGCCGACTACAGGTGTTTTCCTCAACATTTGGATGCTAACAACCCCTTGAAAAGCATCTCCAAAAGGCGTTGCTAGCATTTCTCAGAGACACACCGACTCTCACCTAGACGAAAATGTCCTCTTCGGGAAAAGGGAGGGGAGACTGGTGGCTCTTACTCAGCAGAAGAAAATGGCTAGTGAGGCTACCTTACAGAAAGATCCCTCTGTTGAAAGTCAAGGGAAATAGAGGAAAGAGCTGGGAGGCAAAGGGCATTTATAGAGGTCTAGATAAAGGCATGTACATATGCAAATATATTTATATATGAGGATGGGGAAATAGATCTATGTGCATATATTTATGAGTTTAGTATTAAAG
>NW_022103904.1:26015835-26019096 GCF_000313985.2 Echinops telfairi | reverse complement strand
GATGAGGGCAATAAATGTACAAATGTGCTTTACACAACTGACGTATGTATGGATTGTGGTAAGAGTTGTATGAGCCCCTAATAAAAACAATTAAAAAATTAATTAAAAAAGAAAGAAAGATCCCTCTGCTCCCCACCCCACCCCATCTTCCCCCAGGAGCAAGCTCTTCAAGAAAGCCCCCACTGTAGTGGGTACAAACCGATTTGGCCTACGATAAACCCCATGCTACTTCTTAACTCAGCGCCAGGGACACATCACATCTTCCCGCCTCAGGTTCCTCAACACCAGGGATGGATTTGTTGAGTGCTTTCGTCATCTCCAGTATTAATGATTCCACCACTGTGACTGAGGTGTCAGCAAACAGGCTTTTCCCATTTGTTCACACAGCTCCTTGCCCGAGGCCTGACCCCACACCAGGGAGCAAGCATCCAGCTTTAGGGTCAGAGAAGCTTCTCAGCCACAGAATACAGCTGCCATCAGGGGACTGACATGAAGTCTGGTTGGTTGTGGGTGCCACATAATGAATGAGCAGCCTAAATGGGGCGGCTTATGTGCCAGAGATGAGAACGGCATATGGGCCAGACACACCTTCACGCCTTGCAACCTCGTACCTGTGGCAGGAAAGCCGGGCCTGCTCTCATGGGCTGCTGGTCAAAGCCCGTATCTTGGAAGAAGTTGGTCAAAGATGAGCCCTTCAGGGAATAAGAAGGCGACCATTTAGCTTGGGAGTCACAACAAAACAAGGGCACCTACCTCTCCTCCCCACGAATGCTCCTACTAGGGCTTACCTGGGATGCAAGGAGCTGGAAATCTGACTGGGACAGTGCTGAGGCTATCTGGGGCTGCTGAGCCAGGGACTCCTGGACTTGGGCCTGCGGGAGGAGAGGCTGTGGGAGTTCCTGGGGTGCGGGGTAGGGGGGTGGTGGGGACACTTGGGTTTGAGCTTCTGTGGGCAGGAAGGAAAACGGGCTTCCATCTGAGGGCACCATCTGTAATACAAACAAAGGCACTAATGAGCTCAGCCTCTGCGTTCCCAGGAGCAGGTCCCCTTCAGGAAGAGAAAATGTCGAACGTGAGGGAAAAGCCTAAGTTTTTCATACTGGCATGTCATGCTCTGATTTGAGAGGTTTATTTCTGCTCCTTCAATGCATATTTCAAATCCCACTTCCCCACAAAACATTTTAGAGAGATTCATGTTGTCTTAAAAAACAAGCAAATATAAACAGAAAACCACCACCGATTGAACCAGTTCCCTCTCTGTTTTCTCAGTGAAAATCACAATTGCTTTAAAACCATGTCTTATGGTTAATGAGGTCAGACTGAACAAGTAAACCCTTCCTGGTCTTTCCCCAAACCCTCCTCAAACACTAAAAAGAGCAAGACACTATCACACATCAAAGAACAACAAACGTTAATAAAGAACACTAAAAACATAATCAATAACACTAAATCCATAACAAAAGCACGAGGACAAGGAGAACATGGCATCTCAATTTGGAAAACGAAAAGCAGGTGGACAAATGGTCACTACTTTGGCAGAGAGGAGACAGCTGGGTGCCAAGTGGGCAGTGGGGACGATGAAGAACAATCTGATTTCCATCTCAGGGTCCCGTCTCTGGTCTCTGGAACTGAGGGCAGCAGCGAGTGGGGTGGAGATGACTTAGGCCTTGCCCAGCTGGAGGCCAGGAAGTGAGAGATCTGGGGAGGATAAGGCTCAGGTTCTCTGGGCAGGGCCCGTTAGACCTACAAGGGGGAAGGCACTCTGCTGAAATATAGGGCTTATGGGCAAGTTTCCATCGCAATCTTGTTGTGCCCCCACCCTACTTTCCCACACCCAGCCCCCAGGATGCTGAGACCCAAGTACATACTGGGGCAAGATTGGAATAGTGTCCTCTGGCGAATCTGACCAGCCTGAGACAAAGCCTAAAATGTGTGACATCAGAGGTTTCCTTGCTAGCTCATTCTACAAGTCCATTCGTGCACAGAGCTTCCAGTCAGCTCTCCAGGATCTTTTTTTTTTTTTTAGATGATCTATTTTATTAGAGTAGGCTGATCACACATGGTCCAAGAAAACTCAAAGAGCAAACCAAACATAATCAGATGCTAAAGACTGGTCTTCAAACATCATAGCCAATGATGCCTCGTTTGCCTATGATCTCGCCAATGTAAAACCACATCCACACTTCAGTAGCCACCAAACCATTCAGCAGGGCTTCCTTAACTGTGAGCTGTTTGAAGCGACCAGTCTCAGCACTATTGATTACTTTTTTCAGGCTCTGAATAGCTGCAGGGATCTCAGCGGGGGTTGGAGGAACCAGCTCCACCCTGGCATAGTGCCAAAATGTGGCCAATGGAGGCTTTGAGTAAGTCACAGCAGCGTTTAGCATCCCCGGGGCCTTCTCCACTAAGTTACGGAGAAACTGGGCCATGGTTCTAGGAAAGAAAGTCCGAAGCCCGAAAGGGATGGTTGAATGTCACTTCCGGGCTCTCCAGAATCTTAATCAGAGTGCCAAGGATCAGCAGACTGTGAGGAAAGGGGAATCAGAGAACTAAACTTGGAGAGATCCCCGCAGGAAGATGTCCTTAAAAAGCAAAACCAAAACCATCATTACACTATTTAGGACAGCGGTTCTCAACCTGTGGGTCGTGACCCATTTGAGGGTCAAACGACCCTTTCAGAGGGGTCGCCCAATTCATAACAGTAGCAACATTACAGTGATGAAGTAGCAACAAAAATAATTTTATGGTTGGAGGGTCACAACAACATGAGGAACTGTATTAAAGGGTCATAGTATTAAGATGGTTGAGAACTACTTAAGACTATTTATTTAGAGATTTACACTATTAAAAAATTCTTATCTGTTAGAGATACATCTAAATATTTAAGATACATCTCAATACGTTTTTTTTCCAGTAAGTTTTTTTTAAGTATGGATATGGAAGAGATTAGATGATAATATTAAGAACTGCTGAGGCTGGATAATGGGTACTGGGGGACTTATTCTACTGTTTTCCCTACTTTCAAGCAACTTTAAAGTCTTCCATTCTAAAAAGCCAAAATATGAACAATCTGGAGAAGAAAACAATGGGACCGACAGTTCTGGGAGGACATGGGAGAGGTGGAGGTGGGGGGAAAGGAAGTGGTGTTAACAAATTCAGGGACAAGGGAACAACAAATCGGTGGTGAGGAGGGTGTAGGAGGCCTGGTAGGGAGTGATCAAGGGTAATGTAAACAAGAGGAATTACTGAAACCCAAATGAA
>NW_022103904.1:26006640-26014734 GCF_000313985.2 Echinops telfairi | reverse complement strand
TGACAAAATAATAATTTATAAATTATCAAGGGTTCATGAGGAAGAGGGGAGCGGGGAGGGAGGGGGCGGAAATGAGGAGCTGATGCCAGCAGTTTAAGCGGAGAGCAAATGTTTTGAGAATGATGAGGGTAAGGAATGTACAAATATGCTTTACATAATTGATGTTTGTATGGATTGTGATAAGAGTTGTATGAGCCCCCAATAGAATGATTTTTTTAAAAAGCCTACGTAAAATAAATTTGAATAAAAATTTCTACTAAATTTCTTCGAGATATAAAATATTACATCCATGAAACAAATATGATGTAAAAGGAATATTAAGAAAACAAACAAAAGGATTCTGAGAAACTTAGCAGTATGAGAGCAGAAATAAAAAACTTCATAGAAAAGGTAGAAGATAAATTTGAGAAATTCTTCCAGAAAGTAACACACACAAGAGAACAACCTTTGGAAGATAATTCTTCCAAAAAGAAACACACACACACAAGAGAACAACCAAACCCAGTGCCACTGAGTCAATGCCCATTCACGGCGACCCTGGAAGACAGCACCGACAATTCCTGAGGGCTTCTGGAACGGTCATAGCTTCTCTCCCCTGTAGGCTTGAACCACTCACCTTGCAGTTGTCAGTCCAACACTTAAACTACTATGCCACCAGGTCTAAAAAGGGTCAGGGTCAGTCTAGGCCATCTAATATTCACACAGCAGGAGTTCCAGAAATAAATATCAGAAAGAAATGGAGAAGAAACCATGAAAGAAATAATTAAATAAAACCCAGAAGGATGTATATCCAGATTAAAGGAACCCACTAAGCATCCAAGTTCACAGGTGAAAACTGACTGATGGAAAACCACGGTATCTTGACGTTTCTGCACACTAGGGACAAAAAGAAGATGCTACAACCTTCCAGAGGAAAAAGAGGACTTCATCTGAAGTACCAAGTATCAGTACAGCCTTGGATTTCCCAGGAGAAACTCTAGATATTAGAAGGCAATTAATTTTACAAAATCAGCAATCCCAAGGGGCATAGTATCCATTAGATGAAAGGTGGACTACAAACCTACCATCCCACAGTCAGTAGGGTGGTGTGCAGGTTGCTGGCCGGCTGGAGAAGGCGCCGAGGCTGTCAGCTCCCATCAAGGTTTATAGCCTTGGGAGGCCCATATAGGGTCACTGTGAGTTGGAACTGACTTGAGGGTACTGAATTGGGTGCTGCGGGTTGTGTTGCTGGAGGTGATGTCACCAGTATTTCCTACGCCGACAGGCTAAAAAGAGGGGCTTGGAGAGCAAAGTCTAAAAAACCTTATGCATCACAACAAAGTACTGTCAGACTCGCTGGGGGAATCAATCAGTGGAGGCAGAGCGGTGTTGGGTGAAGTAGTCAGCCAATGAGGGGCAGGCAGAGCCTCCGGGACATGGGGTGGCACAACAGTGGCAGTGATGGACTGGACCATGAGGATGACGCAGCGTTGGGCAATGATTCATTCTACTGTACGTAAGGTTGTTATTAGCTGGAGCCACTCAATAGTACCCAACCACCCACCCACCTTCCATCCACCCAGACTTTTTCAGTCATAACATGACTGGAGGATTTATATGTATTTAAATGTCTCCAGGAGTGATTTGTCCAACTCCCCTCAAGGGTTTAGGGTTGAATTAGTTAGATATATGTATAAAACCAGATTAATAAAAAATCCACATATTTATTAAACTTTTTGAGAATAAAACATTTTTTATTTCACAATAGTCTACTTATTTCATGATAGACTATGCAGCTTGACTCTGATCACACTATTCTAGCTACATAAAGATGGGATGTATATAAGTGATGGGCACAAGAGGATGAAATCCTAACTATCCACCGTATAACGCCAAACCACCAAAATCAGTATGAAATAATTGAAGGGATTTGCTAAAATGGTTGAAAGCAGCCATTCCTAAGCAGTGATCAATGTGCTTATTGGAACAGGAAAAGAGAATCGTTGTTTTTTTTTATACCAAGCTTTTCAGAATTACTTAAATCCTTGAACTATGTGCACACACACAATTTTTTAAAAAGCCATTAAGTTATAAAATTGAAATCACTGAAAGAGAGAATGCCCCCATATCCATGACTACCGAACGCGCAGCTGTCATGTCAGTCCCAGCTCATAGTGGTCCTGGAGGACAGAGTGCACTTGGCCCAAGGAGTGAGTCTCATCCTTCTCCTCTGGAGGAGCAGGGGGGTTTGAATCACTGACCTCTTGGCTAGGAGCTGGGCGCTGTAACCACTGTGCAACCAAGGTTTTTAACCCTACCATATAGTCCCCTTAAAATGTCGCAAGAAGGCAAGAATAAAAGTGTTTACATCCTGCAAGTTAATCTCCCAAAAGAAAATGAAAAGCAAGTCAGTAACATGAAAACTCCACTCACTACTGTAGAATCAATGCTGACCCACCGGACAAAGCAGCATTTCCCCGGAGTGTCTGGGACTGTCAATCTGCGCAACGGCAGGCTGTCTCATCTTTGTCCCGTGGAGTAGCTGGGGGGTTTGAACTGCCAACCTTCAGGTTAGCAGTCCAATGCTTAACCCACTATGCCACCAGGGCTTTTAAATAACATAAAAAAGAGTCACCAAAAACCAATTATGAAATGTTTCCTCCCCTTCTCTCGAGGTTACTCAGATGCTAGTAATCAGTGAAGAGTGACTCATACATACTAGTCTTCTACCTCCTTGCGGTGTACTCCATCAACTTCTTGCTAAATGATTACTCACTGATGGAGAAGTGGTGAGAAGTTAATGATGTCATAAGGTATCTAAGGAGTGAACAATAGGATAATTACGGTAAGGAGAGCCACCCCAAAGTTTCAAGTTAAAAAAAGCCGTTAGTCAAAGTGCCAACAGGCTTGTGACTTCGCAATGTACCTCTTCACTTGTTCTCCTCAGAATGCGGCCCACACGGACCGAAAGGGCAGCATTTGCCCAGAAATAAAGTACAGAAGGCAGGAAAGATGGGTGAATGGAAACAGAAAACCCGAGGAGGAGGTGGGAAGAGTGCTATTACATTGAGGGAACTGCTGCTAATGTCACGAAACAAATACGTATAAACTGTGGAATGGGAAATGGATTTGTTCAGCAAACTTTCTCCAACTCACAATAAAACATTCAAAAACGAAACAAATGTGCCTCTTCCTAAGTGGACTCCTTTTAATATTTTTACAGAAATGCAATTTTTATGGTACCTAGTATTTGATGTGCAATAAAGGTATACTTTGTCAAATCTACAGTCATAACTGATCAAGTTAAAAGCTTTAGGAAGATATTTAAATGTCTTCTGAGGCTTCCCCGTTAGTCAATTATTGTTCATCCCATTCCAATGTTCAAATCCTAACTTGGTTTCCCTCAGCCATCTTGGATATTATCTGCATTGATTTCTTCACAGTTTACCCTTCTCCCACCCCAAGTTGGTGAGCAGCAGTGATGTGAATTCCTTCACATTTGCCTCAGAGTAATGAATACCACAACCCCATGGTTCCAAACCCCAAACCAAACTTACTACCATCCGATCGATTCCACCTCACAGAGACCCCACAGGTCAGGACAGAACAGCCCCCGGTGGGTTTCTGAGACTATCACTCTTTACAGGAGTAGAGAGCATTGTCTTTCTCTTGTAGCTTGGCTGGTGGTTTCAAACTGCTGACCTAGTGGTTAGCTGCCCAACGTACAATCACCACACCACCAGCCCTCGTCACTTAACACGCTTCCGCTCTGATTCCTTGTGTGAGAACCGACTGCATTTGAGACCTCGTGGATGTTTGGCACACTGGAACTAATGCAGGACAATGCAGACAGGGAAAGTAAGTCCTCTAAGCATCATTCTGGTTAAGTGCTGTTTCATTTTTTACCTGGGAGGCAGGATACTGGTTCAGTGGGCTGGTTGAAGAGAGCTGTCTGTTGAAACCTTGATGTGCTTCTGGGCCAGGAGAAAGCGTGAGAGGGCTGATGGGTGGCTGCCTCCGCCGAGAGAGGCCGCCGTTTGTGGTGGAAAGGGATGGGTTGCTACGGGAAAACGAACGGAGCGAAGGATGAAGAGCAGAGGCATTGGGGATGGATGTCTGCGTGTGGCTATTTAGGGAGGAGGAGAGGGCAGCCTTGTTGAGCGTGGCTTGGATGGAGGGGTTACTCCGAGAACTCTGAAGACCTAGAAGACAACAAATGCACATGTTATTTGTCATAATTTCAGATACAATTTTTGGTTTTCCTGCGATTAAAGGAAACATCACTTTCGACTGTCCATCTTTAAATGCTAGTCTGCATACAAAGGGGCGCCAGGGCAACTCTCCCATGGGAACCGCACCCAGTGGACCAAAGTCCAGGAAATGGGACACTGGCACGGGGAGAGCCGGTGCACCAGGAGAGGGTCATTTTTCTCAAGGGTAACGTGGTCAAGCCCACAAGGCTGGGAGAGCAGGCTTGGCTGGCAAGGGGCCTGTGGCTGCAGAGGTGGATGTGCAGGAAAGGAGCCCGGGGCTGTACACAACTCTGAAAGCCTCTGCCCTGCCCTGGGAGAGCATCCTTTCACTGAGAACTGGACTTCCAAGAAGCTGCTTCCGTGGACCCTTTAACCACCCTCTGAACACCCTACAGTCTTCGGAAGGGACATGCCCAGTGCTTCGGCCCCAGCATTGCTTTCTCTGTTTTCCTGGCTGCTGGAAAATTGTTCTGCATAGTCTGCTCAGACTCAAGGAAAAGGAAGTTTTTGCTGTTCTTCTGCCGAGTTTTCAAATGAGCTGTCGTGGTGGGGGTGGCTCTCACACTAACTCCTTGAGCGAGGGGTCTCCCCGGGGCCTCATGACAGCCCTGGCACGTGGCACAGAACCTGGCATAGAGAGGCTTCGCTCGGTGGGCATCACTGACATCGCCGTGCATCTTAAGGACAACACCCATGTTTACCATTCAGCCCATAATCTTGTACCAGCGGGGAGGCAAGCAGGACCGTGTGCTGTTTCAAGTTGATGAGAACTTCAGCGTCTGATTGTCAATCAGAGTTCAAAAAACAAAACTATCTGGAGCTTAGACCAAAGCGTAATTAAGCAAAATATGAAACACGTAATGGCAAAAGTTAAGTCTTTTTACAGTGGGAGCCCAAGATACATTTGTGGGCTTTTTGCAGGAAATAAGCGTCCAGTGATTTCCCTCTATCCGTAATACAGGGAGGGGAAGAAACTGGTTACCAACGAGAGTACATTGGAGAGATGACTACAGAAGATCAAAATGATAAACCTGGTCAGTTTATCCCCCTCTGATCCATGTTAGACCTGATCTGGTTTTCAACCGTTTGTGTTTGTTTATTCATATAGGGTTTATCTCAGATGTGGGTTTTTTTTAATCTCAGGTGTGCTTTGCCATTCGGGGTGACCCTCTTGAATTTTTGTTAAATGTTTTTCAGTATATGAAGCCCAGGCTTGATGAATAGGGACAGCAAATAGAATAAGGGTTCTGGAGAGCAAAGTGGTGTGGGGGTGGTATAAAAGGGGGCTGATGTCAAAGAGTTCAAGAAGGAAAAGATTGTTTTGAAACTGATTGTGGTAGCAATTGTACAGTACTGTTTGATGTGATTAAACTATGGAGTGATATATCTGTATATCTCCCAATAAGATTTTTTTTTTGGGGGGGGGGCGGAGTTAAGTCTTTTTCGAAGGCAAAGTGATCTTCCTACTGTAGGAAAGCCGCCAAGGACCAAACCTGACGGAGCTACCCAAACGCTCCATGGCGACACCAGAGACCCAAGTGGACCAAAGGAGAGATCTAGTCAAAGACCTGAAATCAGAGGAACAAAATTTTATTCAGAAAGGAGCTCAGATGCATCGCTAAAATGTGAAAGCTTGTGTCCGGAGTTCTGAGGGAGTGCACAGAGGCTATCAGCACCTGGCTTGTTCTGGACGACATCTTCTGGATCAAAGAATGCTCTAACAACAAAGAATGCTCCACATATGGTGTTCTCAGCCGAGTGATTGCTGAGCACAAGACCAGCTTCTCTGAGACTGAATGCAGCTGTTTTACGTCTGTGACGGAGAACTCTCTCTAACAGGTGGGTTACCCAGGCTCTGGGCCTTAGAAGTCCTACAGGTCTTGAGGGCTTCTACTACGAACCCAATCAAGTGGATTCAGGACTGTACTACTAAAAGCACAATTTTCTCTGAGACACCAGGGGCCCTGGAGTACATCATCTGATCCATCATTCCATTTTCCTTACTAGACGTGGCTACCCATGACGTGATTGCTCAAAACTCAAACCCACGGCTGTTATGGATACCAGGATGACCAGCAAGACAAAACAACGGTGGCCTCTGAAAGCAAGTCCTCAACAACTAACAGAAGGTGCTGCTTCCTGGATGCAGCACTGCAGCCACCAGAGCCTCCCCAGTGACCACCCTCAGGGACCACTCTCACTTGCGATGTGAGTTTGGAATCTCATGGACGAACCTCACTGTTTTATGTCACACTTCAGGGGACCCAGGAAGCTTCCTATAGGCCATCACCAGGCCCTCTTTCCAACGAAGCAGTCCACGCCACAATGCTTCCTAGGAGAGTGTGTGTGTGTGTGTGTGGGGGGGGGGAGCACCTGCCTCCCCTAAATCTACAACCAAATTTTGAATTGTAATAGATTACTACATAATACACATACAGGTAGTCCCCGGCTAATGATGTATTTGGGCTACAAGCCACACTCCCCGTGGTCCTTATCTCTCTTTTGTACATCTGATCATTGGTAACATGTTTTACATACGAAAGCTGCAGCACATAATTTGTGAACCTTATCACGGTAGTGTAGTGGTTCTGCATTGGGCTGCTAACCATAAGGTTAGCTGTTTGAAACCACCAACCACTCCTTGGGAGAAAGACGAAGCTGTCTACTCCCACGAAGTGTTACAGTCTTAGAAACTTAGCAGAGCAGCTCTACCCTGTCCTAGAGGGCTGCTATGAATTGGCATGGACTCGATGGCAGTGAATTCTCTCATTCTCAGATGTAATGTTTTCAAGGTCCAAAGACAAAGAATGATTGGATGGCAGTGAACTTTATCATTCTCAGATTTAATGTTTCCAAGCTTCAAAGACAAAGAACAATTGGATTTATGAAGATATAGATAATAAACAGCAATAATAATGAAACGGAAAAAAAAGGTATTTGACTTATGTTAGAATCAACTACAAGAGAGCAGTTGTCACACTGGAACCCCACCTTAAGTGGGGACCGACATGTTCTCCTATGAACCCAATGGGGATTGGAGGGAGCCCTACAAGAGCCTTGGCGGCAGCGGCGGCAGGGCAGTGAAATGCTCAGCTGCTCTCTGAAAGGGCGGTGATCTGAACCTACCCACTGCTCTGCAGGAGAAAGATGTGGCAGTCTTCCAAGATTGACAGGTTGAGAAACTATATAGGGCTGTTATGAGTCAGAATTAACTCAATGGCACTGGGTTAAAAAAATTTTTTTAAGAGAGAGAATTCTAATTAGAAAGTATCCTTCAATCTTGATTGGGGTTCACTAATATTATTCTGCCAACACAGAGGGACCCTTATTTCCTGACTCCCCCACCTCGCTGGGCATGGCATCTGAGAGAAGACGAAGAACATGGTTCAGCTGAATGACTCTGGAGCTCATCAGAGCCACAGAAACAGACACACCAAAGCAAATGCCATGCCTAGCGCAGGGGCAGCACCTTCACTCAGTAACCCCATGAACAGACCCATGGTGGGGAACCTGAGGGGGCCAGGCCAAGGTCCTTACCAAGAGCAAGATACATACCAGATGAGCTTCTTATTCCCAGGTGTGTCATGGCAGCCGGGAGGCTGCCCACGCTGTTCCCCACACTCATGCTCCCAAAGGGATGGTCGCCCGGGTCCAGGGAGGCTGGCATGGGTGTCGAGTAGTGGAGGTTGGTTAGATCTGGCAACGATCCCCCTGTGTTCAGGGTCCCCAGAAAGGGTGAAAGGCCTATGTTTTGACCATTATGTAGAAAGGCACTGGAAAAAGAAAGGTAAGAATTATTTTCTAAAATGCATTTGGTGATAACAGTTGTATGAGCCCCAAATAAAATGATTTTTTTTAAAGA
>NW_022103904.1:25989792-26006070 GCF_000313985.2 Echinops telfairi | reverse complement strand
CCCAGCAGAGATGACAGCCTTGGAAACCCTATGGACCTCTGCTCTGCCCTATAGGGTTGCTATGAGTCAAAACTGAATTGTGATTTTAAAAAATAGAACATGAAGGTATTGTTTTATATCCAGAAGGTTCTTTTCACTAAATTGTCTTTTTCTTCCCACAATATTTCTCAGCAACTAGAGCCTTCCAAGATGTATTTGTCCCCCAATTACCGTCCTCACAAACTTTAAAGTGAGGAGGAGGACGTCACTAATCATTGATCACCCTCTGTTGGTTTCCCACTGAGCGCCAGGCACCAGGCGAAGCCCCGGAGGGACGAATGATGAACGAACAAGGTGTGCAGATTCATGGATGGCCCGAGCTGACATTTGCAGGCCTGGGGCAACAGTACAAATGGAACCCACATGCCAGCTGTGAAAAATCTTAGATGTTATCAATCAAATGTACAAACTCTTAAATGACACATGCTCTTCCTTTCCACCATCACAGATTATACCTTTGCAAGAATCTGGAAAATAGGGTTCAAATTCCCAGACTCCTTAAGGTCTGGTGCCAGAATGTATAGAGTGAGGCAGCCCCCCAGTCCTGAGCTAGCCCCTCTTCCCAGCTGGAGCTCTGTTCTGCACTGCGGCATATGCCCATGACGGTCTCAGCTTCCACAGCCACGCGCTGCCACTCCTCTGAATGGCCCTGGGCCACCTGTCAGGCTGGGCTGTGCACATCAAGTCACTGTAATAAAGGTTGGATGCACACTGCCCCGGTCTAACAAGGGGTGGGCATAACCAGTGGGTACAAATGAAAGTGGGGGCACAAAAGTTGAAGATTTTACCAAGGACATAACACAATATGTTCATGGAACTGCAAGTGGTTTGGCAAGACCACCGGGTCAGGGTGGGGTCGGTAGCAGGAGGTCAAGCGGGAGAGGCAGGTGGGAGACGAACCGGAGCGCAAGGTGACATGCTGCTCTCAAGAGTCTGAACTGGCGACTGTGAGAGCTAGAGAGCCAGGCTTCAGTCAGAAGACGACAACTGAGAAATGTCACTGTCACCATAGTGCAGAGGAGAGGAGGTTACTTCCTGCCATGGGCCAGTTCTGACAGGGGCATGGCAGTAAAGGGGACAGAGGGGGGTGTTGTAGGGGGGTGCCATTAACCCAAGAAAAGTGGTATGCTAGTGAATTCCATGGGGACACTAGTCAACAGAGCACAATTTACCGGGCACATGGAGAGAGGAGCCACAGACACGACAACTTGCAGTAGCATACACTCCAATAATGCAATGACAGGGCCCAGCACATAAAGTGTGGAGGGAATGATTGAAAGGTGGGAGGGCTTCGCAAGGACGTGGTTGGATACACGCTGCCCCTAAGTACAAAAGCTACAGGATTCTGATGATGGGCGGAAAGATCCCTTGAGACGATGTTCACATACGCTGGGCAAAAGCAGGGTGGTTGTGTGCTGTAGCTGTAAAGACTTACAACACCGCAGGAGGCTCACGCGTAGGAGACAGGCAGGCAGTGATGGGTGAGCAGTTGGAGAGGAAGGCAGAGAGCACAGGTGGCTCAGAATAACCCACTGATGGGAAGCCGGTGGAAGGTTCAAAGCAGGGAGAAGACACAGTAGCTTAGTTATCTAGAGCTGCGGTAAGAGAAGTATCACCAGTGGATGTCGTTCCTGAACAGTAACTGACTCTCACAGTTTAGGAGGCTAGTTCAGAGTTCCAGTTCTAGGGGAAGGCTGTCTCTGTGTGTCTCCTGGTTCCAGAAGGTTCCCAGCACAAGGACCTCAGGTTCAAAGGATGAACCTGCTCGGCTTTTATTTCTCGGTGGTAGTCGGTCCCACTCTCTCTGCTCATGTCTCACCTGATGTAGGCCACATCCCAAGGAAAGTCCTCTTACATCAGGATCAGAACTGTGAGCTAATTAAGGCTAGGCATCCCATCCTAGGCCCCCTACACTGGATTAGGGCCAATGCCATCAAGGGGGGTGATTACATCATCATACAACTGGCAGACCACTGAGAATAATGGCAAGGTGCCACACAGTCTGCGGGAGACACAATTCAATCCACAGCACTCAGTCATTCTTCCGACAGTGCGGCCAAGACTTGAAGAACATGAGAGGCAGAGGGGTGAGCCACAACGCTGCTGAATAGTCTTATGAGAGAATGAGGGCTGGGGGTAGGGGCTTCAGCAAATACCCTAAAATGACTCCTGGTTTTCAGGACTCATGAATGTGGACTCACGGAGCAATCAACTAAGATGGGGGACCGTGGAAGTAGGCTGGGGATAAAAGAGAGGGGAGAAAGGGCATGCATTCTACTTTAGACACTGCTGAGTACTATGATCATGGAAGACAGAGGGGAAATGTCCCTGATTCGGTAGGATACAGGAAGCAAGTGCAATATCCAGGGGAGCAAGGGAGTAAGCGGTGAGCCTTGCCTGGAGAGTCCACTGTGTGTGTATGTGAGCCCAGAGGGCAGAGTGGAGGGGCGAAGGGGAGCAGTCATCATGGCAGCCTTCTTTTCTGGGTAGAAGTCGGACTCTGATGATGGGAGGTTTGCAAAGAAATGGGGGACACAGGAAGGGTGCTCAGGGTAGTGTCTGAGGAAGACAGGTCATTCTGAGGGAAGAAAAACCAAACGTGCTATCTTGTCTTCAGATGGCAGGGTGCATGGAGCTGGCAATAGGGTTAAAGGTTAAGTACCAGAAAACGGAATCTGAGTACCCAGAGCAGCCGGCCATGAGCACACAGGGGCTCTCTGACTGCCGGAAGAAAGACTCGCAGGTGTGAAGGTGGGGCCGACAGAGAGGGAGCACGGTAAGTGGGCCCAGTGGCACAGACAGAACCAGGATCTAGTGGCAGGGGGTTGAGGGGTGGCCAGTGTGAACAAAGTCATCAGAACACACAAACAGTGATTTCTCTCCACGTGAGATCAATGAAAGTGGCCACTGTCCAAATATAGTTAATGTACGATGCTATACGGCAGTCAGTCATCTTCTCACCTGTTTTGGTTCACTCAGGGTCACACCCAAGCTCCTCCCCCAGGGCTGTGGGATCTGGGGCCAGCCACCTCTTGCACGCTTGTCTGATCTCATTCACCCTTGCTCACCCACCCCCAGCCCCCCAGCCCCCCAGCCCACTGCTGCCTCAGGGTGTTTGCACCCGCCTGGAGGCACCTTCCCTCGACTTCGCTCTGGATTCTGGTCACATAGCCCCTTAGCCCCTGCACAGGGCCTAAGCACTGCCAGTCTCCTTACTTTGCTTTCTTTTTCTTCTTTGCACTCACCAACACACAGCACATGGTACACTATTCACTTACTTGTGTGGGTCTATATTTCCCTGCCAGAACATCAAGTACCCAAACCAAAATTAGTTCTTGAGGAGTCTTGGTCTGATCGTGGCTTTTCCTGCACCCATAGGTAGGATGGTCACTTGTTCTGGTGTGAAGCCTAGCAGAGCCCTTGACTTTCTGAAGAGAATGTCAACCCTCACCTCAGCTCAGCAGACTGTTAACTACAAGAGTTTAAATTTAACCAACCAAAGAGTGTCTGCACTACTGGTACTCCATAGGAGTACCCTGCTGGTAATAATGTACGGACTGCTCTGTGGTGGGAAGTACTATTTAAGGATTGCCTAAGAAAGGCCTGGTGATCTGCTTCTGTAAAGATTATAGGCCAGAAAACCTTAGAGGCCACAGTTCTACCATGAGTCAGAATTGATGGCAATGGGTTGGCTTTGGTTAAAGAACACTTAGTCAACATGGATCCTCTAAAATGGACACTGCGCTAGATCACTCCTATCACTGGGGCCCCTGGAAACCCCTGATTTCTCAATCTGCTCGCAATCTAAGCTGCAGATTGCACTCAGGGCACGCAGTGATAAACCACTGCGAGAAACTGACTCAAGCGTGATCAGGACACTGCCCATTCAGTCCCAGGGGTCTTCTCTGGGGCAATCCGGGGAAGAGAGTTCTGCCAGTCAGTCATGGCATCAAGGAGTCACTAGTGGTGCCTCTGCCTCTCCCCAGAGACGGTCTTTATCGCTCAGTGCACGCACCCGGCAGCCAGGCCCCTCGGGCGGCGGTCTGCTGGGGTGTGCGTGCCCTTCTCTCACTCACCTCCGTATTCTCCGTGTCCCAAACTCATTCACTCACTGAGGTTTCAATCTTGTATACTATGTTTTGTTTTTTGTAAGCTGGCTAAAATCTCCTAAGGAGTAAAACTGAACATTACAAAAATGCATGAGTCAATGATTTGTGGGTTTTTGGAATCTCTTGACTTCCAAGTAGTCAAGTGGCTAGATTAACTGATGCTGTCCCTTGTCTTCAGCAAACACATCAGTAAATGTCCATGTCCTGCAAGGTGTGCACAGCCTGGGGGAGGGCTTATCTCTATAACACCTGCACGCTTCTGCTTCTGATCCAGCCGAGGTATGTGTTCATGAAGAATCAGTAGCGTAGTTCTCAACCATATTTATGGCAACTTTATTTGTCATGACAGTTACGTGTCTTAACTACTTGGAATCAATGAAGCATAAGTACTACTAGAAATCTTCTGTTTTCTTGAAAATTACACTGATTTTCCATTTACACTTAAGTTTTTAAAATCAGTTAATTAATTTAAAGGTTTGAACGGAAATAATGAAGGGGGTACTTTGGAAAAAAAGTTTACAGGGCCCTTAGCTAGTCTAAAAGGCCCGGCAGAAAGCAGAGCCGAACCTTACACGCTGCTCACCTATCCTTAAGAAGTTACTACGTTTCTCAGAATTCAGTGAGAGTAAATCTCTCTCCTCAGGAACACAGACATTACTTACTTGCCACCTCCGACGTCACAGGATCGAGGGCGTCCTGACAGGGACTGTATCTGGGAAGAGACACGGAAAGGTGGTCTTACACATTGTGAAGCCAAATGAAGGGCTTAAAAAAGTGTCTTGGGGCTCCATCAGTATAAGTATAAACCAGCATTTGCACACGATAGCCATTCAGGTTCTGACAAGATATTTAGCACTCCTAAACTTCCAGGAAAAGGGAAGCATGACATGAATACATTTCCTTTACTTGATGTCTTATTAATTCATCTGCTACACAAATGTGATTTCTTTCCCAAACACCAACGTTTAAACAAATATTCCTTCCCCAACTGGGAAGAGAAATGTGGGAAGACTTCATGGAAGAGATGGCCTGAGGTAAAAAGAAAGGAACAGAGAAGCACAATGGGGTGGAGGAGGAGGAAATGGAAGCCACAGAAAAATAAGGACTTCAATTTGGATAGAAGGTCCAGGTGGGCAGGAATTTTGCTTCTGCTTACAGCAAGAGATTCTGCACCTAGAACAGCTTGGCAACAAGTACGTGTGTGTGTTAATAAACCCATCAGCCTAATTCCTCTGCCAGCAGGACGGAGGGAGGCTAGGGATCTGTATAACCAAGCAAGACATGCACCTCTTGGCAGAGCGTGACTGACACAAAGGAAGAGCAGCGCCATCAGGAGCGCTCCCAGACCACAGCGTCTCCTACATCGCCAGAGGACGCCAACGTGCAGACGCTTCCCCTATGCTTACATACCTAAACTTTAAATCATATCCTTTTTTTTCTTCCAAAGATTAAGCATCTTGATTTTACAGGGAAAACCCCAACAAACTTCCTAAGACCCCCCACTAGTGCTAGCGGCAACTTTGGTAGATTGGGCAGAAGAAAATGGGATGGGACTAAAGGGATGGTAGACAAGCAGGAGGGTGAGGTACACACACAATGGCCAGGGAGCCTCATCAGGGGCTGGAACTGGCTAACTGATTTTTCAATGTCAACCGCACTTCCCAGTGTGAATAAAGGTCGAGTCAAAGACGGTGTTGTGTCTTTTACACCGGGTGAGGTTTACAGAGAGGGCCAAGGTGGCAGTCAGCTCACATAATGTTAGATACAAAGACTCAGGGACGCTATATGAAGGGGCTCCAAAATGTTTGTAGAAGTCCACAATCTTTAATGCTACTTCCCCACAAGCTTTTTGAAGCCCCTACGTAATAAACCGGATGACTCTTGGTAGCCATAAGCTCTAGCGTGACTGTCACACTGTCCTATCCTAGCCCTACACCAGGGTGGCCTTGTTACCCAAAGATAACATGATTAGAGGATTCGGTCAAATGCCATTGGTTACAGAAAGGGGCAGCTTGCAAACTAACAGTTTTGGATAAAGTTGGCAGTTGGTAAAAGGTGTTTCTACAAAATAGAAAAATCTTCCTATGGCTTGTAATCAAGTTTCACAGCGTTTTATAATATGGGAAGATAGGGGGAACTAATACGTTTTTTTGTGAATGAGTAAACTCATGTGAGACTTAGGATGTCAAGAGAACACTTGACTATTGATCCCCACAAGTGTGGATAATGTTTTTGAAACACTGGCCCTGTTGTATTTTCCCCATCTCTGTTCCCAAACAAGTCCTCTTCCTCACCATCCCCCACCCCACCCCTCAATTCCTCTTGTCTTCTTCTCCGCAGGATTTACAAGGGCTTACATTCAGTGACAACACACAGGACTAAGAACTGCTCACCTACCTCCTCCGTCTCCCACAGCTGTTTTGGCAATGACTTGGGAACATTTAACAGATTCTCTTCTTTCAATGGGCCCGGGAAAGATACCACTAAAAAGGGGTTGGAAAGCACATTCATTGCATTAGAAGGCAGCTGTTCCATCTTCTTCAAACAAATTATCTTTGTGAGAACGGATTTATTTAACACTTATTTATTGAAAGTCTGCCAGGCAGGGTACTGCCTGTGAGCACCACTGTGGGGGTTGCAGGCATGAGCACGACATGGATGCAGCACTGAAGGAAAGACTCATCTAGTTGGGAGATAAAGTGCATCATATAAATAAACATGACAGAAAGGAGAAACCAGGGGGGCCCAAGAGAGCTAAGAATACAGCGCTGTTGAAAAAGGCGCCAAGGAAGTCCCTGAGAATAGCCCTCAGAGACACAGGAGAGGACGTTCTGAGAGAGGGAGAAAAACAGCGGACAAGGAAAGTAACTCTCCTTGATGGGCATGTAGCGGAGTGAGGGGAAGTGGGAGGAAATTCTGTTTGGAAGGTTCCAATCAGCTCAGGGAGGCCTGGCCAATTGAGCCGAAGAGAGAATGGAGGAGAGGAATGAGGAGAGGCTCGCAGTACTCTAGGGAAGCCGAAGTGAAGGCAGTAGTGAATGGAGATGAGCAGTGGAGCTCCTTGGTAATGATCTGAGAAGCGGGGGGAGAGGGGGAATGAAAAACAGGAGACTTGAGCTTGAACAGCTGAAGAAAGAGACCGTTATTGGCTCTTTGATGCTATAAAATAATCTGGATCTGTACTTTGGGAATAGTCCACAGTTTTCTGCTTTACCATTTAATCATGCCAGCTTTCATACTGTGCTGAGCCATAAAACAAGTACATTTTTCTGTTTTCAGAGAAAGACAAGGGCTAAACCCAAAACCAGACCCACTGCTGTGGGGTCGATTCCAGTTCATAGCGACCCTTCAGGTTGCCTCCTCTTTCTCCCTCAGAGCAGCTGGGGTTCCACCAGGTGACCTTTCAAAAATCGCTCGGAAAGGTACTGCTGGACACTAAGAAAGGTTTCAAGGGCTTAGGGAGGAATTTTTCCAACTCATGGGGACACTGCACATGAATACAGCTGGGGCAGAGTCCAGTGTCTTAAAGGGGATGCCTTTTCCGAAAACCCATTATTTTCAGTTCCTTGTCTTATCCAAGAGTTGTTGGGAATCTTAACAACTCATTAGGGAAATGCAAGCCAACTCTGAAGCCATTTCATTTATTTTGTCTCGGTGAATTAGATGTTTATTGATGTTTTACATTTTTATGATTTCATTCATGGCCTAAAATGGGTTTCCAGGAAAGGAAGAGGTAGGGCAATGATAGAGAATCAGGACTCTAATGCAGGATGCTTCACGTATGATATTCCCTGTGAGCTCATAGTGTTCTAACACATAAACCTCATTTACTTGTTCACTTATCTTCCTTTCAGTTTATAAAGATTTAGAGAAGAGGAAACAGTGCCTGGTACCAAATGAATAAATGAACTGCCAAACCCTTGATTGTCATTGGCTTTGGGTGTCATTTCAGTAAATCTCCAATATTGCTTTGACTGGTTCTATGAAGCACAGCATCTTTTGCAAGGAAAGATGAAACATGGAAATAACTGACTCAAAGAGACTGTCTAGAAGGGCAGAGACAAGACAATGGTGGATGGTCATTTTAAAAACTAGTTTAAGTTCAGATGTGTGCATAAGAAAATGTGGTGAAGAAAGCTGATGGTGCCCGGCTATCAAAAGATATAGCATCTGGGGTCTTAAAGGCTTGTAGGCAAACAAGCGGCCATCTAGCTCGGAAACAACAAAGTCCACAGAGAAGAAGCACATGAGCCTGTGCAAACACGAGGTGTTGAAGGAAACAGGCAGCAGACACCAAAGAACAAAAAACATCATTGTGTGACCACCTTCCACACATAAACGCTTAAGACGAATGTGTGCATAAGTAAGTGTGGTGAAGAAGGCTGATGGTGCCCGGCTATCGAGACCTATAGCGTCTTGGGACTTAAAGGCTTGAAAGTAAATAAGCGGCCATCTAGCCCAGAAGTAACAAAGCCCACATGGAAGCAGCACACCAACATGTGTGATCATGAAGGGCCAAAGGGACCAGGCTTTAAACACCAAAGGTGGGGAGGGGGGATCATATCCTCATCAATGAGGGTGGCGCGTGATGGAGACCCAATGCCCATCTCTAGACAACTGGACATACCTTCTAGAGGGGTAGTGGGGAGATGAGTCACTTAGGGTACAGTATAGCAATAATGAAACCCACAACCTTCCTCTGGTTCTTAAACGCTTCCTCCCCCCAACTACCAGGACCCCAATATTGCCTTGCAGACCTGGTTAGACCAGATGATGCACAGCGGTACAAATGGGAATTAGAAACACAGGGAATCTAGGACAGATGAACCTCTCAGGACCAGGGGTGACAGTGGCGATACCAGGAGGCAAAGGGGGTGAAGAAAGGGGGAATGGATCACAGGGAGCTACATATAACCTCCTCTCTGGGGGAGGGGCAGCAGAAGGGTGGGTGAAGGGAGATGCCGGACAGTGTAATATAAGATACAATAATAATTTCTAAATTATTAAGGGTGCATGGGGGAGAGGGGAGGAGGAAGGGAAGGGGAGGGGGAAAAAAAGGAAAATGAGCTGATTCCGGGAACCTAAGAGGCAAGCGAATTTTGGGAATAATGAGGTCAACAAATTGTATGAGCCCCAATAAATTGATTTAAAAAAAAAAACTAGTTTAAGTGATCAGTTCATTAATATTTTCAAGTGACCCTAACCTTTGCTTCCCCACCGCCTTGTGACTGCAAGGACATAGGATAACAATGAACCTCTGTAAATTAGTTATGAATTTTAATTCTTATGGTTTTATGATTGGCCTTAATTTCACAGAACAGCTCAGAAAAGTAAGCCAAGGGGCAGTTGTCAGCATTGTGAAAAGTCCTGAAAACATGAGTCTTAATTCGTTAAGGTTTTGAAAGCAAGACTTGATGGGACCATCAGCATGCCGTGGGAATGCGGGTGGATAAATGAGCCATACCTTCGCCAGGTCTGTCTTTCTCACTGTCACAGAAACCTAGCGGGGAAGAAGAGACGATTTTAGATAATGCTATCATTTCTATTAGTTCATGGATTAGTAAATTTCTCTGATTCGAAACAGCACTTTGAAAATTCTAAACTAATTTTGGTGCATGATGTTCATTAAAGTGCTCTAACATTCACGTTACTTAACAGACACGGTTATTTTGATTCCTTTAGAATGGTCTCCGTCTGAAATGTTCGTAATGCCTGTGTCCTGAGAGAAGATCGAGAACCCTAATCAAATCACAACGTAAAGAAGGCTAGCCGGAAACTCCCTTCCAAATCAAAGGGCAGGTAACAAAAGAATCTCTAACCCTGGGCGGCAGGTCTGCCAGGAAGGTCTATGGGAACAGTGAGCTCCCACCACACGTGTTTTTTTCACAGTCAACAGTCAAGTTATTTTTAAGAGAAAATTTCTCTGAAGTCTAAGTCAATTTAAAAAGATGTGATATTTCCTATAAAGTTTAAAATTTTTTATTTGTTGTGAATTCCAATTAAAGTACTTTAATCCATAAAATATAAAACAAATACCATGGATTCTCTATTCGCTAAGCTAAAGCCAAAGAACTGTACCAGGTATGTTAATATATTGCTATTTTTCCTTTAAGAAAATATACCAAATGGCTTAAGTCGAAATTTTAAGTTCTGAGTCCTTAAAGACAGCTTAATTAAAGGTTAATAAGTTTCTAGGTAAGCTTAATGTATTTATTAACCTTATTAGCCTATGAAACGTCAACTAAATGCTTACTAATTATTTACTCAATATATATTATGTTGCTGCATTGAGTAAATGCTAGGTAGTGATAAGTGTAGGTGGGAAGGCAGAACTTGGACGCGAACTCTCAAACATAAGGAGAACATTAAGATGAATGCCGAGGTTGATAACTTAAGTACACTTATAAGACAGCAAATTAAGTCCACTCATAAGATAGAATTTCTTTTAGGCCCATGGAAACAGAATATAAACTAATGGTTCTCAAAGTTTATTTTAGTGCACATTAAGACCACGCAGGCAAAATTTGCTTCTTGGGTCTAATCCTCAAGATTTTGACCCAAAAGATGTGAAGATGGGTCCAGGAACCTATATTGCTAATAATTAGTTGTGGTAATCCTACCACAGTTGGTTCTTGGTCCACTCAATGAGAGACTTGGTCTAGGTTGCACCTCAATCCAACCTTTCTCTCGTCTGCGTTTTCAGGTGTCAACTTGGAGCACCGGAATGAAACACTGCACACTCCTGTGCCATTACTTCTGTGACTATCAGTCCAGCTTGGTCAGGGTGTTCTTTCACTCTGCCCTTCCACTTTACTGAACGTGATGTCCTTTCTGTTACAGCTGAGTGCAAACTCTTTGTACCACCAGGGACGTCGGTAACTTAACCCACCTAAAGAAAGGCCAGACTAACGGAAGAACAGAAAATGAGGTACAAAGATACGAGAGATGGGACTTCACATTCAAAACCAAACCAAACGCACTGCCAGCTCTTCCATGCAGACTCACAGGGACCCCATAGGGCAGAGAAGACTGCCCCTGAGAGTTTCTGAGACTGTAGCCATTTGCAGGGGTAGAAAGCCTGTCTTTTTCCCAAGGAGCAGTTGGTGGCTTCGAAGCTTGCAGTCAGCAGCCCAGTGTGTAACCACTACACCACCAGGGCTCCTTCGGCTGTACATTTAGCACCGCCTAAAAGAGAGAAAACTTTCCCAATCATAATGTAGCTTTCCCAAGACCTTTGCACTGGGAAAGGTCAGGGATTTAACTATTTTCATCATGAAAAAGTAATTGACCCTATGGCAAATTAAAAAAGAAGAAGAAGAAGCTTTATACAGTATTTTTTTCATGAATAAGACACCAATCACCCCAGGTTTAATGAATAAAGCCAGTTTTCAGGTCTGTAAGGCTGACCTGAAGGCAGGTTTCCTGGAAGACGTATCATTTGAGTCAGCAATGGAGACGGAAGTCATAAAGCGCCGGCATTACTGTTTGTTTACTAGTGGCAGACACCATTCTAAGTACGGTGTACAGATGGTCTCACTCATTGAACCCCCACAGGAACTCTGAACCAGTCACTTTTATGATCGTCCCCAAGACCATACTGCTAGTAAATTCCAGGACTAGAACTCAAGCCTCTGGCCTATGTGTCCAAGTCCCTAATCTTCTGGTGGGCTCTAGACACTTGGATGAGAGGGTAAAGAAGATGTCTGGGGCCAGAGCTAGGAGGAGGGGGGTGGGGGACGGTGTGGAGGGCAGGAGAAGAGAAGGGTATACAGGATGGGAGAGGGAGAAAGCGGAGATGAGGCTGTAAAGAAATCTGCCTCTAATTTGGCGGGATGTGGTAGAATAGATGGAGGGTTTGAGTTAGAAAAGGGACATGATTGGAACCAACTTTTAGGGGAACTGTCCTTGCAGTAGAGTGTGAGACAGAAAGAAGAAAATCAGACCTGGTTAAAAAAGCAAAGAACCACCACCAACAACATAGTGGTGTGAAAAAAAATAAGATCTCAACAATGGCTGGAAAAGAATAGGCAGATCGGATCAGAGACCCACCGCAGGGATTGAACAGCCAGGACAATACATGTGAGGAGTGAGGGGACACATGTAATTAAATATAATGCTAACCTTGGAGTTTGGGTGACCAGATGTACGCTGGTGGCAATCACCTGTATGCTAGCACTAAGCTAATGTATAACTAAAATATCCAAGGCTAGATTTTTACTACAGGAAAAAAAAAGTATAGGATACAATTATAAGCAAAGGATTAAAAATAAAGAAGGAAGGAGTTGAGACTGGCTATCTAAAAATAAATCCCACAGGAGTTGAGTCCCTGCACCTGTATTCCAGGAAAGCTTGCGGCTGCTGAAGCACTGGGGGTGACCTCTCCTAATCAGTCTCTCGGAGGCCATGCTCCCGCTATGAGCTCCCACGCCGGACGACTTTGAATGACCTCCCAGGGCTGTCTTGGTTTGAGTGGTAGGCAAGCTATAAAACGCTTACCCAGAGTATATGCTAAAGAAGTCTCTGAGGGTTAGGGAAGCAGGACTGGAAACTCAGGAATAAGTAGGATAAGTGATATTACACTGTGAGGATTACAATCAATGACATGAAACAAAAGGTGTACGAATTGTCGGGTGGGAAATGGAGCTGCTCCTCACTCAATGCACAACAAAAAGTTTGAAAATAAAATCTAAAAATCACAGAAGCCTCTGGTCTGTCGTCTCCACATTCTGGGCCCTCCTGCCATCTGGGTAACAATCTTTTGTTCCTCTTCAGACACAGGTGCTGTGCCTCCACCTTCTCTCTCTCCCTCCTCTCAGTGCCATGAGGGTGATTAACAGGCTTACTACTTCCAGAGATCGTTGCAGTTATTTTCCTTCACTAGGTAACTGAAAGGTCACTGAGGTCCAAGGCATGTCCTGTGCCCAGAGGAGGAGCTGAGGACTGTAGTCCCCAAAGCCAGCGACACTCGTCATCTATGTGGGAAATGATCTTAAACTGCCTGTCTGCCTGTGATGCCAAAGCAATGATCGACATTCTCTCTTTAAAGATTCTGGATAACTAAATGATGTGATAAAAGTATTTTTTTGTTGTATTAAGGTATGTTTCTGTCAATTACAGCAACTGCTTACCTTTTATACCTAAGTGTCATGCAACCCACTAACCATTACAAAAATTATGCATTAGACTATTGGCTTTATTTTCCTGGGACATACACCCCCCCCAGTCGTAAATATATTAGAGTTAATTGCTCATGTAGTTAAGCTGTGAGCAAAAGTTTCATTGTCTGTTTACAACCAAAGGGAGGGGGCTGGGTGAGCGAGAACACCCATGGATATGAGTCCCGGGGAAAGAACAGCTATTGTGACTCCTACTACTACAGAGTCTAATCCTGCCTTTCAGCTACATTTTCCCATCACTTTTTAAATCTTTACTTTATTTGGTTGCTCCTATAATAAGAAATACCTTTTTACAAAGCTAGTAAGTTATTTTTAAAACCCCGAAAGGAAAGAAAATTGGGGGGGAAAACAAGCCCCCCCCCAATAACTTTAATGAGTTACAGGGGGTAAAGACATGGAACTATTTAAAATAGCTCCCACCAGCAAATATAATTCTCCAGAAATAATTCCCATCCTTGGAGACTTGAATAATATTTTAAACACAACTGGCTTTCCCATGTAAACACATCCATATTTGGATGTGTTTCTGAGTTTGGCTCTACTTGCGGGGCCACTGTGCAGACACAGGCATGCAGTCCCCTGTTCAAACTGGAGACCATCCCACCTTCCGTGGCCGTCGTTGCTAACGGCAGATTTAAAAAGGAGAGGCTGTCAGGAGACTTGCTCCCACAACTCTGTTCACTGTTCAGCTTCTGGATGAACACCGACGTTCTTGAGCCTTTCTGATGCATCCTCACTACACCTTCGGACACGTCTCCCCTCTCCCCTCAGGGTCCATATCACTCTTGGCATGTTGTTGTTTAATGCGACTGAATCAAACTTTCAATTTCGTTAATCACTTTCTTTTCTCTTTGCATACAAGAATCAAACTCCCCATACTTAAACTACCTACAGTTCCTTTGTGCTCTCTGAGCTGCTGACCTTTTCTCAAAAAAAACCCCCAACAACCCCAAGCTCACTGCCATCAATTCAATTCTGACTCATAGCAACCTGATTCTAGATATGTCTAAACTCTGCACAGGAGGTAATGACAAGGAGGAGGAGGCCGAGGCAGAAATGTAGCTCTTCATTTGGAGCTCAGGGGTCAAATCTATTCATCTGGATCCCTTCGAGTCCACGGAGAATCAGGCTTGCTGTACTCACGGGCACCTCCACTGACTACAGCCACTGCTTTCACTAACATCTACCTGTCTTAACGCTAGACTATTTCAACTCATATTCCTACTGTTCTTTCTCAGCAGTGAATAGTGGGCCCACATCCATTTCAACATAACCAAAGCCGAACAAATGGAGTCAACAATTACGACGAAGTCCCTACTCTATGCAAGGGAATAAAACCATGAATGCTCCCCTTGGGACACACAGAAACAGTATCATCTCAGCAGAAAAAAATGATATATCTCATTTCAAGACCAAACACATAACCCTAAAAGTTCGTGAGCGTGGAGGGAGGGTGGAAAGGGGGAACCGATTTCAGGGATCTACATATAACCTCCTCCCTGGGGGACGGACAACAGAAAAGTGGGTGAAGGGAAACGTCGGACAGTGTAAGACATGACAATATAATAATTTATAAATTATCAAGGGTTCATGAGGGAGGAGGAAAAATGAGGACCTGGTGCCAGGGGCTTACGTGGAGAGCAAATGTTTTGAGAATGATGAGGGCAACGAATGTACAAATGTGTTTTACCCAATTGATGTATGTATGGATTGTGATAAGTTGTATGAGCCCCCAATAAAATGATTTAAAAAAAAGTTTGTGAGCAAGGGTCAATCTATACAAAAAATGGGTAATTCAAGACCATTGTTCCTTCTAGATTAAAAAGTCTGAAAGACAGCCTTGGACTTGGTCTTAAATAGTTTGGCCTCATTTCATGTGCAGGTTAGCTATCAGCAGCAGAGTGTGTTTTGGGGAGTACTGTGAACATGTGAGCCAGTGTTGAATTCCATCACACTTCTCCATCATGGAGGAGCTCTGGGCTAGAACTGTGCCAGATGCTGGAGATTATATGTTGCTTAACATGGTGGCAGCAAGATACCTACCACCAAGCAGGGGGAGAAAACATGTCCAAGTAAAAAAGGCAGTCCAGTGCCACAGGTAACTGTCCAGACCAGTGTTTCTCCATGTTCCTCATGCCATGACCCTTTAATACAGTTTCTCATGTTGTGGTGATACCCCAACCATCAAATTATTTTTGTTGCTACTTCATAACTGCAATTTTGCTACTGTTATGAATAGGGCAACCCCTGTGAAAGGGTCTTTCGACCCCCAAAGGGGTTGCTCATGGGTAGCTCTGGGATGGGAAAGGGTAGAAGATGATGCCACAAGAATGGTGACACAAGCTGAGGCTCAAAGGTTGAGGGGGTGCAGGTCCAGGTAGACCAGGAGAGAATCAAGAGGGGAAGAGAAAGAAACAGGATGAAGCATTAGTAGAACCCCAAGTAGCTAACGTAGGGAGTGTGGCTGCTAAGTGGAAAGAACAGGAAGCGTGGTGGCAGGGCCAGACCCTAAGCTCCAAGACATTCCAATAGGAGGATATGGACTCTTTCCTGGAGCTGAGGAGGCAACACTGATGGGTCATCAGCTAGAGGGTAACAAGGCCAGATTTGGGTATACCTGAAAATCAGAATGGCAGACAGGTTGAATAGATAGGTGTTTAAGTGGGAGAATGGGTATATATACCCATGAATATGTACAGGAAATATTTACTTAAGTTTATTTCCCTTTGCTGAAAATCTATTCATGAATGTGGTAGTGATTACAGGAGGAAAAAAAAGCACTATGAAAATGCCTTAGACATAGCCACACACCTTGAGGGAATGAGTCACTTGGTCTGAGGAATCAAGACCATGGTCTTGGGGACACCAAGTTCAACTGACATAATATTATTCACAAAGATAATGTTCTACATTCTAATTTGGTGAGTAGTGACTGGGGTCTTAAAAGCTTGTAA
>NW_022103904.1:25970454-25989049 GCF_000313985.2 Echinops telfairi | reverse complement strand
CAAAATGGGGCAAAAACACCCGGCGGGCCGGATAAATGTCCTCGGCGGGCCGCATGTGGCGCGCGCGCGGCCGTAGTTTGAGGACCCCTGCTCAAAAGGGTAGTATTTTCCCAGAGACAAAATCCACAGGGATAAGAGAGGAGGAGGAACAGCAACAGGGAGTTGGTGAGGGGATTGCAAGGAGTTAAATCGGAATGTGTATGAATTGTTAAGTGTACAAACTCTGATTTGCTCTGTAAACAGTCACCTAATTCACAAAGAAAAAGTAAAAAAGAAAAAAATGGGGAAAAAGTAGCAGCAGAATGGCAAGAGTAGCCATTTCCCCACTTGTAGTCATTTGGTCACTCCTGCCTCCCCTGCGGCCCCATTTTACTCACTCTGCCCCAAGGGACCGGTAAAATAGGGAACTGAGCAGGCCTGCTCAGGGGCCTGCCTGCCCTCACAGCATGCACTTTCTTCCCTGCCCTTCAGTCTTTATGGGATTACTTCTTCCCTGGGGATGGCCCATCCGGACTGCCAGTCACTGCAGGAGTCTGACTCATTCTGGGGATCAGTTGTCCTCAGTCCTGGGCTCTACAAAGAGAAGTCATTTCCTCCAACTTGGCCCTGTCAGTAATCCAGGCCATGTGTCACTTCTGGTTTTATTTCTGTTTATTCAGATCCTGGTTGGGACAAGGGGACCCTTAGAGAACTCAATATACAATTAGACAAGGCTGGGAAAAGAGACCCATAAGAAAGTTACTTTACTAGTTCATGCAAAAGATGACAGTCTACCAAAATATATGTGATAGGGAGAAGAGGATGCTTGAGGGCCCGAGATGCCAACCCAGTAGACTTTCTTTACATTGGAAGAAGCAGGACAGAGGACACGACTTGTGCTCCATCCTAATTTCATCATGAATACACATTCAGTGAGGAGCATTTTCCCCCGGGAAACTAGCAAGGCAGGGAAGTGCGTACACCATGCAAGCTTCCCTCTTTCAGTTCCCATTGGACAGACTGAGGAATTTCAGACACTGATAGCCATGGGGTCCATATCTTACCCATGTATGTGGCAGGCCAAGGGGACTGGTCCCCTCCTCCATAGGGGTTCTGGGGCTTGGTGTTCAGAGCACTTGTGTGGAGAGCAGAATCAGAATTGGTCCTAAGGAGGGAAAGAGAAAGACCATACGAAAATCCATTATTTCTTTAGTGAAAACAGCATAGTCTTTGCTTGAATATTACCACAGGATAGAAGGCAAGATAAACCAATCTACCACCATCCACAAAAGAAGGGGTCTAGGCCGGAAGTATCTTACATGAGTAACAGCCTCTGAGGGTCACCCACAACCCAAACAGGCTTCAATTTGTACTCATATGACCTTATGCTTTGTGGCTAATGGCAAAATGATCTGTTTTAACAAGGTGGGCATCAGATTCATGGTGGCCCTCAAAGACCTTCTGATTCTTCCTCACAACTGAAAGCAGTGGTTCTCAACCTCCTAATGCCACGACCCTCTCATACAGTTCCTCATGTTGTGGTGACCCTCCCAACCGTAATATTATTTTCGTTGCTACTTCATTAACCCTAGCTTTGCTACTGTTATGAATCAGATGACCCCTGTGAAAGGGTTGTTTGACTCCCAAAGGAGTCGCAACCCGCAGGTTGAGAACTTAAAAGATCTTAAAAGATCACTGTGACCAGTATCATTTTCTGCAGCTGAGCTGCAGCTGAGAATTGTCTTCATACGAAAGGTCTCAAATCCTTGTAATGGTTCTCAAATGCACACGTTTTCAACATCATACTAAGATGTCATCTGCTCTTTCACTACTCTCACATCAGCTAGAAGATGTGTGATATCACGACAGAAGGAATATATAAGCAGAGAATTCAGCTACTGGAAAGTGATTTAGAAAACAGGGCTGCTTTTCTCAGTAAATGTCTATTTTTAGTTTTGGCAAATATACTTAAGTTTCTTAAAATTATATGAGGGCTTCAAAATGTTTGTGGAAAAATTCCATTATCTTTTAATTACACTTTCCCACACACTTGTTGAAGCCCCCTCGTATTATTGATGTTAACATAATTTTATTATGTTATTGTTATTTTAAGCATGTAAAGGATCCTAACACAAAAAGTTTGGGAACTGGTTTGATTGGAGAGATATAAAACTGAGAGTAGGAGACTAGTTAGGGAATTTTCTAACTTCCTATGTTATAAAAGTTCAGAAAATTTTCTAGATAGCTTCAATTTTCACATAGCCTTGACTCCAAGGGATGATAATCTATCGTAATCAATGGTCATACTTTCTTCCATAAAAAGGGCTGTGGGTGACTTGTTAAGTTCTAATTAGCCTACAATGACTCTTTGTTCTGTGTGGTCCATTCCAGGTGAGGGCCTTATGTGGCACTAAGCTACAAGGTCTGACTCAGCGACCAGGACTCCGACGCCTGTTCCTTTACTGCCTCAGAGATTCAAGCAAAACCAAAAAAAGCAAAGCCCCAATGATGTCGAGTGGATGACCCTTTAGGTCAGAGCAGAACTGCTCCCAGAGGATTGCCAAGGCTGCACATCCTTACAGAAGCAGATGGTCACATCTCTCTCTTGTAGAATAGCTGGTGGGTTTGAACCACCGACCTGTTGGTTTGCCGCAGAGAGCTTTAACCACTGAGCCACGAGAGTCCCTCCAAAGCGATTCAAGGGACTACTGATCAAACGCTGGGAAGCAACCAGGGAAATCAAGTAACAGACTAGGTAGTCAATCATATTAAAGAGTCACTGATACTTTTGTTATGTATAAGAGGTCATGATAGTTGTGCTTTTTTATTTTTAAAAAAGGTTCTTATTGTGGAGGGAGGGTGGGGTGGAGAGGGGGAACTGATTATAAGGATCTACATATAACCTCCTCCCTGGGGGATGGACAACAGAAAAGTGGGTGAAGGGAGACGTCAGACAGTGTAAGATAGGACAAAATAATAATTTATAGATTATCAAGGGTTCATGAAGGAGGGGGGATTGGGAAGGGAGGGAAAAATGAGGAGCTGATACCAAGGGCTCAAGCAGAAAGCAAATGTTTTGAAAATGATGATGGCAACAAATGTACAAATGTGCTTGACACAATGGATGGATGGATGGATTGTGATGAGTTGTACGAGCCGCCGATAAAATGATCGAAAGAAAAAAAGGTTCTGATCAATCCTTTGGGGTTGTGGTAAGTCAGAATGGACTCAGTGGCAGTGAGTTTGGTTTGTTTGGAGTTATCAAGCCTTAATCTGTTGAAACACTTATAAAGGTGAAATACTGCATCTTGTTGGTTCTACCATGGGGTTGGTCAGCAGGGGTCACGATGACACAGATGGTTGATATGGACTAAGCTGGAGAATGGACACCAGAGGCCTCAGTATAACTCTTTTCGAGTTTGAGACTTTCTACTATGAAGAGGCTTTTTGGTTTTTATTTTTAATTTGTTTTATCAAATATTAGAGATGTAAGTCACCGTAGCCTGTTAGAATATTATACCCATCCTTATAGTCTTGTCAGGGTTGGAGAAAGAACACATGAAACACTGTAGTCAGACCCCAAGGCTCATACTAATGGCTAATGTTTACTGAATACATGTGCTGCCCACGTTATTACTTTAATTCTCATAACCACCCCAGGCTCAAGTGAACTGAAGCATACAGATGTTCAATAGTTTGTACTTTTCACAGAGGCAGAGGCAAACCCCTGTGGACCCACTCCAGAGCTCTTACCCTGATACCCTATCCCCTTAAACATTCAGTCAGTACTTGCTAAATAAAGAGTTTGGGCTTGGTTTTAGTATTTCGGCTGTCAAATACAGCTGACACAGACCATGCTCTGGTTGTCAGGTGATATGTAAAGCCCATCAGGCTAATCAAATTGATTGGTTCTCTCCTTTAACACATCTGCATCTATTAAGAAACAGCCCAAGTACCTGTTAAGTGCAGATGATAGCCGGAACCCAGGATGCTTTTCATCTTTCCAAGGAGGCCTTGAAAAGCAGAACGACAAGAAAGGAAAGAATTCACTGCTCTGGGAGCAAAGGAGAACACACTCAGAGCTGGGTTGCCAACAGGCTCACTCAGCTATACCCCTGAGAAAAGTCCTGGAAAGGTCCCCGGCCTAACAAACGTCCAGGAGGAGCCTGGTGGGGACTCTGCCGTTTGGAGTGTGAGTCAAGTCAGTTCTGACTCACAGCCACCCTCTATGGCAGCGCAGAGCTGCCCCAAGGGTTCCTCAGGCTGCAACCTTATGGGAGCAGATGACCAGGAGCCCCAGCTGGGCCCTGGCCTCGGGCTTTTGGGTCAGCAGTCAAGCACACGACCACTGCACCGCCAGGCTTCTTTTGCTGAGAATATGAGGAGTTTAAAAAAGGGAAAAGCAAAAGCAAACAAGGACCTTTGAAAACGTTGGAAAAAGTTGAAATCTATGACTGGAGTCCTCTTTAGGGGATGTTGGACCTGATTCCAGATGTGAAAGAAACTACCCCTCACTGCACACCCTCAGGTTGACTAGGCGATCCTGGATGCAAACCTTTATATTTCAATATTGATGCTCATGGACTCCTGGTGGTATAGTGGTTACGTTTTGGGCTGCTAACTTCAAGCTCAGCAGTTTGAAACTACCAGCCAGCTCCTCAGGAGAAAGATGAGGCTTTCTACTTTTGTAAAGAGCAACACTTTCAGAAATTCACAGGGGCAGTTCTACCCTGCCTTTTAGGGTCACTATGAGTCATTGTTGAATCGGCGGCAGTACGTTTTTGTTTTTTAAAATACAGATGACCATCAAGAAAAATATTATTTATGTAATTTAAAAATTGACATAGTGACCCTTATGAAATACCTCCCTAGGGAGGGAGTGGCTGACAAACTAATGTGGAAGGCACGTGTTATCTGCATAAAAACACAGTAGTTTAAGGAAATATTAGTCTGAATACTGCTAGTGCTTGGGAAAATACAATACACTTTTCTTGGGCACAAATAAAAAGAATATCAGCTTAGAGATACTCTCTCTGATTTAAAATAAAATATATCTATCTTACAATCTTGCATGCCACATTAGTTCTTCAGGGGGGTAACGACCTTTGTGAGGTAGAGGCTAGATATTATACATCGTTCTAGCCTTCTAGGTCAAGGCTACATTATCCATAGTAGGCATTTGCCCAGAGGCTGAATAAGGAGTAGATTTCAGCCCAGAGAGCTACATTTTTCTCAGTATCTGTATTTCGAATGCCTCCTAAATCTGACCCACCCACCGCCAAAGCTGTTGCTGCCAGAGAGTCTGACCCACAGTGATCTCATAGGCCAGAGCAGAACTGCCTTGCAGGTGTCCCAGGCTGCAAGCTTTCACAGAAGCAGACAGCCACATCTTTCTCCTGTGCAATGACTGTACGCTCAAACGGCTGACCTCTCACTTAGCAGCCAGGTTCCTAACCACGGTAATCTGAAAATCTGATCCAGTAATGCTATCACACGATGATACAGCAGGCTGATGCAGCTAACTCTGTAGTCTGTCACTGTCTAGATGGGCTTAACACAAGTTCAAATGTGCTGCATCAATAGCCTTTCTAGGAGTCTTTTGTTCCTTTCAGTAGCTAAGGTTCCCTCAGAAAATGTGCTTTATTTTTCCGTGTTTCAAACACAAGAATACCAAACTAGAAATATTCTGTTGTCAAATGTATGCCAAATAGATTTCTACTTGGTTTTAACTTTGAAGATCTAGATTTATTTAAACAATTTTCATTTTAGACTCTCACAGAAGCTTAGATATGGAAAGGAATACATCTTATAAGAGTAAAAACCACCTCTAGACTTGATAATAGACATTTCTAAAACAACACTCAAGATGGATAAAGAAAGTGAAACCATCACAGAAACGCATGCTCAGCACATATTTTAACGTGTGGCTAGCTTACCTTGGCCAACTCTCATCCAAATGCTGCGAGGAATAATTGGCTCCAATTGTACTACCATCAAAGTAGAATTTTTAATAAAGGAAAAATAAAATTAATAGAAAGTTCAGACAGAATTAAGTTAGGGTAATGGAGAGTGAATTAAACAACTAAGTTTGAGGCTCTTACCTTTATTTCTATATCCCATAGCTCTTCCTCCATGCTTTCTCTAATCAACTTCCTCTAGGAGGATGATCCCTCTATCTTTCAACCAGCATCTTCTCTGCATGATTCACTCGGAGAACTACTTTTTGTTTTATCTTGTTTTTGTTTTTGCCTGGTTAGCATCTTTTGTTTTTACGAACTGGACCTGTCCTCTACCCCAGACCTGGTAAGACTGTCTGTCATTCTGTCTGGCCTCTGTTCCACAGGATGGACTCAGGTTCAGACATTCCCATTATTGTACTTCCTCTCCCTGGAAACCGTGATTGGTTCAGGGAGGGTTCAAGACCCATACAGGACCAAGGAGAGGATAAGGAGGAGGAAAAAGGGAGTGTCCTCAATTGAGGTGGAAGAACTGAGGACCATGTAAGCCTGGGATTCTCCCCTCGGAAGAAGTCTGTTGGAGTATGAAATCAACACAAAATAAATTCCACATAGATATTGAGTGGCAATGATATTGTATAACCCCTTGTCTAGCTCCTGGGCTTGCTGGGCATAAGCTAATACTTCCCCGTCTCCAAGTTAAGAAGAGTGATTGTCACTTACAACCCAGAGTGCTATCTTAGATGTGTGGAGTGTGATCAACTTACTGGTGCCAACTGGAGCTCTGCTTTATCAATTCTGTACCCTTCACTGAGTCCAGCCTGCCTTTGAATATACCCTCCAGATGCCTGTGGAGATAGTGGATACAGCTGAGTGTGGCACAGCTATTTTGGTTAATTTCATTTTAATTATATTTTAGAAAACAGTAGTCTTCTTAAAACATCTTTACCATATTATTCTCCTGCTAAAAAATCTTCAGTGATTCTCTTCAGCCACAAAAGGCAAACTGTTTGACCTGACACTTAACGGACTCTGCAATTTGGTCACAACCAACCCCTCTGCTCTTCTCTTCACTCTAGCTGACGTGCCTCCACAAAGACCTAGGTCTCCCTGCCCTACAGCGCTTGCTTCCCACCTCTACCTCTGTGGGCACAGCCAGCGCACCTCCTTTCACCTCCTCAAAACCACCCCCATTCTTTTTGCCTCCCCTATTACTGACTGTCTAAAATTAAAATTAGCAATTATTAATAATACTTTGGATCCAAGACTTTAAGGGGGAAAGAATAAAAAGACAGATGTTACTCACTGCCTTTCAGTCAGTTCCAACTCCTGGTGAAACCGCCCAGGAGAGGAGAAAACTGCTTCCCGGATATCTGAGACTGTAAATCTATAGGGAGCAGGCAGCCTCATCTTTCTCCTGGGAAACAGTGGGTGGGCTTTCACGGCTGACCTTGTGGTTGGCAGCCCAGAGCTTTAGCTCCCTAAATATTTGGAGAAATTTGAACATCAAACCACCTCCTCCTGTGTGCCACACTTGTGCTGATCTGGTTCTGGCTGGCATTTAATCCTAACAATCCTAGGAGATTGACAATACCATGTCCATTTTTACAGTGGAAAGAGCTGAACTTAATTCTAGATGACAGCTGGCATAGCAGATGTATCAAACCCACAATTCACTCAGATGCCTCTCAAGAAACAACATACTAACTAACACCAGTGCACCAGAAAATACACAACAGCTACCTGAGTGTTCTCTGGGAAGAATGATAAGCAATAAAAGACGGCATCCTCTGCTTGGACTCAGGAGGAAACGGAGTCTTGGTGGAGAGGGGCCTCTCTTGCAGATCAGGGTTGGGCTCACCGATGAATACAGATGGGCGCTAACGAGCTCTTAACGATTTAGTGTGAACCGTTGCCTTTGCCAGGAGAAGCAGGGAGTACCAGTTTCATTTTCTACTTATGAGTTTTTCTTGTCATGCCTACTTTTATTATTTCTTACTCTGAATGTGAGTCAATGCAATAAAAGAGCGCTCTATTCACAGACATTGCCTAACCACGGCCTATCAGACTGAATAGTTAGTACATATTAGGATACCACAGTGGGAGGCAGAAGAGGAACAGAGGATAATGAAAAACGAAGGCTCTGAGAGCTGAAGCAAAGTCACTGGGGAGGGGACAATGAGCCCTGCCACCTGTGGTTGGCTACCTTTCCCAGGTCTGTAAGCTGTGCTGAGCTTCTGTCCAGAGAAGCTTCACTCCACAAAGCAGTAATTATAGCTTCTCTCAGTACCCTGCCATCCTTTCAGAAATGTCACTGAGCCCAACTACTTAGTATTGGTAAAGCAAATGAGACTGCAGTGGTGGAATATGAACAGTGGCCATGTACCAATTCTTTCAATGCCCTGGAATAAATTAGCATTTAACCTTTCTGATCTTTATTAATCATATGAAAATAGATTCCTGAACATCTTTAATAGGATTAGGCTGGGGCATCCGAAGAGAAAAGATGTAACTTCCAAGCTTTCTTGATGCTCACGGTCTTATCTAATTTACATAGAAGGTCACCACAGGTAGCAGCTGACTGGGCAACAGCAGCAGCAGCTCCACCATCTAATCAAATGGGCATTTTCAAACTCAAGGACTACTGGCACTGAGCAAACCATGATTGTTGGAGGGAGGAGGAGGAGGAGTGTGTGTGTGCGCGTATGTGGTGTGTTCTTTTGAGGGCTGCAGACTTCATTCAGGTGATTTTAATTATTCCACCACCCTGATATGTCCCAAAGGAACTACCTAATTGGAAAACTTGGATTTCCCAACTTAATTCAACAAGCTTTTACAGAGCGCCTGCTAGTTAGCATCCTGCGAACATGAAAGAAATACAGGGTTTCCAAAGAGCCAGGCCAGCTTCTCCTCCACTACCTCCCTTAGTTAAGCCTAGGTTTTGGCTCAAGGAACATTCCCACGCTAGAAAAAAAGAGATAATGAAAAAGGTCAAGAGGAAGAGGTGGCTGCAATGATGAAAATTTAAAACTAATAATAAAGCTTGAAAAATAAACCTCTCCTGCTCTATCCTGGAGTTTTGTTTTTAACCCCATGCATTCCCTTCTGGAAAACTCCTCCACATCTCAGTCTTACATCCTGTGCTTATTGCTCAGCCCTATCCCCTCATTGCAGAGATTCTCAAAGGGATGGGAGGGAGGGAGACGAGACTCAGGTTCCTGGGGTCCAGGTAGCAAAAAGGCAAAGAGGGGGGAACAGGCATGGACACAGGAGAGGGTGCCCTGGGCACTCTAAGCTTCATGTGTGAATGGCAACGGCTGACAACCCCTGACCACAAGTTCTTCTTGAGCAATCTCTTCCGTGCCCGAGGCTCCAGCTCCCACAAACCCATGCCTCCAGCGCCCAGGAGCTGTTTAGGTTTTTAACTTCTTATTGTGAATTGGGTGAAGGTCTATTCCTGTAGTTCTTGTGCCAGTCCATCTTTCCAACTACCTACTCTGCTTCTCCATAAAGTAGTAATACGTGGAACCAAACCCCTGTTGTAGAGGAGAGCATGACTCATACTGACGCTACAGGACAGAGCAGAACTGCTCTACAGGGTTTCCATGGCCCTGGGAAGATGGAGTGGGCTTCAAAGTGGGCTCACAGGTAAGAAGGACGGTGAAGAAGCACAGGAATGGGCAAGGTTTCATTACGTTGTGCACAGGTCGCTATGAGTTGGAATTGATGACACCTAACCACAATCTTCATAGAAGCAGACTGCTTCATCTTTCCCCAGTGGATTAGCCACCCACCCTCAAATTCCACATGAAATCTCAATGTATAGTCCACAGGGTACCATCTACCTGAGTGCTCAAGTTAGAAATCTCAGAGACACCCCGAGTTGGTCCTTCTTTTCCCACTTCTACAGTTCTGCTGAGGAAAATCCTTCTTTTCCTCCCACTCAAGAGTCAATCCATTGACCACAAGGCCCTAATACCTCCTCAACTCAGAAATTATTAGAGGACACCGCCTCAACTTGTGGGTCGTGACCCCTTTGGAGGTCGAATGACCCTTTCACAGAGGTTGCCTAAGACCATCGGAAAACACATAAATATTTCACAATATATAATTATATATTGTTTTGTGATTAATCACTATGCTTTAATTATGTTTAACTACAATATGTTCACTTTGTAACAATGAAAATACATCCTGCATATTTACTTTACGATATAACAGTAGCAAAATTACAGTGATGAAGTAGCAACGAAAATAATGTTATGGTTGGGAGTCACCACAACATGAGGAACTGTATGAGAGGGTCTCGGCATTAGGAAGGGTGAGAACCACTGCTTTAGAGGAAGGGGAGTAGCTTTTCTGTTGATCAGAGAGGTCATCTGTTGGCCAACGTAGCAGCGGGTGGGGTTACTGAGCCACAGAAATGAAAAACAAGTTCCACCCTGCCTTTCTCAGCGCGGCCTGTCTCATGGCTGGGTGAGGAGGGCCGAGGTTCTTTTGGCTTCCGGTACTCATGTGGTAAGCACAACTGGGGCAGAGCTCGGGAACCCCCTTCTACCGGCAACCTTGGAAGCAGCCTTTTCCCCTCCTACCCTCGGGAACTTTGTTCTGCCAGGGTCAGAGTTTTCAGGACGGGTCTGTGAACTTCTATGCAGCTGGCGGGCACATGGACTTGGAATCCACTCAAGATGAGTTCTGAGGTCAGATTAGTATATGAAGCCAGTCACAATTTGGTCCTGTCCTTCGCAACTATGTCTTCACCATCCATCTACTTCCTCCCAGCCCTTTCCCTCTACCCATGTATTCTGCTAGAACGGATCTGCAAGTCCATTTTTAAGGTAGGAGCTTTCGTAAGCACATGAGAGGCAAACAAGTTGCATATGGAATTTTGAAATCATAATATTTTTCCCTTAAAAAATCTAAAGAGCAGTAGCTCGTAGTCTTTCAAGATAATAGGTATTAAGTAAAACTCAGGCTTTGCGATCACATAAGTTGTGGAAGCCTTGGATCATAGGGAAGCAACTTCTTCCTGGCAGGGCCTCCTCTATACTATGGAGCCCCAGAAGGGCCTGAAAGTCACTGTTTCTCAGATTTAATAAGCCACAGGGCCCTGTTCAGCAAAACAATGTAAGGAAATCGTATTCTATAAACCAGTGTGCAAAAATGTTCCTTTCACTGTGATACCAAGAATCCGAGCAAAGGCTTGCTCCATTCACCCTCGTTTCCTAGCTGCAGTATTCCCAACCTGGTTGGGAAAACAAATGGGAAATTTTCTAAACTTCTTTTCCTCGGTTCAAAACCCACATCTTTACAGGAAAGTATTTCCTATGAGTCCTCTGTGGGTCACTTTCTTTTTCTTTTTCAAAATAATTTTATCTTTTTTTATTATTAAATACTTTTATTGAGTACTCTTACAGGTCTTATAATCCATACATTCATCCAGTGTGTCAAGCACATTTGTCCACATGTTGCCATCATTTTCAAAGCATTTTCTTTCTACTTGAGCCCTTTTGATATCAGCTCATTTTTCCCTCCCTCCCTCATCCTCTCTTATGAACCCTTGATAAATTATAAATTATTATTTTCATATTTTACATAATCTGCTATTCTCTTCACCCACGTTTTTGTTGCTCATCCCCCTGGGAAGGGGTTATACGTCAATCCTTGTGATCGATTTCCCCTTTCTCCCCCACCTTCCCCTTGCCCTCCTGGTATCTCTAGTCTCATTATTGGTGCTGAGGGCTTTCTCTGCCCTGGAGTCCCTGTGTTGCGGGCTCTTATCTGTGGCACTGTCCATGTTCTGGTCTAGTCAGATGTGTAAGATAGAACTGAGGTCACAAGAGTGGGGGCAGCGGGGGAACATTCAAGAACTAGAGGAATTGTGTATGTTTTATCAGTGCTTTACTGCACCCTGACTGGGTCGTCTCTTCTTTGGGGTCACTTTCTGTGTCAAGGTCCCAGAAAATCCTGTATTTGCTGTACATTTATCCTAATCGTTCAGAAATTCAACAAGATGGTGGTTGGTACACCGCGTACGTCCTGCCTTTCAGGGGTCAAAGTGCCACGAAAGACAGGGGCAGCTGCACAAGGGACTCTGTCTCTTCTAGGTACGAGCTTCTCAGAGTTCTGAAGACTAGGCTTGCAGCCAGGAACAAGCCCGGCAGTGTCTCTCTTCTGCCTGGAGTGGGGGCACAGGCCAGGCCGCAGCTGAAGCAGGGCCCAGGTCTTTTTACATGTGGTATCCACCCACGCCAGCAGCAAAGTCCAATGACCAGTCTGCTCTGCAGTCATGGCTACCCACTGCAAGAGGAATCTCCCTGTGTCCGGGCTCTGCCTGTTGTGGCTGCCCACTCTGGGAGGAAGCTGGAATATTTATTACACAATGCTCATTTTATTTAAGATCAAGAAATCATAGGACTGCATCCTTATCTAGGACAGTTTGCCCGAGATTAACACCCATGCCTAGAAATAGTTATAAGGACAATTCTGAATATGCCTTTTCTTTTCGTTCTAACAAAATGTCAAACCAGTTTTAATGCTTTAAGATGAGAGAACTTTGAGAAGATGTTAAGAGATAAGGTGAAGAACAACTATTTAGAGCTGAGTATTTCACCACCAAGAGAACACAGGAATCATGGGATCAGAGCAGTTCGTGTTCTCCCGCCAAGTGTTATCAGTGCATCAGACTCACACTCTGATGTATCCATTTAGTTATGTATTCATTTGGTCTGCGCTTCATCTCCCCTGAAGGGCTGCTCTGCTTTGCTGATACTCTCACAAAGTGAGGCTGTTCAGGGTCAGTTATACTCTATGACATTGTTATACATTTAATTGTACCAACTCTGCCTCCCCCCCCCTCTCAAAAAATGCTGTGTGTTATAAATCCTAGCCCCTATGTCTATGGATACAATGGGTTAAGCGTTACACTTGCCATGGTGGTATAATGGGTTGGTTGTTCAAACACACTAGCTCTTCTGCAAGAGAAAGATGAGGCAATCTGTTTCCATAAAGGTTTAACCTGCTTTGGAAACTCTATGAAGTAGCACTGGTGGTGTAGTGGGTTACAAGTTGGGCTGCTAACCACAGGGTCAGCAGTTCAAACCCACTAGCTGCTCCAAGAGAGGAAAATGAGGCTTTCTGTTCCTGTAGAGATAAGTTACAGCCTTGGAAGCCCACAGGAACAATTCTATTCTAGTCATTGGGTCGCTGAGTCAGAATTGGCTCCATGGAGTAAGTCTGGTTGGCTTTTTGGAAATCCTATGGAGCAATTTACTGCCATCCTATGAGTCACCATGAGGTGGACAGAGCAAACAGAGAAAACCTTCCCCTACAGTCAGCATCCTGAATTCAGACTTCTAACCTCCTAAACTGTGAGAAAATAAATGTCTGTTGTTTAAAGGCACCCCCGTCTGGGGTATTTCTATTATAGCACACTAGACAACCGAGATAGATGCACCATCCAAAAAGAGAGTCTACTGAACGTACACTGTTGACTCTCTCACTGGGACTTTTCTTCCTCTGCCTGGCACATTCCCTCTCCAACTTTACTCTTCACATAGCACTTCACTGCCACCAGGTTTCTATTCCTTAAGGAAAAGTTTTTTTTGTTTGTTTAACACAGTTTGCTGTTGGTCATCTACCACTATATATTCCAGGAAGGCAAGGACTATGTCTGCCTTATTCATCACTCGGCCCTAGTACTGAGAACAGTACCTGACAACTACAAGAGACTAAAACAACATATGTTGAATATAGAATTCCAAATTCTCATGGAATCCAGACATTCTGGAGGCATTGAGACTGGGTGACACCCTGAAGTTATTACCCTGAAGAAATCTTTGAACCTTGAGCTGAAATTATCCCTTGAAGTAATCTTTGAACCAAATAATTAAACTTTAATTAGTAAAGCATTCAGAATTATACTTTTCTAAAGAATTCATCTTTGTGAGATCAAGTTGACAACTGCAACTAGAAATGACAGATGAGAAGCTTAGAGAAGCAGTGAGTTTGTTAAGCACAGTGGAGAGTTTGAGAAAGATTGATATGAAAGGTGATACAACTTGAAGAATGTAACCAATCTCACTAAATTGTACACACAGAAATTGTTGACCTGCTGTGTCTTTTGTTGCATATCTTTGCATACATAATATATATATATTTTAATTTGTTGAATAAATGAACAGATTATTACCTTACTTTTTATTTATCCTTCAAGAGTAAGTAGATTTTCATCCAGAAGGCCATTTCTGATACCCCACCTGGCTCAGGCTCCCTTTGGAACCTTCTATTAATTCACACAGCCTCTGAGCTGCCTCAACTACAGCACCTCATATTGTGCTACAACCACTTGTTTACTTAGCTACCTCTCCCACTAGACCAGCAGTTCTCAACCTGTGGGTTGCGACCCCTTTGGGGGTAGAACGACCCTTTCATAGGGGTGACCCAATTCATAACAGTAGCAAAATTAGTTATGAAGTAGCAATGAAAATAATTTTATGGTTGGGGGGGGTCACCAAAACATGGACTATATTAAATGGTCGCAGCATGAGGAAGGTTGAGAACCACTACACTAGACCATCAGCAACTCAGGGACAGGGTATGTAACTGGTGTCTAGAATGGTCTGTGACGTTAACAGATATCTAACTAATCTTTTTTGAATGAACTTGGTCCTCTTTATTCTTCAATCTCCTATCTTAATATGTAGTCTTTTGGTTAATAAAGCTATGCGCATATCTACGTATCTAAGCTACATTTGAATATATTATGTATACTGCATAATAAACTAAATAGAGAGAAACCAGCTACAGGAAAGGGGGATTAGAAAAAAGAGAAACTATTAAAGAGAAGTAATATTTTAAAGTCTTTTGCTGGAACATTCCAAGCATATAGACAATGCTTTGATCCACATGTGTGAACTAGCTGGAGTTCCTTTATCCTTATGCATCACATGTAAATGTTATCACATATTCCAGAGAGCAGTTCTCAAAATATAATTAATATACAAAACTAGAAGTTAGGGTAGCTCTGGATTGATTGGTGGGGGTGGTGGGGCATGTTAAAAGCGAGAGAAGTCTTCATTCTTGCCTCCAAACCGCATGAAGCCTGAGAGCAAGAAAAGGATGGAATTCCTCTGTGCTCCCTGCCTCCAGTCTCTCCCTCACCTGAGGCCTCTCTCAAACAATGACCTAATCACTACGAGCACACGTTTAGGAGTCCGCATGACCTGGGCTGAATCTGCGCTCCTCCAATCTTAGCAGTGGAATTTAGGGCAAGTTACTTTGGCATTCGGTTTCCTTGATGGAAAACCAAACTACTCAGTGTGTGTTAAGGAACGGAATGGCAGGAACTCACCAGCACAATGCCCAGCACGGGTATGTGCTTAATAAACACGAGTACTCACTCTCCAACGTCCTGGTTTCTGGATCCAACTCTAACCTCACTGCCAGGAACTCGGAGCTCTGCTCCAAGAGTCACCCTGCCTTGGTTCTTTCTCCGCCCCAGTGACTGGGCACCACGAAGAGTGAAGCGAGAGCACGGCCCTCTGGGTGCACTCTGTGCCTCTCCCGCAATCCAGCTCAGTTCTGTATGGCCCGCCAAGCCCTTAGCTGAAAGCTGGCCACCCAGCAGCCCCATTCATGATTAAGTACTGGGCAACTAAAACTGGGATATGAATTTTACAATCTCCTTTTCTTCTTTTCTACTAAACGACATACTTTGATGTGAGTGTACACACGGTGTAAGAATTCTCCTAAACCACAGGCTTTTATTTGCATTGAGGGTGAAAAGTATAATAACAAACAGAAAAGCATATGAATTTTCTTCTGTAAGTTCTAATAGCAAGTCAGCATGTCAAGAGAAATACCAATTAATCTACACCTGCATTAGCTAGCTAGCCTAATCTCTATAAACAGACTCAAAGTCAGGTTTATGACTTGGCTGAGTTCTCCAGAAAATGCGAGGAACGCTTTGCAATAGGCTAGATTGGGTGAACTTTATCAATGCTTTCATAAAGTAAACATCTCCAATGGTCCTTCCCAACTTTGGCTGCAGAGATGTTTTTTGTTTCCAGCTCATTTATTTTTATTGTCTCTCATTCATCAGATAAAATGAAGATTCTGAGGCCAAGGGGGAATTCCAGAGAAAGTAAGTCCTGAAAAGCTTTTAAACATTTCAAAACAAATCTTCCTCTCAGATGGTGAAAAGGATATTTGTCGTCCTGGCTTGTCCCCAGGCCTTCGATGAAGTGGGTGGAAGCGGTTCCTGGCTGGCCTCTCCACCAGCCCATGGTGGCGAGTTCCTCGAACACTGTCCACTTGATGCAATGATGGCTGTAGAGAGAAGAAGAAAGGAGTTGGCCCGGGACCAGTCATCATCTTGGAAATTACCACTCACCCTGAAGACCAAATGATAACAACAAATGAAAAGGCTGACTGCTTAATTTTACTATTGTATAATAGCATGCCTTGGGTAGGACAAAGAAACTAAAATAGAACATGAAACAATTTTTATATCATCACAGAATTTACTGTGTGAGTTAGTTAATTGTGCCAACCTGGCCGATAATCACATGTGGGGCTAATTGAAAGGCGGAGGGATAAATGAGCGGTGAGCCCCACCTTTCTAGTGCTCGGGTCTCTTGTTTTGTGATGGTTGCACCGGGTGCAGCTGCCTTAGCAGTTCCCTGCTTCAGCTTGCAAGATTGACTTCCTACAAGACATCCCCCAGGAGAAGCTACATGGACCTATCCCGATGCAGCCCTGGGTGCTGGGCGCAGCCGTGTGGAGACCCTGCTAGTGCTGAGATGCTTGTTCATTCACTGACTCAGCTTTCCTCCTGCTGGTCGGCATCATTGCCTCTGTTTTGTGAGGTGGAGGACTTTGTGGACTGGTGTTGGGTTCATGGGTTAATGTTGGACTTGTGGGCTTGGGCAGCATTGGGTTGGGATGTTTTCGTGATGCTCATTTTCTTTACATAAAACTCTCTCTTATACATGAGTTGCTGTGGATTTGTTTCTCCAAAGTACCCAGACTAATAACACTGTGTGAAAAACAAAGTTCTAAGAACGTTATTGTATGAGAGACCAGGGGAGTATGGATTCATACACCAAGCTGCAGAAATTAGGAGGTGCATTTGGAATGTAAAAGACAGAAACAAACCGACGGGCAATGGGACACACACAGACTGCAGACAATCTGCTCTGCGCACTGCCTTTGTAAGTTTTTGATTGAACTGACAATGTTTAAAAATTGTGATTTGAGGCTTCCAGCCTGAGGTCTTGGCCATGCTGGTCCCACACAGCCACATGGCAATCATGGGCTGCAGCTGAGAGTGGCTAATGCCACCGAAAGGGAAGTCCGTGCTCATGCTTCGTCTCCTTACACCTGTACCACTTCATCGGCTCATTCTGTGAGCCATTTGTGTTTGCAACTTTCAACTTGAGAAAGAAAATAATACTTAAATACATGTGGAAAATATGCAATTCATTATCCTCAAAATGGCCTGAAGGAAAAGCATAAACAGATTTGAGATAAATTTATGATCAATAAATTCCAGGTTCTTTAAGGGATGTATGAGGTAACACCTGGTGGCTTCAAAAAGTTTGTGGGGAAATTTCATGATCTTTTCATTCCATTTTCCCATGAACTTTCGAAAACACCTCATATTCATAGCATTTTTTTATTGTGGAGTCTTATAAAGGGCAATGTTTTTGGTCATCAAAGAGCAAATCCTAGGCTGGGTTATTAAATGTCACATAATGGGAAAACCTGGGTGAAACATATGCAGATGTGTTTGTGAAATATAATAACACAGATTTTTCTTTTAGATCAATTGAATCATGTATTTAAGACAGCTTGCTATGACAGGAATCTTATGATGGAATATGTTTTATAGGGTAAATTCCTTCAGCTAAGAACTGAACCCTAATTTTTCTTTGTTAGCAACATGTGAATTTTCTTTTTTTTTAAATCATTTTATTGGGGGTTCATACAACTCTTATCACAATCCATACATTTATCAATTGTATAAAGCACTTTTATACATTCGTTACCCTCATCATTCTCAAAATATTTGCTCTCCACTTAAGCCCCTAGCATCAGCTCATTTTGTCCCCCTCCCTCCCCGCTCCCTCCTCCCTCATGAACCCTTGATAATTTATTAATTATTTTGTCATATCTTACACTGTCCATCTCCCTTCACCCACTTTTCTGTTGTCTGTCCTCCAGGGAGGTTATATGTAGATCCCTGTAATCAGTTCCCCCTTTCTACCCCACCCTTCCTCCACCCTCCAGGTATTGCCACTCTCACCAGTGGTCCTGAAGGGATCATCTGTCCTGGATTCCCTGTGTTTCCAGTTCCTATCTGTACCAGTGTACATCCTCTGGTCTAGCCAGATTTGTAAGGCAGAATTGGGAACATGATAGTGGGGTGGGAAAGAGAGAGAGGAAGCATTTAGGAACTAGAGGAAAAGTGTATGTTTCATTATTACTACACTGCACCCTGACTGGCTCCTGTCCTTCCCACAACCCTTCCAGTTGCCTACAGATGGGCTTTGGGTCTCCACTCCGCACTCCCCTCATTCGCAATGATATTTTTGTTCTTTGATGCCTGATACCTCATCCTTTCAACACCTCGTGATCACACAGGCTGGTGTGCTTCT
>NW_022103904.1:25961368-25969470 GCF_000313985.2 Echinops telfairi | reverse complement strand
TAAATTCTTCTGGGGATAGGGGCAGTTGTTCATGTAGGTGGGATTGAGGCCAGCCCCTCAGACCTCTCCACTGGTTCCTTACTCCATGCCGGCATGAGCAACAAATGAATTTTCACATAATACATTTTAGAATTACAGTCTTTCCTAGGTACCCCATGGGGATTGGAACAAGTCCATTATATAAAATGGCATAGTACTGGCATATAATCTACACACACCATCCCATATACTTTAAATCACTTCTAGATTATTTACAATACTTAATACAATGTAAGGAACCCTGGTTAAGTGTAGGACAGTTGGAAACTACCAGCTGCTCCTCAGGAGAAAGACGAAGTTTCCCACTCCCATCAAGAGTTATAGACTCAGAAACCCACAGGAGCAATTCTACCCTGTCCCCTAAGGTCACTAATAGTCGGAATCAACTCAGTGGCAGTAAGTGTGATTTTTAAAAAACACAGTAAATGCTATGTAAGTAGTACTCCATGCTTCCTTTTTTTTTTTTTTTAGCAGCCATGCAGATCAATATTTAGGTCCGAGGGGTAAGGAATCTGGAGGATTATTTTTTCTTTATAGAAGCACAGTATATAGGTATACAGCCCATCTCAACAAATGAAATCAATCATCATATCCTCTATACATGTGGTTCTTTTTCTCCACTCCCTCCTCTATATCCAACCCCAGCTCTCTCCCTATTCCAACCCCTGCCCTTGGCCTCCTTGTAGTCAGTCATCTCTTTGGGTACAAAACCTATGTCTCTTTTTCTTTGTTTTTCCTTATAATAATGATGTTATTTTTTTTTAAATCTGGGCTAATTTCACTTAATGATTCTAATCAATTTTAACACTCCAAATTCTATTAACTCCTAAACCAAAAACAGTTCTCTGTGAGGACAATTCCTGAGCCTGAAAGAAAAATATTCATTGTTACCGACAAGCTAGATGTTGATCTCAGATAATAAGCACACTACTCTAGGAATATAATAAACCAAAACATCTTTGTTAATCTAGAGATACATCTCTGTAACACACTTTATTACCAGAATCGACCCACTATCCACAAAAGAAACAGAGACAGGTTACTTCATTCCATGATATAAGGGAAAGCTCTCTGTTAATATAGTTATATATTTACTACCAAAACAACAACAGTTGCTAATGAGTTGACTCCAACTCATGGCAATCTTGACTCATGGTGATGCTACTCCTGGAGTACCCATGAGTAGAACTGTGTTCCTCGAGGTTTTCAATGACGTTTTGGAAGTAGCTCACAAGGTCCTTCTTTCAGGAAGTTTCTGGGTGGACTTGAGCCACCAACCTTTTGGTGAGTAGTGGAGTGCATTAACCATCTGCACTCTCTTTGTTCACTACAGAAGTGTTACATTTACTCGAAAACATTACATTTTTCATCTAGTCTTAGAGAACAATTATCACCAGACTGGGATCCCATAGGCTAGTCTACAGAGGTGGGGCTAAAGGACTTTATGAGGAATTCCAAAAATCAGGACTTCCAAATCACTTGAAATGTCTTCTAGACCTCCTATTATACATGTTGTTGTCTATTTACACTTGCAATTTTTTGGGGGCATTGACTCCTGCTGATCCAGATCATATATTACTAACTTGGACTTTGTTGTTTTAGGGGATATTTTCTTCTTTTCCTCACTATACCCCAACCTCAACTCCCTGTCTGGATGTATTTCAATCTAAGTTATACTTGGTTTTAGACTTCTCACTTCACATGGACCTACCTTCCTTATAAATGAGTTAGAATAGTTGTTAAATCCAGAAGCTGGAGGTTGAATAAGATTTATGAGCAAAGATGCCTGTTAAATAAGCTTGATTCTTGGGTTAAATCTCTTGAGTCCCCAAAAGTACTGTGGCAAATAGACACATGCTTTTTTCTGTCCCCACCATCTTCCAACCTCTTGCTTGCTGAGGGCTAAAATTCTGTTATTTAAAAACATATTTATTAAATTAGCTTTAAACAAAAAGAAAGAAAACTCTGCCACTCAGAAGACCAAGTGCATCAATTTTTTCTGTTCCTTTCCAAGTTCCTATGTTGTTTTTACATGGTTGTACTCAGAGTACATACACTTTTGTGGCCTACTTTGTGTACTTAAGAGTGTTCCATATAATACATATCCTTAAGACTATGCAAAGGCATTCGACTATATGGATCATAGGAAACTGTGGATAGCCTTGAAAAGAATGGAAATTCCAGAACAATCCATTGTGCTCATGCAGACTTGAACATGGCTCAAGAAGCAGTGGTACAAACAGAACAAGGGAGTATTTTATGGTTTAAAATGAGAAAAGGTGTGCATCAAGATTGTATCCTCTCACCATATTTATTCAATCTGTATGCTGGGCAAATGATGTGAGAATCTGGATTATATGAAGAAGACTGCAGCAGCATCAGGACTGGCTTATTAACAACCTGTGATATGCAAATGACATAACTGTGCTAACTGAAAGTGAAGAGGACTTGAAGCACTTGCTGATGAAGATCAAGGATTGCAACCTTTAGTATGGATTACAGCTCAATGTAAAGAAGATCCAAATCTACACAACTGGACCAATAGGTAACATCATGATAAATGGTGGAAAGATTGAAGTTGTCAAGGATTTCATCTTGTTTGGATCCACAATCAAAGCCCATGGAAGCAGTGGTCAAGAGATTAAACAACGCATTGCATGGGTAAATCTGCTACATAAGACCTCTTTAAAGTATTGAGAAGCAAGAATGTTACTTAGGGGACTAAGGTGTGCCTAACCCATGCCATTGGTATTTTCAATCTCCTCGTATGCATGTGATAATTGTAGACTGAATAAGGAAGACTGCAGAAAAATCGATGCATTTGAATTATGGTGTTGGCAAAGAATAAGAAAGTACCATGGATGCCAAAAGAACAATAGATCTGCCTGGGAAGTATAGCCTGAATGCTCCCTAAAGCCAAGGATGGTAAGACTTCATCTCAGGTAATTTGGACATTTGTCAGGAGAGATCAGAGCTGGAGAAGAACAATGCTTGGTAAAACAGAGGGCTAGGGAAAAAGAGGAAGGACATCAGTGAGATGGACTGACATCTGAAACAATGGGTTCAAACACAAGAACAATTGTGAGGATGGCACAGGACTGGGCATTGCTTTGTTCTGTTGCACATAGGGTCTCTATGAGTCAGAACCAATTCGAGGCACCTAAAAACAACATATCCTAATTTGGAAAAGGATATCAATAATGGTTATACAACAGGAAGAGTATAATCAATGTCACTGAATTATACGTGTAGAAGTTATTGAAAAGAACAAACAAATGGATTATATTCCTGCTCAGAGCAGCCAATGCACAGAGAGGACCATAGTGCTGGCCCCACCACGAGACACAACGTCGCTCACTGACCCATAAGGCTACAGGGAAAACAACACTGGAAACACAGTGCAGGAATTGTGCCCAATTTGACCCCACCACACTGGGGTGAAACACTAAGGGCATGTAACAGAGCAGCGTGGGGAGCAAAGCAATGAAATCCCCGAGGAATAACAAAACTAGACTTTGGGGCCAGGGCATGGCACCCCATCAGGTTCGACTGGAAAACATTCCGAAAGGTCAACAAACAAACAATTTATAAGCATCTCTCTTATTTTTTTGTTTTTGTTGTTGTTGTTTTTGTTTTGTTTTGCTGTCTTATTTTTGTGCTTATTAATATCTCTGTATGCCTATCTAGATAATATAGGCAGGATAAACAATCGGAGAAGAAAACAAGGGGGACATGGGAGAGGGGGAGACGGGGGAAAGAAAAGGGGGTGTCAACAAACCCAGGGACAAAGGAACAACAAGTGATCTAAATAAAATCAGTGGTGAGGAGGGCATAGGATGACTGGTGGGGCTTGATCAAGGGCAATGTAGCTGGAAGGAATTACTGAAACCCAAAAGAAGGCCAAACATGATAGGGGGACAAGAGGAAAATAAAAGGAAATAGAGGAAAGAACTAGGAGGCAAAAGACATTATAGAGGTCTAAATACAGGCATATACATATGTAAATATATTTATATATAATGATAGGGAAATAGATCTATGTACATATATTTATATATTAAGTATTAAGGTAGCAGACAGACATTGGGCCTCCACTCAAGTACTCCCTCAATGCAAGAACACTTTGTTCTAATAACCTGGCATTCTGTGATGCTCACCTTCCCAACACTATTGAAGACAAAAATGGGTGCATAAGCAACTGTGGTGAAGAAAGTTGATGGTGCCTGGCTACCAAGAGATGTAGCATCTGTGGTGATAAAGGCTTGAAGGTAAACAAGTGGCCATCTAGTTGAGAAGCAACAAAGTCTACATGGAAGAAGCACACCAGCCTGTGTGATCATGAGGTATTGACATCAAAGGCATCAAAGACATCAGAACAAAACAACCAAAACAGAACAAAAAATCAGATCAATGTGAATGAGGGGGAGCAGAGTGGAGACCCAGCTGTAGAAAATTGGACATCCCCTTACAGAAGGGTCACAAGGTACAGACGAGCCAGTCAGGGTGCAGTATAACACTGATGAAACATATAACTTTCCTCTAGTTCTTTAAGCCTTCCTCTTCCCCTCCACCCTGCCCCACTATCGTGACACTAATTCTACCTTATAATTTCGGCTGACCAGAGGATGTACATTAGTACAGATAGGAACTGGAAACACAGGGAATCCAGGATGGATGATCCCTTCAGGACCAGTGGTGAGAGTGGCGAAATATATGACAAAATAGTAATTTATAAATTATCAAGAGTTCATGAGGGAGGGGGAAGCAGGGAGGGAAGGGGAAAAAATGAGGAGCTGATGCTAGGGGCTTAAGTGGAGAGCAAATGTTTTGAGAATGATGAGGGTAGCAAATGTAGAAATGTGATTTACACAACTGATGTATGTATGGATTGTGATGAGTTGTATGAGTGCCCAATAAAATGATTTTAAAAATTAAAAAAAAAAACAAACAACTAAAGGAGTGGAGCTAAAAAAAAAAAAACATAGAACTTTCCTCTAGTTCTTTAATCCTTCCTCTTCCCCCCACCCCACGCCCCCACTACCATGATCCCAATTCTACCTTAGAAATCCAGCTAGATCAGAGCACGTACACTGGTACAGATAAGAGCTGGAAACACAAGGAATCCAGGGCAGAGAAGCCCCTCAGGACCAATAATAAGAGTAGCGATATCAGGAAGGGAAGGAGAAGGTGGGGAGAGAAAGGGAGAATCTATCACAATGATCTACATATAACCCCCTCCCAGGGGGGCGGACAACAGAAAAGTTGGTGAAGGGAGACAGCATTCAGTGTAAGACATAAAAAAGTAATAATAATTTATAAATTATCAAGGGTTCAATGAGGGAGAAAAGGGAGGGGAGGGGGAGAAAATGAGCTGACCAAGGGCTCAAGTAGAAAGAAAATGTTTTGAAGATGATGATGGCAACATATGTACAAATGTGCTGGACAGAATGGATGTATGTATGGACTGTGCTAAGTGAGCTGTAGAAGCCCCCAATAAAATGATTTTTTAAAATAAAATAAAATACCCCCAAAAAAGAAAAACCCAACATACCGTATATACTCGAGTTTTTCAGTACCTTTTTAATGCCATTTTATGCTGATACTCGGCTTATACTCGAGTATATACGGTACCCTTAAGGTCACCATTCTACATTGAATTTCAGAGAATATATGATGTGGAGTCAGAGTAATAGTTCAAGTCCAGGATCCTCCACTTTACTAACAAGCTACTCCACTTTCCTAGGACTTAATTTCTTTCTAAGTAAAATGGAAATGTTGATGAAGGTAATGTTCTCATGGGCTTATTGAGAAAATGAAATTGGATTACATATCCGAAAGCTGCTGTGTGTCTAAATCTTGTGAAGGAGGATGGTGTGCAAGTGGTAGTAAGCTGGGAAACATCTTGTGAAGAGGCCAGGCTACCCGCAGTGCCTTACTTTGCCCAAAGGAACAGCATCATTGTTATGAGTTCTCCCCAAATTAGGAGCCTCCCATATTCTCTCTCCACCCCACCCCTTACCCCCAACCCTACCCTGGGACCAAGATCTCATTTGAACTCATATGGCCTGTGCCACTTCAACTCTGAAACTACACTTCAACTGCAGTTAAAAAAAAAAGTTGACTGGCCATGTGACTTGCTTTGGGCAATGGGGAGACATGATGTACATCTTGTTCAAGCAAAAACTTCTAGTCTTTTCCTTCTGCCATGTGATCACCATGTCCCAGATAAGGGAGTGCTCCTTTAGCAAATACTGCAGAAGGAGAAGATCCATGGAGGAGAGTGACTGCAGATATGCAGATACCCCCTCAGTCCCCAGCTGAAACATGCATGAAAGATGGATGTTTGTTGAAAGTCTATGAGAGCTTTTAGATTGGTTGTTACTGCAGCAAAGCTGACTGATATGGTACTGATGGCAGAGAAAAGCTGCACTGAGTTGGGGAATTCTATTTTTCTGGAAGAGCAGCAAGGAGGTGTAACATCAAAAGAAACTACAAACTGGCACCTACAAATTCTGAGGGAGTCCTCAGCCGTGGGATCCTGGAAGCACCGGGACCCAGACACCAAATGAAGAAAAGTTGGTTTCTATGCCTTCACACAAACACGCTCTCCACACAGATGTCCGGATCCCGTGCCGGATTAACCATGGGCAGACTAAATGTGGGCTCAGGATGCCAGTCAGCCAGGCCAACACAGATGAGGCACATTATTAAAAGGAATTTCCAATAAGCTTGAACATACTCATTTTGGGACAAATCAGAATTTATGTAGGTTTCCTTACCTTCTCCTTTTTGGGAAAAAAGGCACACAGTCTCTTCAGGAGCCGGGACCAGTATAGGTCTCCATGTGGGACCTGAGTTTCGGAAGGTGGGGGTGGGGGTGGAGGTGACACTAGGAATGGGAATGTTGTTAGTGGCACACCCAGGTGTCAACAGGCTGGCGGTGAAGTTTAACTTCAGGAGGTTCAAGCAGAAACAACAGCCAAGGAGTGGCCTCCCATTATAACATAATTGCCAAGAATTCTGTTTCACATTGTAACTTAATCAGAAGGCTGACTAAATGGTAAGCCAAGGCAGGACAAAGGTAGATCCTGGGCACTTCTTACTAGTAAGTGCGATTGAAAGCCATCAAACCTGTAGGAGAACAAAGTGAAAGTGGAGCAGCACGGACCAAACAGCCAGGTTTTGTCAATCTCACTTGCAAAGAGGAACGAGGCAGGGGTGAGAGAGCAAACAGCGATGCCCCAGTTGGCACGTAGACTTGCAGCAGCTATTTCTTATTTCATTTTGGTAACTGAGGTTGGGGAAGATGGGGCACATTCAAATGGCTTCAAAGTGCTCCTGGGAAGTGAATGTCCACTGCAGAGAGCCCCCATCTAAGGTTCTCCTTACTTTGGGGGGCAGCAGGTTCCTGGCTGTTTCTGAACATATCTCTAAGACTCTAAGTGGATGGCAAATTGTCCCAGGCTTGCAGGTTTGGGGTGACTAATCGGGTGGGGGTGACATGGTAAATGATGATGGCAGAACTCTTCCTGAGATGAAACAGGGCATGTGAGTCTTTCAAAAGAAGCAGTCTTGGATTTCCAGACTGAAGTCTAGAGCTGATGGTGGACAGCACCATACTCTGAGTGTCCCCCACGGGACTGAGTTCTAAGGTTAGGACCCTGATGAGCGGGCATCCATCTGGTGTCCTTGAGCTACCACCTCTGACCGCTGTAGTTGGGATGAATGGCTGAAAAATTGCACTTGGATTTCTTTTTTCCCCTAATCTAGATGCCACTGATTGATCGATGCCACCCATATTCTGCATTCCTTCTTCTAGCAGGTGTACTACCTTGCTGGCCCAGCATTAAATCCGTGGATAATTAAAAACCCCAGCCAGATCTTTCTCACATATCTAGGAAACCACAGCACATTCTGACGAAACCCAAGTTTAGTCATGAAGTGAGCTGAACTCTAAGAGTTCTCTACTACCAACTAAGGGAGATTATCATTATTAAAAAGCCCACCTGGAAGAAGCACACCAGCCTCTGTGATCATGAGGTGTCAAAGGGACCAGGTATCAG
>NW_022103904.1:25943356-25960827 GCF_000313985.2 Echinops telfairi | reverse complement strand
TGAGGAACTGATACTAAGGGCTCAAGTAGAAAGCAAATGTTTTGAGAATGATGATGGCAACAAATGTACAAATGTGCTTGACACAATGGCTGTATGTGTGGATTGTGATGAGTTGTACCAGCCCCCAATAAAATGATTTTTTTTTTTAAAAAAAGCATACAAACCCAAATTCAACATCATAAGTCAATTCCAAGTCATAGATACCCTATAGGACCGGTTAGAAGGCTGTCAATCTTCACGGGCACAGAAAGCCTCATGTTTCTCCTATGAAATATGGCTGCTGTCTTCCAACTGCTGACCCTGTGGTTAGCAGCCCAATGCTCGCCCACTCGGCCACAAGGGCTCTTTTAAAAACATGCATACTACAGTGTAGTCTTTGTGTGCAAACAAACAAACAAGTCATACTTTTTCTTCTGTAGCAAAGGGTTATGTACTGATTGACTGCTGAAAACTGTGTGACCAGAGGCCTAGAGGAGCCTAACCCTGTATTCCCCTAGGAGCAACAGTTGAGTATGCACTAATTCAGTGTTCACATTGACTTCCTAAACCTAACTACTCAAGTCATGAGAACTGACCATATTTTCAAATGGTTAGCTAAAAGCCCCCAGCCTACTTATTGACCAAATCATTATTCCTCCTGTTGGAATTGAAACGCAATCCAGTCATTTAAACCTCCTACATATGAGGGGGCTTCAAGAAGCTTGTGGAAAAATGGAACTGAAAGATAATAAAATTTTTCCATGAAGTTTCTGAAGCTCTCGTTTACATATTCTTAGGCTCACATCTGGTTCCTACCTGAGTAGAGGGTGAACCAGAAATTAGCTCTAAGTTCAGTTGGTAGAGAAAGTACTCAACAGGGTGAGTAGGGGGCTGGGTGGCTCCAACAATGTGATCAGTGGCTAGCTAAAGGCTAATGGTTCAAACCCAACTAGCAGCTCCACAAGAAAAAGCCTGGCAAACTGCTTCTGCAAAGATTACAGCCAAGAAAATTCTACGGACCCCAACACACGGGGTCGACAAGAGTCAGGCTGACTCAGTGGGAGCTAACGACAAGGGGGAGTTGAAGAGGGAGTTGGTGATTGACCTTGAGGTTGCCATTATGCTTTAGAGCAGGAGTGGGGAACACCATCACTACCAGCTAACATCACACACCTCATCAAGGAGAAGCAGTTCCAGCCATTACGCTCTCTCACACTCACTGCTACTGAGTTGGCTCAGACTCACAGTAACCTTATAGGACAGGGTAGAACTGCCCCTGTTGGTTTCCGAGACTGTAACTCTTCATGGGAGCTGAAAGCGTCATCTTTCTCCTATGGAGTAGCTGGTAGCTTCGGTTGGCAGTCCAGTTTATAACAACCATGCCAATACATTAAGGGTAAGTTAATTAAGTTTGACCAACGTGGCCAGAGAACGATGTTATAAATATCCAAATTGCTCTTGGCAGAAAAATGGTTCCTCAGCCCTGTATAGGGCTTTCAGCTCACCTGTGATGGCGTTCAAGTTTTCTTTACTTCTTGGTAAATTACATCAAAGATTGGCCTCTAATATTGATCAAATCTTTCTTGAGCTTGCAGGGTTTTTAATTTATATTGAAGTTCTAGCTAATGAAAGGTCGGCCGTAGGCTCCTCTTTTTTAAAAAGGGCAAGTCTAACAAAAGAGCATCTGTCCCTCTCTAGAAACCCCAGGTGGAGATCACTCCAACAACAGCCAGTATCTCCTTTGGTTTTCATGACGAGGGCATGGAGTTGGTCAGGACTTGTCCACAACAAAGAGGATGTTATTAATTCACTGCCTGGGGGTTAAATGGATCATTTAAGTGCATGGTATAAGCTGAGTAGAATAAGCAGGATTTCATATCTTGGTTAAGTCACCAAACCCATTGCCTTCGAGTTAATTCTCATTCATAGGGACCCTGTAGGACAGAGTGGAAGAGGCTAAGTTTCCAATGTACATCTAACACAGCTTTCTCCTGTGAGTGGGTGGTGGGTGTGAACCACCATCCTTTTGGTTAACAGGCAAGTGCTTAACCACTGTACCACCAAGATATCCTGAGCTTGGCTAGGAACTCTATGATATCCTCAACAAAAAACAAAGCAAACACAAAAAATTAAAAACAAAAATCAAACTAATTTCCATTGAGTACATTCTGACGCACAGCGACCCTGTAGGGCAAGATAGAACTGTCTCTATAGGTTTCTGAGACTGTAATTCATAATGGCAATTTAAAAAAAAATCATCTTTCTCCTGCAGAGAGGCTGGTGGTTTCAAACTGCTGACCCTGTGGTCAAACTGCATAACCACTGTGCCACAAGACCGCCTTACAAAAACTTAGGACTAATTTTTAAATACTTTACAATCTCTGAGGTCAGAGCTGCAAGCCGTCCATGACTACAGTTCTCCGACCTCTTCTTCTTTTCCCTGATGCCAGCCAGTCAACACTGGGCAGAAGCTAGTGTTCTGAGAGCTTGGACACAAGGTCTTTAGTCCACAAAACTCCAGTAAGATTTCTAACTGCTCTGGAAGCATTCTAGAACTTCTCTCTCAACAGGCTGAAGTAATTTGACAAAGCCTTAAGTCACCTTGCATAGGGAAGTTGTAGGCTTGGGAGCTAGGCCTTTTCTGACCACCTGAATTTGGGATCAAATCTTCTCCCAAAGGAACAAATGGAGTCCTGCTGCAAGGTATGAAAAGATGCTGTGAAAAAAAGAAAAGAAAAGAAGCTATGAATCCCAGAATAGACCAAAGAAGTTGCTGGCACCCAACCTTCTAATTTAGGGCCTGGTCTGGCGCTATCTGTGTCCCATGTGTTGCCATTCTCTCGTTTTTCTTTTTAAAGGAAAGCTAAGAAGGAAGTAAAGTTTAGTAAGATAAAAAGGCTACTGTAGAAAATGACCAGAAAACTCTTGTTTTTAAAGGAGTGAAGGTTAAACTACAAACAAAAACAAACAGTTACAATGATCACAGAAGGCCAATCAAAATAAGCAATAGCAAAGCAAGCACACATCTAGAGTGCAGGGTCTGGGGTATAGGTATCAGCACTGCAGTCACCTGTTCAAGAGGCACCGGGAAAGGTCAATGTCCAGGCAGGCCTCCTAACACACTTCACATTTGGTGGTTCGTGGGGCTTTGTGCTGACCGAACAGGCGGTACAGCAGCAGTTCTCAACCTGTGGGTCTAATGACCCTTTCACATGGGTCGCTCAATTCATAACAGTAACAAAACTACAGTTATGAAGTAGCAATGAAAATAATTTTATGGTTGGGGTGTCACCATAACATGAGGAACAGTATTAAAGGGTCTCGGCATTAGGAAGGTTGAGAACCACTGCTGAACAGAGTGGGACTTCTGACCCTGCTCCTAGCATCTTCCCTCTGTGTCCCCACTTAGTATCCTTGGCAGAATGGATTCTAGAAAATTCTTAGTGGGTTATTATTCTGCTTCTAAATAACTGGGCCACAAAGTGAATTGTGAGTCCTCCTGGGAATGTACAGAATGTGTACAGGATCTGGAAAAGATAATGTTTCCATTTAGTTTTCTATTTTTTTAAATGTTATGTAATGGTAAAGTGGTATATATGGATGTACTTTCTAAACAAAAAAATAAACCCAGATGAAGGAAACAAATTCTTTTTACTATTAGGATGGACCATAACAAAGTTTAAATGGCAAAATGTGGATCACTGTTAAAAATGGGTACCCTATTCTGTCTAGATTTACATAGTCACAAATGTTTAGAATGCCCAGCCCAGCCCAACTACACAGCAACCTGACCAATGGCCAGCCAGACTCTACTAGACCCCTCAGAGCGGGGAGAACGGAGTCATTCTTCTGGATGTTCTCCTGGAGGCTAAGCTGTAAAGTTTCCTCAAAGCACTCCCCATCACTTGGGGGAGTCTGGCTGGATGAACCCTTTCTAAAAACTCATCACTGTAGGACTGTTTTTCTCCATGAGGGTCAAAGAGTTCGAGGTACCAAAGGTGAAAGTCTGTGTGACCGAATTCTCCATTAGATTTTGAGGTAAAATTTCCAGTCTGATTGCTTGATTGGCATTCCTTTTGTCAACCAAATAGGTGGGACACCTACATCTTTTCTTGTGGTCTGCAAGTTTCTACTTTCTGTCACTCTAATTAGTGAGCTGGTGAGAAAAGCTCCTACTCTGAACCAGACCTCACTTTGGTTAGACTCATGGAGCAGGAACAACTTTGACTAGTTAGTCCACCATTCACTCCAGGGTTTCTCTATCTAGAATGGGTTAGATTCATGCTCGCCGCGCCCTGCAGGCTTTTGACTACACTTAGGCGAGGAGAGAAGGTGGTCTAATTTGGATCTGGATCCCAGCCCCACGAGGCTACAAGTAATAAAGCCCGTGTCCTGACCCTTCCCTTCATTGGTTTGTGTCTTTTCCTTACCAATGAGAACCCAGAGAGGGTTAGCTAGGTGCCTCAATCTCTACCAGAATGACGGTATTCAGCAGAGGATCTTTATCAGTAAATATTGGTCTCAGATTAGGCATCATCTACACAGTCCTAACTGAATGGATGTATGGGTCTAATCTGCAATGATCATGGGAATGCTGCAGTACTGGGCAGCGTTTCCTTCCATTGTGGATGGGGTCACGAGTCTGGGGCTGATTCAATGACAGCTCACAAGGACTAAGTGAAATGTTTCCTGATTTAGAAAATGTATTGTATCTGGTACCCTAAAAGTGGAAAGGTGAAATGATGTCCCTCTCCCAGAGCTGCAGATTCCATGCCGTCCTTTGAAATAAATTCTTCTGGGGGGACATTCCGTTTTTTTCACAAGCATTTTAAAACTCTCTTATCTTGGTACATATGTACGTGTGTATGTATGTGTATATACATATGTATACATATATATACACACATATATTTCTTTATGTATGGATATGAAAAATTTCCAAGCTGTATCAAGCTTTATTTTAAAGGTAGAAATTGTTTAGTATGGTATGATTTTTATTTATGAAAAAGGAAATAGCTATATGGGCATTTGTTCTTGACTATACCTAGGAAACGTCTAGAACAGCAGAAAAAGAACCATGCAGTGGGTACCCTGAGCACTGACTGGGACTGGGAGAGGGTCTAAGGGGAAGGGCCAACTTTCACTTTCCATTCCATAGGCTTCTGTATTACTGGAAGGAGTTCATGGGTACAACATGAGTCTTGGTGGTGTGTGGGTTATATGTTGAGCTGCTAACCTCAAGGTTAGCAGTTCAAAATTACTCATTGCCTCCCTGGAGTAAGATGAGGTTTTCTGCTCCCGAAAAGAGTTGCAGTTCTCCTCTGTCCTACACATCTCTATGAATCGAACTCGACAGTGATGAGTTTGTTCTTTGGGGCTTGGGGGCTGGCTGGAACAAAAGTAGCGAAACACATGGCTACTAACCAAAAAGCCAGTGTTTGAATGCCCCAGAAGCACCTCGAACAAAGGCACTCAAATCCCTGTGGAGTACAGGCCTGTTCTGACACACACCTCGGGGTTGCCAGGAGTCAGAATCAGCTTATTCTGTGAGCAATGAACACATAGTGCTTTTATATAAGGAGTAATCTGAAAGAATAAATAAACAGTAGGCAAGTGGAAAAAAACAATCTTAGAGTAGCTCCTCATTGCTTTTAGGACAAAACCCCACCTCCTTAATCAGAAAATAAGGTCCTTGATGATCTGGTTCCTGCTTCACCTCCAGCCTCATATCTCACGAATCCCCACCTCAAGCTCAATCTACACTCCAGCCTCACGGAACTTTCAGTTCCTCAAACGGCATGTGTTCTCTTGCTGCCCAGCTTTGCCAAATGCCGTTCCTTCTGCTTAGAACACTCCTCACCCAACCTTTGGCTCTCACCTCGTCCTCAAGGAAAGCCATCCTGGACGCCACACCCACCGCACCCCAGTCTGGGCGAGGTACACTCCTACAATGCCCCAGTCACTCTCAGGACCCTGCTACCAAGCAGACTGATCAAACGGTCTCACAACTTCTTGGAAAATCATCCTCCTCCCCCCACGCAAGTGAAATTCTGCCAAGCAGTGACCACACTTGTCTGAGTCCCAGTATCTAGCATTGTGTCTGGCATCTCGAGAGTGTTCCATAAATATTTGCTAAAGAAAAATTTCATTACAAAGAAAATGTAATCACATTATAGGTCATTTAGGAATATAAGAGACGTAGGAGTAGGAATTATAACCCTACCATCCAAACACAACCACTGTTTTCATCCAGTTTTTTGTTCCCTGTGCAAGTTTTTTTCATAGCTGTATTCCCAAGTTGGACATTTTGACAAGACCTTTCTGACACAGTCATTTTGGGCAGGGAACATTTTGCTGTACTCTGTCAAAACATAAGGCTTTTTAAGCCAAAGTATAAAATCACTGTTTTTATTATCAAGTAATGTGTACAACAGACCACAGACATCCCAGACTCCTTCTCACCACTAACTCATCTCTCATTTCTGGAAGCTTTCACTTCATACTTCATTAATTACTGCACCGCCTACAATCTTATGAGGACACACTGCTGTTATGGTCCAGAGAGGGAATGATTTTATTTACAGTCTTCTAAAGAACTCTTCTTCTTTCCCCAGATCAATCACTAGAAAGGAGTTTTATAATATATTAATATAATATATTGCCTTTCTTCTTAAAAGAAAAAACAATAATAATATATCGATTACTGAAGTAAGTATTAGGAATTTTATTTATCTTTAACTACTAGGAATTAATTGAGGATATCCATTACTGTGCTGAAGTTAAGAGTAACAAGTAACACACATTAATTTGGGTGAAGGAAAAGGCAATAAAAAAAAGTATTTTTCCAAAGGAAAAAAGCCTTTATATTAAACGTATTTTTTAAAGAGTAAGAGATGATACTTCCTTACTGAAAGTCTACAAAAAGAAGAAATCACCTAAGATCTGCGCACACTGTATCCTAAAGCATCTCCGAATTCTAGTCCATCCTTGACTGCCCGTCCTTACTTCCATGCCAACAGTCAGAGTTGGCGATGGAGGTGAGGCTCAGTTTCTCTTTTTAACTTATTGTTTTTAAGCCACATTAAAAAAAAATACCATTCATTGATGTGCATACAAATATGTGTCCCCTTCAACTTTTTGCTTATTATAGTAATTCATGTGTTTTTCCATGTAGCTGCACTACCGTTACACTGCACTGTATCTTTACATCCACACTGAGCAGATGTATATTTTACATAAGTTATTCACTATGATAAATACTTCTGCTACATTATCAAGCCTAAAGTTATTATCATTGTTTTCTATATCTTGGATTACTGTCTTAGAATAAAAGTGCCCAAGGTGGAATTCATTAAAGAATATGAATATTCTTAATGCTCTTCATATTTATTCCCAAACTGTTTTCAGAAAGATATGTACCAATTTATAATGTCTATTAATATATACAAGAACAGATTTTACTACCTCCTTACCAATATTGAGTATTAGTTTAGTTTTCCATTTCAGAAGGTAAAAACACTAAATTATTACTTTGATAATTTATCTGTATTTGATATTTAAAATATTCCAGCCTCAGTACTAGATGCTTCTACATCATGACTTTTAACAACAATAATGCTGTAAGATAGTTATTACTGTCTCCCTATTTTATAGATGAGGAAACTGACCCTTTTAAGTTGAAGTTCTTGAGTGCCAAGCTCATATGGGGCAAAGAATTTGACCCAAGTTGTCTAAATTCTAACCACTCCTACCAGTAGTGCCCCAGTGTAGTTTTAATCCACATGCCACTGCTTTTAATGACAACAAACATTTTCTCAAGAGCTTTTGAGCTGGCTGAGGTTTCTAGCTCTTGATTTTTCCATGCATGGCAAATACAAAGGGTCAAGTCCAAAGGGGCTGAGAGCACTTTACAGTTGGGGTTTCAGAGGCAAGGTTCTGATGAGCAAAGACAAGGTTTGCAATAGAAGTGGATCAGAAGTAAGAGAAACACTACAGAAATGGCCTGGATGAGTCTATATGGTTTGCCTTTAAGGCTGGGAAGTTGAGTCCTCTGAATGTAAAGGGCTAGATGTAAAATAGGCAGTATTAAAGAGAGAGGTCAAGCACCTGGCCAGCCAAACAGCATTAGAAGTTCCTAAAAAATTATCTTCACTTCATTCTTAATCCTTAGCTCTGTATAAAGGCGAGAGAGCAGCTAGGACTAACCCTAAGGATGCCATATGGTTACAAATGAAGAAATCAGGAAATGTGGTTTGGTTTGGTTTTGCTTTTTCCTTCAAGAAATACCCAAGTTGAATTTCCTCAACAGGTTTCAACTTCTGCATTCAGAGAAAATAGTTCTGCTTTAGTCATTCATCAAAGGAGCAATAACAACAGCAACAACAAAAACCTTCCAGAAATAGAGCCAGTAGTTTGCAAACCACTCAAGGATTAAAGCCCTCTGCATTCAAATCTGACTCTGCCACTTATGACTCTATTATCCAAGGAGGTTCCTTGATCCTTCTTAATCCTGTTGTCCTATTTGGAAACAGATAGTACCTATCTCCAGGGGCCTCTGGGAAGACTACACAGGGCTGACATATCGTAACAATTCAATACAATACACTTCAGCCAGTTGTGGTAGTAATAATACTAATGGTAGTGATCTTGTTTTAAGAAAAAGAACAAAGTTCCTCTTGTAGTATATTCAGAAACAAAAGAGAAGCAAAATGGAGTGGCTGGAAAACTCCACACTGAATAAATAGAACTTGATTCCAACACCAGCAACTTAAGCTCCTCCTCTAGTTTCTCTTGCTCTCCATTTTCTGACCCTTAGAATAGGACTGCTGCATCAAAAGAGCTACAGGAGCCATTTCAGTTCTAAGAATTCTGATCCATTAGCCAGGGCAAAGTCATCAATACAGTAAGGTGTCTGTGCCAAATTAGGGTTCTTCATTATCGCCAGAGACTCAGTCGAGGCTTGGCTTTTCATGTTTCCTTCTTACTATTCTGTTTCGCAACAAAGCCCACATGGAAGAAAGAAGCACACCAGCCTGTGTGATCCCGAGGTGTCGAAGAGATGAGGTATATCAGGCATCAAAGAACAAAAACACCATATCATTGTGAATGATTGTGAATGAGGGGAAATGCGGAGTGGGGACCCAAAGAGTCATGGGGAGGAGATGAGCCAGTCAGGGTGCAGTGTAGCAATAATGAAACATGCAACTTTCCTCTAGTTCCTAAATGCTTCCTCCCCCCCTACTATTATGATCCCAATTCTTCCTTACAAATCTGGCTAGGCCAGAGGATGTACACTGGTACAGATAATAACTGGAAACACAGGGAATCCAGGGCGAATGATCCCTTCAGGACCAGTGGTGTGAGTGGCAATATCGGGAGTGTGGGGTGAGGGGAAACATTACAAGAATCTACACATAACCTCCTCCCTGGGAGACCGACAACAGAAAAGTGGGTGAAGGGAGATGTCGGACAGTGTAAGATATGACAAAATAGTAATTTATAAATTATCAAGGGTTCATGAGGGAGGAGGGAGCGGGGAGGGAGGGGAAAAATGAGGAGCTGATGCTGGGGGCTTAAGTGGAGAGCACATGTTTTGAGAATGATGAGGGCAATGAATGTACAAATGTGCTTTATACAATTGATGTATGTATGGTTTGTGATAAGAGTTGTATGAGCCCCCAATAAAAAGATTAAAAAATATATTCTCTGCTTCGTTTTATATTATATTTAACAAATTGCTTCATAACTTTTTTTTTACATTGTATTGATGTTGTTGTTACTGAGAATCAAACTCACTTATTGCCACTGAGGCAATTCTGACTAACAATGACTCCGTGGAGTAGAACCGCCGTGTGGGCTTCCAGGCTTGTTCATCTTTATGGGAGAACTGCTGAGTTTGCGATTAGCAGCCTAAAATGTCACCAGGCTCCTTGTAGCCATCCTGGTGGGAGTGAGATGGTATCTCTCTGATGGCTAATGACACTGAGCATCTTTCTATGTGTTTAATGGCCATTTGAATGTCTTCTCTGGTGATCATTTATGATTAGGCTGTCTTTTTTTGTTGTCAAGTTAAGGGAATTTTTCATATATTTTGGTTATTAGATTTTTGCTGGATATGTGGTTTCCAAAAATATTCTCCCATTTGGTAGCTATTTTTTTTAACAGTCTTTTGATGAACAAAAGCTTTACATTTTTATGAGATTCCCATTTATTTATTTTGCCTTTTATTGTTTGTGCTTTCGTTGTTTATTGTATTACAGAATCCACTGTTGAAAACTAGTCTAACAATGTTGCTCGCCCCTGCTTGTTCTTCTAAGAATTTTCTGATTTTAGTTTGTATATTTAGGTTCTTAGTCCAGGTTCAATCACACCAGCCACCTCCCTTTGAAACTAAGGTCTCCACACCCACAGAGCATAGGAATGCAGGAACAGGGGAATTTGCAAGTAGGGTCACTAGGGGTGATAGTAAACAGTGCCATCCCCATTCCCACCTTTGGTTCCTGGGTCCATGAGTCCTAGATGTTGGAGAAAGAGCACCATATATTAAATGCTGATTTAAAGCACATACAGCCTCTTGGAGAATACTGCCCCAACCCTGCACAGTACTGCTACCTAGAAGATACTCTAATTGTGTCTGTAGGGGGATAATTCCATTGTTCTATCAAACCAGCTACTTCAGGATGCCAGTGAAGATGGTATGGTCAGTGAATTCCATGAGTAAAGGCCTTTGGCTGCACTTCATTTGGAGAGAGTCTCCTCATCTAAGACTATACTGTGTGTTATGCCACAATTGTAAATAAAGCACTGTGTAAGTCCACAGATGGTAATTTTGGCAGAAGCATTGCAAGCAGAGAAGGTAAACCCATATTCAAACCAGAGTGTTTACTCCAGTTAAGAATAAAAGATTACATTTTCCATGACAGAAGTGGTACAGTATAATCAACTTGCCACCAGCTTACTGGCTAATCACCTCAAGGAATGGTTTCATATCTTGGACTCAGTGTTGGTCTCTGCTGCTAGTAAGTGAGGCCATGCACCACCATGGCCACTCTGTTCATGAGCCCACTGAGCAATGGCAAGAGTGGTTGGGGAAAGAGGGTGACTGGTTTCCAGAGAACGTGTCATCCCATCTACTTGACTGTTAAAATTCCTCATCTGCCAAAGTCACCCTTTGGTGAGCACTCACACAAGATATAAATATCTTCACTTTTTTTTCTTCCAGTCCATCCAAAGAGGTCTAGCCACATACTTTCTTGTCAACAACTTCTCAAATCATGTTCCTTCCTAGTCCCTGATCATCTGACCAAACCACTGATCACAGCCAATGAATCAGTATACAATTGCACACCTGGCTATTTCTCTTTCCAAGCAAAATGAACAACCAACCAGGTAACTGCCTGAAAGTCTGTCCATTGGGAGGATTTCCCTTCACCACTCTCCCTCAGAGAGATAAAAGAGACGGGCTGCAGTGTGCCAGGCTTCACTTTTGAGTGTGCCTGCATAGCAGGCAGAATCATCTCTAAACCGGGCATGATTTTCTCTTCCTCATTCAACTGAACATAAGGGATTCTTCAGAAAGTCATAGGCGCAGATTGTGACAGTAGTGACCAGAGGCATCTGGGCAACGTCTTCGTGCAACTTACTTGTACCTTCAGGTGCTGCTCTAGCCCAATCTCACGTTTCACTTCTATTTAATAACGGAGTGATGTTGTGTACATCCAACTTCGACTCTGTGACTTCGTGGCCCATTGTTAGAGGCATCCAGTCTCTCTTTTGGTGTTCAGGAACAAGCCAAAATCAAACCCTCAGGGTCTGCATTGTAATTCATCAATAGAAGCCTTCCACAGATTCCAAACAGATGACACTGACAGTTCAGCACCATCGAATCAGCTAGCACATATGGCCCAAGTGACAGAGCAGCTTCATGGTAGCCTGTACTTATTGCAGAGCCTTCTCTTGTTCTGGGCTCTAATCAAAATCCAAAGAGGTCCACCAGGTATTGTGCCAGTAGAAGTGACCAGATGCAGTAACTTACCTTTTTACTTTATTTTTTTTCCCTTTACATTAGGAGGACTATCTTGACATACCCCACACCACTAGACTGCTATACATTTTACTGAGGTGGGTTCATTTTCCACCCTCTTGCATGTGCCCGTGCCTGTTACACACACACACACACACACAGCCATCGAATCAATTCTGACTCAGCAACCCAGTATGTATGGGTCAGAATTGACTCAATGGCAGTGAGAGGGGTTTTCTGTTGTTTTGGTCTTACCAATAATTCTAGAGACAGTCATCTGCCTTCCTTATTAGTTCTTGTCAGCATAATTTCATCAATGTATTGAACTAGTGTGACATGTTGTGAAAGGGAAAGGTGACCAAGGTCCCTATAGGCTAAATTACTGCATAGTGCTGGGAGCTGATATACCTGAAGTATGACAGTGAAGACCTGCTGAAGGTAAACTGCTTCTGGTGATCCTTCAAAACCAGAATTGAAAAAAAATATCAGATCAATAATTGCATACCAGGTACCAGGCAATGTGTTAATTTTCTCACATAATGAAACGACATCAGTTATAAATGTAGTCACCATCAGGTGAAGTGTATGATAATCCACTGTCATTGTCCAAGATTCATCTTTTTCTGCCAGGCCAAATAGGTAAGTTAAATGGGGATTTGGTGGGGATGACCATCCCTGAATCCTTCAAGTCCTTGATGGTGGTACTAATCCTTGCAATCCCTCCAGGAGTGTGGTATTGCTTTTGGTTTACTATTTTCTTGTGTAGGGCTTCTACTTGACTTTTCCTATCTAAATAGCCCTACTCCGCATGCTAGGGATTTAATAGGGGGGCCTGTCAGTTGCTGAGTATGTGTATTCCAACTGTGCATCCTGGAACTGGGTGAATCACTCACTACAAGATGGGTTCAATGACTCAATGGAACCAATTTGAGCCAGACCTGGGCTAATACTCCATCCATAAGACTCCATCTAAGACCTGACCTCTATGCACTCACAATCTGACGGGTGTCAAAAATCAGCTGACTATAGCTATGGCTTCATTGCTTTTTAATGAGTGTTTACTAAATTAACCCGCAAACTGCTTAGAGAGTGAACAGGCATAGACTGGCAGGAAGCATCTCTTGAGCAATTTCATACATAACAAGACGGCACGTGAAAGATACTTAGAAGAGATAAAGCAGTCTCTAATTCAACAGCAGATCTCTGAGCACCTACAGGGCACAAGCATCCTAGGGATTCAGTTGCTCCTAAACAGGAATCACAGGAGCCCTAGTGGCACTACTGGGTAAGTGGTGGACTGCTCACTGCAAGATTTGTGTTCAAACCCACCTGTTGCACCCTGGGAGAAAGATGAGGCTGTCTGCTCTGGTAAAAACTGACAGTCTCAGAAGCCTTATTTCCATGGACTTCACTCCATAGCAGTGGGCTAGGTTGGTTTTTGGAGTCAGCAGCCACAGCAAATGAGGGCTGGGTCACAGCAGAGCTTGCTCTGGACATGCCCCGCCACCCAGCCCCTCACTGATCTTCTGGACCCTGCTTGCTCTCCTGGTCTTGCTTGTTCCTTCCTTTGTTCATTGATGCCACACCTTTCATCATGGCTTTAGCCTCCCAGTTCAGGCTTTCCGGACCACATCCCAGGGTGAAAATCACGGTTTAGAAGGGAGTGAACTACTCCAAGGGCAGATTTCTTAGGCAGTCAAGCGAAGGAAAGTTTGGAATGGACAGAAAGTAGGGTTAAAACTAGCAAAAAGACTTCTCAGGTGGCTGAGGAGCTGAATAAACAAAACACAATTTAAAAGAAGAAACCAAGCAAACGTGATGTTTTTTGATGGCCCCAGAGGGCTAGAAAGAGGCATCCATCCAGACTGGGTAAAAGAAAGATTAAATTCCTTTTCCTCATCACAAACAGATTCTGGAGAGGCTTGGTGAAAGTTAGAGCAAAGTCCTAAAGAAGAGAAACCTGAGTCTGATTCTGACTGCCAATCCCCACCTGTGTGACCTTAAGTCTTAAGCCTGTTCCTGGTTAAACATAACGGAAAGGGGGATAATAATGTCTACCGCAGAGGGCTGCTGTGCGCATCAAATGAGAATGGGCACACAAACCATAGTGCAGGCACTCATTAACCAGCTGCACTCACCCCTGTTGTTCAAGGGCTGTGTCACGTATGTAGGAATGTGTTTTCTCATACACTCAAGGGAACTAACATCAAAGGTGATTATTGTGATGACTGCCTCCAAGGAAGCTCCCAGAGAATATGGGGAGAGGAGCTTCCTGAAATCACATCCCCAAGATTGGGGAGTACACAGAAAAAAAACAAGCATTTAGCCAGCCAATTTCTGAACCCAGGAGTTCCCGGAAGCCTGACTATTGCCTTGGAACGTGGAACCACTACAAGGTCTGGCATCAAGAGCAGCGTAGGATCTTCCACAGATGTAGTCTGGCTCTTGGAAAAGTTCCAGAGTAATAATAAACCACCAAAGGTTCACTCTAAAGCTTGAAGTATAAAAATGGGCTGTTTCATAACATAGGGACCAATTAGGACTCCTGACTATTGTGAAACTTTATAAATTAGAACAGAATTATAAATTAGCCAGAAAAAAATGTGGGGACTTACAGTTTCGTTAGAGATCATCACTGCCTTAAATGTGTGCCTCTTCTCCTCTCTTATGATGTGGCAGTCAGAGGATCGAGTCAAGAGGAGAGGTCAGCAGACTGTTTCATATTAATGTGATTTGATTTTAACACAGAATCAAGAGGAGAGGGAATCTGGAGACCTGGGATCAGGCCTTAGCACTGCAAGGACCCAGGCATCTCTTCAATTTAGGTATTCCCTCTCTTCTCCCAGAGGCTGGAGTGGATCATGACATTGCTTTACAGCCTGGCTGACCACAGGGCAGGCCAATTAAGGCTTTCAGCAATACCTAATCAGCTAGGACTCAGTAGGATGCTTCAACTATCTTGGAAGGAACCCAAGAAGTTTTCTATCAACATCAAAAGCTCAGTTCTCTAGCCCTCAACAGGCCACCTACAATGAAAGAGGAGGGAAATTATACCAACAATTTATTTGAGGTAAATTAGAGGGCTGGCCAGCCCAACTTTCAGTGCATCAGTCAACAGATTTTTGCACAAGAAACTGTGCAACATTTATTGAGCAATATCTAAGTGCTGGGCATTGTTCTAAGTGACTTACATGTAGTAAGTAACTTAATCCTCATAACTTTTTATTAGAGACTATTAGTGGCCACGTCTTACAGGCGAATGAACTAAGGTTACCTATTTTGTCTAAGTCCTGGTGCTAGTTAGTGGTAAGAGTGGTAATCAGCTCTAGTAAACTATGCTGTAGGTGAATGAACTGAAGCCTTTTCTAAATTCCAGTACTAGTTAGTAGTGAAAATGGTCATCAGATCCACTCTCTGACACCACGGACTGTCCTCTTAGCAACATGGTAAGAGACAAAACAGAAGATGAACATTCTGTTTACTGTGATGCATTGGAAGGCACAGTGTAGAGATTTATGGAAGATTTATTGAAAGTGCTTTTAGCAAAACAGCTATCTGTGGTATTGGTAGTGTCTGAGAGACCCATTTTGTTGAATCCCCAAGATTTTATAAAAACAGTTATTGTGTGAGACATGTTCACAAACTGAACTTGAAAATGGATGGTTAAGACAGGAGCACTAAAGAACCATTCAAGAGTTTTATTATTCTTGTTCATAGTTGGCTCATAGTTCACACAGACAACATCTAGACATAGCTTTCATTCCTCATTGCTACAACACACAAATTTTGAAGTTGTGCTGTGCTGGTGGCCTGATATGACCTGGATTTCGAACCAGTATGAACCGGGTCAGCCATGATTAATGGGGCAAAACCAGAAGAGATTAAAAATGTTTTAATTTAGGTGATCTGGAACACAAACAAGAATGGGGGGACATATAGGTTAAATCCCTGGAATGTGAGACTTGGAAGAAGCATAGTGTGTTTAACAGGAGTCTGGTATGGAACACTTCATTATTGCCAGTACTGTGGAGAACAATATATATGCAAAGCAGTGTAGTTGGCCACCATTTTTGAGCCAGGCACTGTTGTTTTAGACTCAGTTGGGCAAGAGTTTGGGTTGCTATGAAACACAGTTGTCCTTATTTTCTAAGAAAGAGATTAAGTCTCTAGCATGGCTTCTACCCACAATTTTTCCCCTCCCAGTTAATATTCTGGTTCACCACTATTTAAAAAATCCATGTCCAGTTGGTGTTTCTTCGTCGGCCATAAATGAACTGGGCTGAATCAGTTTAAAGCCTGGATATGACATTACACAATTTCGGAAGAGCCTCCCAGATTCTGACTATTTGAATGATGGGTCAAATTCTGGCGTCCTCACACTCTAGCCACGCAAGGACATTTATCAAGCCCGCCGGGTGTTTTTGTCCCATTTGGTTTTTTTTACTTCAAAATAAGATATGTGCAGTGTGCATAGGAATTTGTTCATGGTTTTTTTTTTTTTAAACTACAGTCCGGCACTCCAACGGGTCTGAGGGACAGTGAACTGTCCCCTGTTTAAAAGTTTGAGGCCCTGCTCTAGTTTCTGAGGCTGCTTTTGGAGTTAACCCCACAGAAGTCCACCCCACAGGAGAAGTCCAAAGTACTCATTATCTACTTCATTCATGCCTCCACTACAGGGAAGATGGAGTAAGCTGAAAGTAGCCCTGCTCAAGGATAAGTCAATATATGCCTGTCTGATCATTTGGAACCAAGCACATAAATTCTAGAACTCTTTTGAAATTTCTGATTATGTAGTAATGTCTGAGAAATGTTTGGGACTACTTGTTCCTGAGAATACACATTTGTCATTCAAGAATCTGCTAAAACCAAAGCTGAGAGCCACAATCAGTTATGTAAACTAGAGGTCATAATTTAGATCTGTTCTAACAGAATGAATAGCCCACAAAGTTCTGATGTGCTACAGATATTTGTTGAATGAATGAATCTGTCTCCTCATTAACTTGATCAATTGCTACATTGGACCTCTAACAAGGTGAATTAAATAATATATTTTTAAAAGCATCAAAAGACAAATGATGTTTGGGAAAACCACATAGGACAACATGTATCTAAGATTAAAAGAACGCAAGTTGATAAGAAAAAGACAGAAAGAAAGAAAAATGGCAAAGGATATGAACAAGAAATCCTAGAAGAGGAAACATAAATGGCAAAAATATGTCAACCTCAAAATAAATAAAGAATTTCAGCCTCACTAGCAATCAGGAAAAATGCGTATGAAAATAGTATACCCCCAAGGGCTCAAGTACAAAGCAAATGTTTTGAGAATGATGGTGGTAACAAATGTACAAATGTGCTTGACACAATGGATGTATGTATGGATTGTGATAAGAGTTAAAAGAGCAGGTAGCAGAAGGACATTGGGCCTCCACTCAAGTACTCCCTCAACACAAGAATACTTTCTTCTAGTGAA
>NW_022103904.1:25908625-25941754 GCF_000313985.2 Echinops telfairi | reverse complement strand
GCCATCTAGCTCAGAAGCAACAAAGTCCACATGGAAGAAGCACACTAGCCTGTGCGATCACAAGGTGTCGATAGGATCAGGTATCAGGCATCAAAGAACAAAAAAATCAAATCATTATGAATGAGGGGGAGTATGGAGTGGAGACTCAAAGCGCATCTGTAGACAAGTGGATATTCCCTTACAGAAGGGTCGCAGGGAAGAGATGAGCCAGTCAGTATAGCTATGATGAATCATACAACTTCCCTCTAGTTCTTTAATGCTTTCTCCAACCCCACCCCCACCCCAGCCCCCACTATCATGATCCCAATTCTACCTTAGAAATCCGGCTAGACCAGAGCATGTACACTAGTACAGATAAGAGCTGGAAACACTGGGAATCCAGGACAGAGAAACCCCTCAGGACCAATAATGAGAGTAGCGATACCAGGAGGGGAAGGGGAAGATAGGGGGAACCTATCACAATGATCTACATATAACCCCCTCCCTGGGGGTCAGACAACAGAAAAGTGGGTAAAAGGAGAGACATCGGACTGTGTAAGACATAGAAAAATAATAATTTCTAAATTATCAAGGGTTCATGAGGGAGGGGAAAAAATGAAGAGCTGATACCAAGGGCTCAAGTAGAAAGAAATGTTTTGAGAATGATGATGGCAACAAATGTACAACGTGCTTGACATAATGGATAGATGTATGGATTGTGAAAAGAGTTGTACGAGTCCCTAATAAGCTGGCAGAGCTGGGGGTTAAATGCAGATGTGTTTAATAACAAAATCTACATTCTTTTTAACATGGCAACTTATGTCTGAATATTTATAGAAAGAATTGTATGGTAGCTCAGATAATCTTGGACAAAAGAAATTACTTCTCTAATTATAGGACTCAGTTTTTCTCATCTGCAAAATGGTAATCATAGACGTACCATCATAAACTTACAGTGAGAGCCACAAAAGTGAAATAAAATGCGTATAACAATGCTGACACACAGTAAGTATTCAACTATCAGATTAATTTATTCAGCAAATACTTATTGAACTCATACGCTGACCAGGCACTGTTCTAGACTGGAAGCACAGCAGTGAACCAAAGTCACATGAGCGTGGTTCTATTTTAGTGGCAGAAACAGAATATAAGTAAGACATGTAAATTAAAAACATTGTTAGCTAGTGTTTAATGTTAAGGAGGAAAATAAAGCAGGAGGGTGGAAGGGGCAGGAATCTAAGAGAAGGAAGACCTCACTGATTAACACTTGAATAAAGAGCTAAAGGAAATGAAAGGGGGCAGAGGGGCCCTGGGAGAGTTCAAGAAATCGAGAGGCCAGTGTGGCTGCAGTAGCATGAAGGCGAGAAGAGCACAGAGGTAATAGGGACCAGGAGCATGAGGCACTAGATACTACTCTTAGAGTGAGATGGGAAGCCACTGGAGGATTCGCAGAGGGAAGCGATGCCTCCGATGGCAGAGTTGAGGATAGACTGGAAGAGGGCAAGGACAGCATCAGAGACTAGTCAGTAAGTCATGGCAGGGATCCAGGGTTAGACCAGGGTAGTCAGATTCTGGATGTATTTTAAAAGCAAAACGAAAGAATTTAGTAAAGGATTATATATGGGGTGTGAGAGAATGGGAGAGCTTAAAGATGACTCCCAGATGTTAGCCTAAGAAGAACAAAGTTGCCATTTACTAAGATAAAGGTCCAGAACAGAGGCTTCTTTGACGGCAGGCACCGCAGAACAACGAGAAATTTAGGGTACTCAGATTCCATTTAAAAAGGCAAGAGGGTGGCTGACATCAGAAAAGTGCATGCATGGGCCACTGTGTTTCAGGGCAGGACTTGAGTCCTAGGGAAGAAAGCTGATAAAAATAAGATATAGTCCCAGTCCTAGAGGTCCTGGAATATGGGAGTTACCATGGAATTCTGGTACCCAAGAAAGTAGGGCAGAGTCCAGCTATCAGAGCTGAGGCACAAAGGTTTACAATGATGACATGAAATCAGATGATAGAGTGTGAGGTACCTCAGACAAGACTGGGTTCTAGAGACTGGCAAGAGGCTGGCTAGTCAGCAGCCCCCAGCTCCCAGAGCCAGAAGCCAGAGAAATCTGACTCCATCTCACTAATACCTATCATGGTATTGACATAATATGGTCAGATTCTAAGACTTTATCAGATTGGGAGGGGCCTGAAGGCTAGATCACTATATGAAAGCATGTGGGAGCCCTCCCGGAGGGCGACACCATCTTGTACGTGTCTGAAACCTCTGATTAGAGTCCTGGATGGTACAAATGGTTAAGTGCTCAACCACCAAGTGAAAGGTTGGCAGTTTGGACCCACCCAGCAGCACCTTGGAAAGCTCACAGCCTTGAACAGTGTGGAGCTGCTCTCTTCTATGGAGGATTGCCGTGCATCAGAGCTGAGTGACAGCAATGGGTTTAGGTTCTTTGGGGACCTTTGGGAAAACAGCAGGTCCTGATAAAGGGAAGGTTGGAGATGCTCACTGCTGAAGGAATGGAAAATGAAAGTAAGAAACAATATGGGCGCCAGATGGGAGACAACTGTAGCTACCTCATCCCCCCCACCCACCCCACCCCTTATCAACAGAGAGGGAGAAAAGGCAACATCAAGGGCAAGAGTTCTAAAAGGGAGTGGGGAGGGGCCCTGCTCCTAAATTGTGATGCTGGGGCTGGTGGTTTTTCTTGGAAGTACAAAAGTAAGGCAGAACTATTAAAATAAGCTTGTGATTGGTCTAAGCAATGTCTTTTTTGCTAAATGTGTTCTTAAGCTCTCAGATACTAATTAAGTTGTGTTCCCTATTTTTCTTTTCTAGCTGGAGTATAAGACATGCCAAAAAATTTCCTCTAAAAATTGATACAAGTAACCGATTACAGGAATCTACATATAACCTCCTCCCTGGTTAAGGTAACCAGATTTTAACATTGGTAAAGCGGGACACCATTGATAAAACTCATATCCTGGCGAAATAGCCACATGGCAGCCGAATACCGTACACCCTAGCTTGTTGTGCATTCTTTCCAAAAATCAGGACTTTTTAAAAACGCCGCAGGACGTGGGAAAAATTGTTAAAAATCAGAACTGTCCCACCGAAAGTCTGGTCACCTTATCCCTGGGGGATGGACAACAGAAAAATTGGTCAGACCGTGTAAAATATGATAAAATAGTAATAATTTATAAATTATCAAGGGTTCATGAGGGAGGTGAAAAAATGAGGAATTGATACCAAAGGCACAAACAGAAAGCAAATGTTTTGAGAATGATGATGACAACAAATGTACAAATGTGCTTGACACAATGGATGGATGGACGGATTGTGATAAAAGGTGTACGAACCCCTAATAAAATTAGTTTAAAAAAAACTGATACAAGGGGAAGACATTTTTAACAGTTCATTGTTACATGACTTCATTATGTATTGTCATATTTTATTATAGTTATCTAGAAGCATTTCCTTCTGTTGATACTTAAAAGAAATTTTAAAAAAATCATTTTATTGGGGCTCATACAACTCATCACAATCCATACATACATCAATTGTGTAAAGCACACTTAGACATTTGTTGCCTTCATCATTCTCAAAAGAAACTTAAAAGAAATTTAACAGGATCGATGGCTCTAGGGGGACATGGAAGAGGAGGAGGCGGGAGAAAGGGAGAGGGGAGTCAACGAACCCAGGGAGAAGGGAACAATAAAAAATCTAAAATTAATGCAAGGAGGGCAGAGAATGCCTGGTGGGGGTTGATCCAGTGCAATGTAGCCGAGAGAAAGTACTGAGAGTCAAATGAAGGGTGAACATGATAGTGGGACAGGAGGAAAGTTAAAAAGAAAGAGGAAAGAACGAGGTAGCAAAAGACATTTATAGAGGTACAAATATAGGCATGCACATACGTTCAGACAAACAGCTGTCTCATACATAAATGTATTTGTTAAAAAGAAAAATCGCAATCAACCAAAATGTTCAACAATAAGGAAACCAAATCAAACCAAATTTGTTGCCATTAAGTCAATTTTAACTTACAGGGACCCTACAAGAGAGAGCAGAACTGCCCCCATCAGGTTTACAAGGTGGTTAAGTCTTTAATTAAGGAAGCAAACTGCTAAATTGTTCTTCCATCCATCAGCGCTGGTAAATTTGATGCACAGCCCTTGTGGTTAGTGGTCATGCACTTAAATACTGCACCACCAGGGCTCCTTAACAGCCGAGAAGTGATTGTATCTTAAAAGGACACAAAAGGAAATACTATTTAGTTATTAAAATTTAGCTTATATAATTAAAAATTATAAGTGATGTTAGATTTTAAGATTTATAAAATAAAAGCATAGGGAAATAATTATCAAATAGGCTAAATGGAAAAAATAAAACAGGATATAAATGTAGATAGTAAGATTCACCCATATAAAAGATATATGGAAAGTAACTAAAATGAAAGGAGGCAATTTCTAGGTCATAAAATACAGTTACTTTTTTTATCCTTTTCAATTTTTACATATTTTCCAAATTTTAGAATAGGCATGCATTAGTTTTACTAAACCAAAAAAGAATCAAGCTATAAACAAATAGAATAATTATTTTTCCTGAATGTAAGTTTAAAAATGGAAACTAAAAAAGAAAAAGGATATTAGAGTCCATGTTTTTTAGTTGTTTGAGCTTATTCTATCATACTATCTACCATATTATTCTATCATATTCTATCATACTAGATTATTATCATCTTAAATGGCTGTCTTAATTATACTGGCCAACACATACATTGGTGCCTCAAATGTTACGACTTGTTTCTCGGTATATTTGACCCACTGATTCCGAAAAATGGCACCAGTTTCCCCATCACCTCTGGTTTTTGAGATACAAACTTATGCCATATGCCACACTTCACTCTGCTTGCCAATAAAAAAAAAGGAGAATTTAATGTAGTGTTTGCTAGTCTGAGATAGCGGAAGTGCACACTGGATTTATTTAAAGTAGTTTGTGTTGTACTAAATATTCAGGTAAAGTTGTACTTCACCAGGTGCCCCTTTGATCCAAAGATATATTTGAATAATACAAATTACATGAACTTGGAATTGTCCCCACTTCATTTTTATTAGGAACTGAAGAGCAAGCAGTTTCAATTTGCTATCTAAAAAGGAGCCAAACATAAGAGTTACTATATACAGTTAATAAGGAGCCCTGACGCCATAGCAGGTTATGTGTTTGTTTACCACAAGATCAGCCCACCAGCCACTGGCAAGAAAAAGATGAGACTTTTTGCTCCCATAGAGATTCACAGGCCCGGGGGCGGGGAGGGAGGGGAAAAAAATCAGGAGCTGATACCAAAAGCTCAAGTAGAAAGCAAATGTTTTGAGAATGATGATGGCAACAAATGTACAAATGTGCTTGACACAATGGATGGATGGACTGAGTGTGTTAAGAGTTGTATGAGCCCCCAATAAAATGATTTTTTTTTTTTATTTTTTTTTTTTTAAATGATTTTAAAAAAGAATGATGATGGCAAGAGATGTACAAATGTGTTTGATAAAATTGATATATGCATTGCTATAAGAGCTCTAAGAGCCCTCAATAAAATGATTTATTAATTAAAAAAAGACCAAAAAAAAGATTTACAGCCTCAGAAACCCACAGAAAATGTTCTACTCCATCCTATAGGGTTGCTATGAGTTGTAATAGGTAGTGAGTTGGGTACAATAAACAGAGATTCAAATGTTCTGAAACCCAAAAGGGGTCTATCAGAGTTCAAACTCCTTTATTAAAATGCTCCATCCTTGTTATAACACAACTTCCGCACCTGTGTACTGAAACTCCCTGGAGTCAACTCACCTCTGAAACATTTAGCATGAATTACCCATTGACTTCTATATATTAAAAACGAGTTCTGAAATGTTTACAATTTGAAGAAAAATTTAGATTTCCAAAATATTCATGAAAAATGCGATGATACTTTAAAGTGCCTCACACCTTCCATTTATGTGTTTTTTCCATTTCTTTATTCTCTACTGTTCTCAAGCTGTGTTCTGGTTCTGCAGAATTCAACTCTAGTGTCTCTGTACATATTGCACAGCCTCCCAGACCAAATCATTTAAAATCAATTCTAATCCATAGTGAAAGAGAAGAATGGTCCCTTTAGGTTTCCAAACCTTTGAATCTTTTAAAAGCTACAGAGTGGCTAATGGATTCACATCAACTAGCCACGATGGGTCCAAATACAATTTCCCATGGAAGTTTCTTAATACTTAAGTCTCTTTCAATTATTTCTCACCTTTTTGGTCTTAACCTGTAATTTGTGAGTCTGAATTCTTCTCATATTTAAAACTAGCATGATAAATTAACATATTAGTATAACATAACTAAGCTGAAAATACAGTGGAACATCATCACTAAGAAACTAAAGAAAATGCATGTATCTAATGCAATTTTCTGCATTAGAGCCTTAAACAACTCTGGGAACAGGCCTGAAAACCAAAACACTAGGAAAAAAATATTTGTTGTTGGCTGCTATCTTTACAAACTCATTATCTCACTCTTAACAGGTACCCAATAAATATCTGCTTAATGAATACATTCAGGGCAAGTTACAGTAGCTGTTCAATGTAATTGGAAGGTGCTTTTAACAAATGTTTTCCTGCTATCTATCTGTGTTTGACCAGGATAAGACTGGGTAGGCTGGGACCATGGAGCTGTGGTCTGACAACTGGTAGAAACAGAGGTCTGCCACCTGGACGAGCATGAATAGCTCGTCCCTCTGTCATGAATAGCATGACAGTCCCTCTGTCAATAGCATGTTAAGGCCAGCAATTCTCAAACTGGCTTCCCACCCTGAAGCAAAACCCTGGACTTCACATGTGGGACAGAAATTTGCTCCAACAAGGGTACCAGGGGATGCCCAGCCTGGGAGCACAGGACGGTCTCCTCCACATGCTCTTCTGTTTATCATAATGGAAGTAGAAAGCAATAATGTTATGGTACGATTCACCCTGATTCTGCGCTCATTAAGAAAAAAATATTCTCAAGAACTGGCACCTATTAATAAAAACAAATTGCTTGCAACACAACCCAATTGCAACACTCCAGTGTGGGTAAGATCTTGGTGAAGAACTGCTGCAGTACCAAGAACATAGCAGTCAGCTTTTATTGTGGCAGCACAGTGCGCCACACGTATGAACCCTTTTCGTCTCTACAATAACCCTGTGAAGTAAGCGCTATTAACACGCCTAGCTTACAAACGCAGAAGCAGAGGCTTAGACGCACAGAGGACTCCCAGCTGCTAAGTGGCAGAGATGGAAGAAAACCCCAGGTTGATAACAACGTCTGTGCTAGAGTCGTTGTGGAGGTGGTGGCAGTAATTATAGTGACAATTGTAGCAATAATAGGAGCAAATATCCATAACATGTACTGCTGCAAGAGTGTGATGTAGAACAACTTCGTTATTTCTCCCAACCAAACTCTGAGATTGATGTTACTAATAACATCATTTTAAGGTGAAGAAATGAAAGCATGTAGATGTCAAGTAATTTGCCCAAAGCCACACAATTAGAAAGTGGATTTGAATTCAGAGTCTGAACTTTCAGCCATCCTACCGCACAGTTTTTGTACTGTCCTAAGGCCAATTGTATCTTGTGTCTTTAGTCCTGGTAGCATTTCTTTTTTGTTTTAATCATTTTATTAGGGGTTCATACGACTTTTATTACAATCCATACATACATCAATTGTGTAAAATCACATTTGTACATTCATTGCCCTCATCATTCCCAAAACATTTGCTCTCTACTTAAGCCCCTGGCATCAGGTCCTCATTTTTTCCCCTCCCTCCTTGCTCCCCCCTCCCTCATGAGCCCTTGATAATTTATAAATTATTTTGTCATATCTTGCCCTGTCCCATGTCTCCCTTCACCCACTTTTCTGATGTCCACCCCCTAGGGAGGTCACATATAGCTCCTTGTAATCGGTTCCCTCTTTCCAACCCACTCTCCCTCTACCCTCCCAGTATCGCCACTCACACCACTGATCCTGAAGGGATCATCTGCCCTGGATTCCCTGTGTTTCTAGTTCCTATCTGTACCAGTATACAGTATTTCTTTTAAAATAGTCTTAATAGATTTTATCCAATGGGTAGACTTCTATGGAGAAGTTCCCATCGCTTCCAACATTTTGGCATAAACCATACCAAACAAACCCACTGCCACTGGGTTGATTCTAATTCACAGCGATCCTAGGGATAGAGTAGAACTGTTCCACAGGGTTTCCAAGGCTGTGAATCTTTAAAAAGAAGCAGACTACTTCCTCTTTCTCCCTCTGAGTGACTGGTAGATTCGAACCACTGACCTTCTGGTTAGCAGTTTAGAGCTTAGCCCACTGTATCACCAGGGCTTAAGAGTCTTAAAATTAATGGAGTCCATGTCAGTCTCTTAAATAGCTTTTCAGAGTTATACTTTAGAGAATGCAACTATCCATACTCTCCCAAACTCTTCGGTTCATGGACTACTGAGGGCTCACGAAAGTGGCAACGTCCCAGCTCTCTCACTCAAACTCTCCTGGATGCAGATGTTCCTAATTCAGTGTGTGTGTGTGTGGGGGGGGGGCACCCTTTCCTGACCTCTCCTAAAATTTCAAAGGTCTTTATTCCAACTACAATTCATAAATTATCTGCTTCCCTCTCTCTGACCATAAAGTCTTTCTATTAAGCATGTATGTATAATTACATAAACGAGTGGTCACAATTCCTATTTGGGGACAGATGCCCATTCCAAAGCTATTGAGAAAGCCCCTAACTTTCTATGCTTCTGTTTCCTTAGGCAGAAGAGAAGAACATGCAGCTGGCAGTCAAAATCAAAGGGACACCAGCAAGCAAATCAAACAGGGAAATTTAATAAGATATCCCAGGTGCACAGGATGTAGAGTTTGGGAGGCATGGACTCCTAAACAGAATTTAGGGATATGGTCAGACATGTGTCCTCTGAAAAAGAAACTATGACACCAATTTTTTTAAAAAATTAGTATTAAAAAATTGTATTAAATGGAATACATATTTTACACCTTGATGTGTAAATAGAGTCTCCTAAATCTCACACAGAAAATGAAGGGCACTGCCCCATCTCATTATATCTAATAGCATTTGGAGAAAGGGGTACTGCTTCAAAGCTAGCGGAGAGCATACTGTATCCAAGAACAAGGCTGGATACGGGTTATGACCTTGGGAATAAAAGTCCCCCTCACTTTTAAGTTATAAGCAGATGATTATGCCACAAAGCCACAAACGATGACGAATAAACAAACACAAACATTAGTGGCTTGGGAAGGAATTAGTTATCTTTATACCACGCTTCCCTTAACTCACTCCACCTCCCAGAGCCCATGGTCAGTACTCCCATTCTCTCTAAGCCTCCCACTCTCTCTTTAACTTTTGGGCAGTTATGATTGTCCCCATCTTATTATACAAGGAAAAACAGCCTTAAAAAGAAAGTTCAGCAATTCCCAGGATCATAGATAAAAGAGTGGCAAAGCCAGGACTCAGACCCAGGTCTATCTGACACTCAGCCCAGACTTTTTTGCTCCTATCATAACCTCATTCTGGGCAGTATCCAGAGTAAGAGAAACTTCAGGGCACATTCATTCAGCTAGTCACTGCCAAAATGGCAAAAAAACAAAACAAAAAAACCTAGATGGGTAGATCCAGAAATCTGAGGGATCTGGGCGCTGACAGTAGAGCTATAGGAGTAATTCTGACTGCACAAAAAGCTACTTTGATGCTGCCTTAGGAGGTCTCTGACCTGTGATTCAAGATGTAACCATTCTGGAATAGTTCCCAAGATTCCAAGGTCATTTGTGGCTTAAGGCAGAGCAGTCCTTCTGTGAAGGACAGGGGTCAGATGAAGGCTGTCCAAGCCTTAGATTCTGGACACAAGGGCGGAGACACAATCTTCTTGTCCCTTTTAGGGGCTGACTCATTCATTTCTACATCTCCTGTGCCTAATACATTTGCCACCATAGTAGGTAATCAAGAAATATTTGCTGAATTAGTTTCTTAGTTAATAAAATTAATGAGAAAAGTAGCCAGCAGGAGTGGATTACCAAGAAATCACGGTAAACACAGGCCTTTTTGTACTTAGTCACTAATCTAGTGAAACCCAGGTGAAACTATTCATTACAGATTAGTAAGAAAGCATAAGTAGAACCATGCTTACCTTACTTACTGGGTACTCTGTCCCTGTCAGGGATTGTAAATTTGAAAGGATGTTTACCTTCTGTACGGAGGTGCTACGCGGAACAGAAGGCAGATGCCAGCTAAACCAAGAAGCTGAATCTTTGATGTGATGAAAAAGTTTGAAACTGTTCACTAGAGATTACCCACGAAGCACAAGCAAGGCCATGCTCACCTTGCTTTCTAGATCATCCCACTTTTTCTCCAGTGAGAAAGGAGAACACAAAGCCCTCACAGTCAGTCAGCTTGTTTAGCTGGCCACCTAAACTGTACTTGTGCTACGATTTAAGGACCAGGGTGCCAGTAACTGCATCTTCCACTGTCAGAAGTTTTACCAACTAGAGAGTTCATGTAGTGCACACATCCTCTCTCTGTACCCCCTTCTCCCTCCTCTCTTTCAACATTTTATTCTTTTAGGTGAAAGTTGAACAGCAGATTCATTTTACAAGCAATAGTTCATAGACAAATTGTTTTCTAACATTAATTACAAGCCCCACAAATGTGTCCACCTTCTCCCTTGTCCTCCCTGGGTTCCCGTTTCCACTGGTCCAGTTACCCTGCGTCTCCCTAACTTATCATTTTTGGTTTGGGGTGAATGTTTCCCCTTTGTTCTTGTGTAACTGATAGTTCTAAAGAGCACATTCTTCACGAGTGTTATTGTTCACGTCTTAGTCCCATCCATTATGTGGCTGGAAGGTGGCCTCCAGGAGTGTCTTCAGTTTTAAGTAAGAAGGTTGTCTCAGAGCAACAGTCTCCAGGGTTTCTCTAGGTTCTTTCAGACCAATAAGTCTGATCTTTTACAGGCTTTGAATTTTGTTCTACATTTTTCAGCTATTCTAAGCGGGACCTTCTATTGTGGTCTTGATCAGTGTGGTCAGTTGTGGTAGCCGGGCACTATCTAGTTCTGTTAGTCTCAGGTTAGAGGATGCCGTGGCTCCATGTGAGCCATTCATTAGTCCTCTGCACAAATTGCTTGAGTCTTTATTTTCCTTTATTCTACTTTGCTCCAAGCGGGAAAAGGACAGTAGTTGCTTCTTAGATGGCCTCTCTAAAATGGCTCCACATGCTGCTACTCACCAGATAATAAAGATAATGTACAACATTTTGCCAACTGACCTAGAAAGTCAATGAGACTACAGTCCTTAGTCTTCAATCTAGTGGTTCAGTCCCAGTGTCTAAGTACAGTTTCTTTAACTGGGCCCCCTGTGTGATTGATATGTATATATGTTGCATACAGCATTTGCAAATATCTATATAAAATGCCTAACAGCATGCTATACATCTTGCTCACCTATTTAGCAAACATATTTACATATGTTTACCTACTCACAAATGGTTGCTAATTAATTACTATTGTGGCTCCCTTAGGGCATTTCCCATAGTTGTCCTTTGTTCGTATGCACCTTTCAGAGTCTTTCCTTTGCCTTGGTCATGTGGTAACCTCCACCATACTGTGTATTGCCTCTCCTTTCACTACTGTCTAGTAAGTGATTCTCCCTCTTTTCCCCTCCCTTTCCTGGAACCCTTCAAAGACTATTTCTTTCTGCATGTAAACCTATTCTTGACTTTTAGTGGTCCATACAATATTTGTTTTTTTGGATTTGATTTATTTCCCTCAGCATAATGTCCTCCAGAATCATCTACATTGTGAGATGTTTCACAGACTCATTATCATTCTTTATCATTGCATAATTTTGCATTCTGTGTATCCATTCGTCCATTGAGGGATGCATAGGTTGCTTCTATCTTTGTGTTACTCTGAATAATGTGTCAATGAACATGGGTGTGCACATGTTTATATGTCTAGGATTTTTACCTAGGAGTTTGAAGCACTACAGTGTTTTCCATGATCCCTCTACCATTTTGCAGTTCTATCAGCAGTATATAGGAGTTCAAATTTCCCCACAGTTTCACCAACATTTGTTCTTAGTTTAGTGCCATATTGCTGGGATGAGATGGTATCTCATTGTACAAGCACTCTTTTTAAAAATGCATGTAGCTCAGAATAGCTAAAACCAAACCAAAAAACAAATTCACTGCTGGCAAATGAATTCCAATTCATAGGGACCCCAAAGAGCAGGGTAGAACTGCTCCATAGGGTTTTTGATACTGTAAACCTTTGTGAAGCAGTCTTATCTTTGTCCCTTGGGGAGGCCAATGGGTCAGTGATTCGAAGCCTCCATAAAACGCTAAAGAATGATGATGAATCATTCAAAGGATTCCAGGCAGGGGAGGGAAAAGGAGGGAGAATCACTCATAGTTAAGCAATCCAACACTTAATACACTGGACCACCACACTTCTTAAAATAATGACAGGGCAAGATATGACAAAATACCCATTTATAAACTATCAAGGGCTCATGCGGGAGGGGGGAGCGGGGAGGGAGGGGAAAAATGAGGACCTAATGTCGGGGGTTTAAATGGAGAGAAAATGTTTTGAGTAACAATGTACAAATGCGCTTTACACAATTGATGTGTGTATGGATTGGGATAACAGTTGTATGAGCCCCTAATAAAATGTTAATTAAAAATTTTTTTTAAAAAGCATTTGAAGATCTAAAAAAAAAAAATAATAATAATGAAGGCTAAAAGCTTTTTACATGAAATTTAATCAGAATGCTTTACTTATAATTAAGCTTTCTTATAAACAGGCCCTCAGCAGAAAGAGAGAACTCTGAATAACTGATGAAGGAAATTTGGGAAGGAAAGACCATCTGAAAGGCCTGCGCTTTTTAGAGGAAGGGAAGGTCTCTAAGGTACACTCAAGCATGCACTTGAGTGAAGCATGCTCATATGGACTGTCTGAGGCTGAGCACCTGAAATGTGGTCTGTGAGACCATGGAAGCAAATTCTTTATTTTATTTCAACTTAATTTAAATTTAAATAGCTACATGTGAGCAGTGACTACAACTAGGTAAGAACAACATGGATAAGAAGAAGTAGAAAGTGATAAATACAAACTACCTACTTCAAAATGTTCCCCACGAGTAGTGATATGATGAAGGTAGGGGGATGATCAGGGAGGGGGAAGGGTGAGAAAGGGGGAAACCATCACAAGATTTGGATATAAAGCCCCCCCAAAGGGGACGAATAACAGAAATGTGGTGAAGGGAGAGAACAGACAGTGTAAGATACGAAATAACAATATATAATTCATCAAGATACATGAGGGTGGGAGGGTATGAGAGGTAGGGGAAAAAAGAGGAGCTTATACTAAGGGCTCAAATAGAAAATGTTTTGGAAATGATGATGGCAACATATGTACAAATATGCTTGATTAAAACTGATGTATGGAACATTATAGGAGCTGTAAGAGCCCCAATAAAATGATTTTTTATTTTTTTAAAAACTGTCCCCATCAGTACTTGTAAAAGGTGATGCTAGCTTCGTACTTGCGGTTTTCCCAAGCTCTTTTATACTTAGGTCTTAAAACGACCCTGTCAACTGCAAGGTCAGCAGTTGGAACTTACTAGCTGCCTCTTGGGAGAAAGATGAGGCTGGCTATTTCTGTAAAGATTTAGTCTTGGAAACCCAAGGAGGCAGTTCTACCATATCCTATAGGGCAGCTCTAAATCAGAATCCATTCAGTGGCAGGGGGTTGTAACAGTAACTAGTGGTAGTGTCACTGACAGATGAGGTTCACAGAATTCTGGGGCTTGCCTAAAGAGACTCAGTGGGAAAGTGCAGCCCCTCAAGTGGTATAACTCTAAATTTGCCCCACATGGCACCTTAGGAACCTCAGCGCCTCAAGCATCGAGAACCAGGACAAGGAGGGGGCCAGGTTCATCCTACTGTTCTGACCCACAGTCTCTAAAGATATTCAGTGAGAACCAGCCTCTCTTGGTTCACTACTTACACTTCTCACCTATTTGGAAGTCAGTTCCTTTGACAGTTGGCAGATATCACCCCTCTACCAAATCTGCTCCGGCTCCTGATTTGGACAGAAACCTGGGGACCTCTGAGGGGTGAACTTCAACTGTGGAAAGTGGAGGTGTTTCCTATTCTCCATGGTGGTACCTATATGCCTATGCTATTACTTTAAAATTCTGAGGCACTCTAAAGATTTGGCACACAGATATCTGTACATGACTGGATTTTCTGCTTGGGAACAGAGAGATTTCAAAGGTTGCTTAATCCAAGAAAGGAATGGCAAAGGCAGAAGAATTATAGGTAATTCCCTGCTTGCCTATCTAACTTTGTACCAAGTTACTAAAATGCTTTCTATAATTTTCTAGGGATATATTTAACAGATTAAAAAAACCAGTGGAATAAAGGAAATGATTTTTTAAATATTTAATGCAAATTATCATAGATCAAGACATTTTGACATGATTTCAAAATACATGCAAAAATTGGTGAAATGCGCTTGAAATTTCCCCTAGTAAAAGTATCTCTTAAAGAAGTGAATGAGTGTACGTGTATGGATGTACATATTTATCTCAGAAGAGATTCTTAGCTTTCATCAGATTTTCAAGGCAAAGGTAATCAATTGGCCATCTTTATTATCACTCAATGTTTTAACACAGTTTAATAAATTTCTTAAATAAATATTTTATATATAAGAGAACTTCGAAGAGTTCATGGAAAAATGTTTAGAGATAATGAAAAATCTCAAATGACTTTTCAAAACCCCTAATATATATAAATACATACTCACTGAATACATAAACATGTATTTATATCATAGCTACTGTAAATGTGATCTTTCTGTCCTCTATATATTCTAAATGGCCAAGTGGGTGAAAGGAGACGTCGGACAGGGCAGGATATGACAAAATAAACAATTTATAAATTATCAAGGGCTCATGAGTGAGGGGGGAGCGGGGAGGGAGGGGAAAAAATGAGGACTTGATGCCGGGGGCTTAAGTGTTGAGCAAATGTTTTGAGAATGACGAGGGCAATGAATGTACAAATGTGCTTTACACAATTGATGTATTATGGATTGTGATAAGAGTCGTATGAGCCCCTAATAAAACGTATTAAAAAAAAAAGAAATACTAACAATATTAAGCTAAATGTTTGGAAAGAGAACAATAAATACTACAAGATATTTTTTACAAGTGGTTGAAATTTTTAACTTTAAATTTCATAACTGATTAAAATTTTATCTTATATTCAGATTCATTTTCTCCTTTATAACTTATTTAAAATTTCTTTGGTCTAGTAGGTAATCAGTACACTGTATGCATACAATAGATGTGGAAAATATGAGATTTCATATACACAACACACACTCACATATATCAATAAGGGAGCTTATACAACTTTTAACATATTTAAACAATTGAATCGTATGTTATGTGAATTATATGTCAATAAAATTGTTAAAAAATAAAGTGATTTACCTCCACTCTGCATAATCAGCCCAGGGAAGGGCAGTTTCCTTGATGGAAACTTTATATTGCGGTTGTATAGACATGAATCATGCCCTCACTGCCTTTTGACCAATCTTATAGGCTTTTCTATTGAGCATAACATATGTGTCCCAATCATGGGTCTGTTCTCATTCTCACCAGTAACTGTGAAGTACCGATTTGCCACCAATCCTGTCCTACTTAAGCCTTTGTAAACCTTTGGACACTATTTTGACTTTGTACTAATGGTCTCCCTCATGCAGATGATGCATCTTTGTCTTGTCTTTTCCTGTTTTAAGACTTAATAAATCTTCTTAAATTAAACAAATAACAAAATTAAACAAAAATAAGGTAACAAATAAACTGTTATGAATTCATGTGATAAAAAAGCATGCAATCACTAGAAATAGTGTTTTTGAAGATCATTTAACAAAAAAGGAAGATATAAAAAATATATACAGGTAGTATGATGTTAGTCTTGATAAAAATATTGTTATGTTTTTTCTGTAATAAAAGCAAGTGTCACTTTTATAATCAGAGAAAAAAGCTTTCAACTTTTTCTTTGACTATTTTAAGAAGTGTTTTAAATGTGTAGAGACTATATTTTGGTACATGGTAATTCTAATTTTTTTTGTGTAATTCTAATTTGTTAATGACATCACTTTTTCATTATCTGGGATACCAGCTCAGCCATTACCAATATTAAATGAATTAAAAATCTCCTACAATTGTGCTGTCACATTCACTTCATTTCACTAAGAGATTTTGCTTTTTTTTGCAATTTGTTGCCATGTTGCTTTATCACCTGAAGCCAAATTATACTATGTCAACTATGAAACCTATCTACTACCCTCAAAGAGCTTTTGTGAAGAGTAAATAATCAAGGAAGAGAACGTAACACACTGTCTCGAACCTGGGAATCCTCAATGAAACAGTGCTGAAGCAGGCATCAAGGGCTGGGTGTCTGTTCTGGTTCTCTTCCACGCTGGACATGCAAACGCTGGCCTCATGACACCCACTCACACTGCTACCGGCCTTCAGAACGCCACCCTGGTGGATCTGGCACTCCAAGTCACTGATACTGTGTAACAGGGGCTTTCTCTCTTTGGTCACCAGGTTGTCCCCTGATTAGTTAGAACTTCTAGACCCTCAGTGATAAGCAAGATAATACGATTTTGTTCCAATCGAGTAGTCAGAAATGAAGAGTGTCATTGGTTTGTTGCTGCTGTTGTTTTTCTCCTACAGCTTTTTATTGGTGAGAACTTAGATGGAGGCTGCATATTGGTGCATCATTTTGGCATTAAACAATTTATCATACCTCCCAATAGCTTTCCTTGTTTCCTCTCCTACCCTGACTTTTTTTAGCCCTCTCCTCTCATAGGATGTTATCTTTACCTTCACCCAAGTTAACATCTGCCCTCCTTTTAAACTAAGGATTATCAGAATCCAGTCTGAAAAGCTTGCTTTTGTTTACCCATCTGATGAGTTCACATGTTCTTGTACAAAGACCCCTTGGGTTAGAGAAAAAGAATGTGTTTTCAGACACTTCAGTAGGATAGAAAATTGGTCTTTCACCACATTAAAGGTCTTAACCACGTTTACCGTCAACATTCTTGGTAAGGATCAAGTGAAATGACAGATGTGAAAGCATTTTGTAAACTCCAAAGTGATCTATAAACATAAGAGGAGGAGGACAGTATATAGATAAATAGAAGCAGCACATCAACTTGAGTTGAAAATCTGTGCTTCTATTCCTTGTTCATGGGCTGGATCACTTGGTATTATGCAGATGTCAATTCTCCCAATCCAATCTATGGAGTCAAAACAATCCAAGTCCCAATCCCAGGAAGCTTTTTCTTAGTGGAAATGGGCACAAACTGGAGCAAGAGGAGCCAAACAATTTTACAAAAGATTATAGAGACTAAACCTGGAGGATTCTTACTACCTGATTGTAAGCCTCCCTCTAAAGGTACAGTGATCAAAACAATATGGTTTTGACCAAAATGATAGACAAAAGAATCAATGGAACAGGAGAGTCCAGCAATAGACCAACGCCTACAAAAAGACAGAAACCTGTCAAAGAAGGAAAACACAGATATTTTCCACTGTGGCAAAGTGGTAATACCGCCCTGTCAAAGGCAGAAAACTTGTGAGACCTGGGAAAACAAGACAGTCCCTTGGGGTTCCTTCCAGCTTGCCCAGGTTTCATGGTCAATTGATTTCCAACAAAGTTGCCAAGGAAATTTAATAGGGCGTCTTTTCAACAAATGGTGCTGGAGCTATTAGGCATTCAAAGGCACAAAAAAAGTGAACTTCAACCCAAAATTTGCACAAGTATTTTAAAAAAGCAATTAAAAAAATTTTTTAAATCATTTTAAATTTAAGCAAAAACCACGCTTAAAAAATAAAAAGTCAGTTGGGGGAGCAAACAATGTATGTGGGAGGGAGAAGGGAGCATTAGAACTGATTGTAATTACACAACTCATTTAAAAAGCAATTTTTAAAAATCATTTTATTAGGGACTCATACAACTTATCACAATCCATACATCAATTGTGTAAAGCACATTTGTACATTCATTGCCCTCATCATTCTCAAAACATTTCCTCTCCACTTAAGCCCCCAGCATTAGGTCCTCATTTTTCCCTTCCCTTCCCGCTACCCCCTCCCTTATGAGCCCTTGATAATTTATAAATTATTATTTTGTCATATCTTGCCCTGTCCGACGTCTCCCTTCACCCACTTTTCGGTTGTCCATCCCCCAGGGAGGAGGTCACATATAGTGCCTTGTAATCTGTTCCCTCTTTCCAACCCAACCTCCCTCTACCCTCCCAGTACCGCCACTCACACCACTGGTCCTTTAAAAAGCAATTTAACCGTGAAAAAAAAGTTCTGAAATTGGGGTAATGATTGTACAACTCTTCTTGATATGACTGAACTATTGAATTGTATGATATGTGGACTATGTGCCAATAAAACTGTAAAACAAAACATTCCTATCTCTTAAAAGAAAAAATCTGTAAGACCAAAAAATAAGAAATGTTTGTAACTATAACATAATACAGATGAAAATATCTATTAAAATTGATAATAATTTATAAAATGAGTAATCTAAAATAATACAAAGAATGTAAATCTTTTATATATTGAATAAGGCAAATAATTAATTATTGGATGAGATACAAAAAGCACAAAGGATAAAAATGCTAAACTGATAAACTGAACTTCAAATTTTACAATGTCTACTTGTCAAGTCTTAAGAAAATGAGAGACAATTCACAGACTGGGAAAAATATATTTGAAAAGTACATATCAGAAAAAGACTGAGTATACAAAATACATAAAGAACTCTGAGGAGCTGATGCCAGGGGCTTAAGTGGAGAGCAAATGTTTTGAGAATGATGAGGGCAATGAATGTACAGATGTGCTTTACACAATTGATGTATGTATGGATTGTGATAAGAGTTGTATGAGCCCCTAATAAAACGATTAAAAAAAAAAGAACTCTCACAACTCAGTAATATAAAGGCAAACAACTCAATATAAAAAGTGGGAAACTGAAGAGATAGACCAGAGAAGAGATAAGGTTAGCAAATAAACCTAAGAGGCTCAACATCGCCAGTCGTTAGGCAAATGCAAATTAAAACCACAGTGAAATCCTATGACACTTGCACTGAAATCATCAACATTTTAAAAATCATAATACCAAGTAGTGGCAATGAAGCTGAACCGACTGAACTCTCCTACATTGCTGACGGGGATGTGAAACAGTACAGCCACTTTGGAAAATAGCTTAAAGATTTCCTATAAAGTTAAACATATACTTATTTTATGATTCAGCAGGTCTACTTCTAGGCACTACACAAAAAGTGAATGCAAATACTTTCAGTGGTTTTATTCATAATTAATTAAAAGTGGGGGTGGTGGAATGGGCCCCAGAAAGATTTTTTTTTAATGATAATATATTCATACGAGAATGCTACTGACAATAAAAAAGGATGAACTATTGATAACTGCAAGTAGTGTGTTGACTTGTGTTCCCCTCCCAAAAAACATGTTCAGGTCCTAACCCTAGGTACCTGGGAACATGGCCTTATTTGGAAACAGAGTCTGCACATGTAATCAAATTAAGGTGAGGTCATACTGGATGAGAGTGGGCCTTAAGGCTATTGACTGGTGTGCTTAGAAGAGGAAAGGAGATTTGGACATAGTTACGCAGGGGGAAAGGGCATGTGATGGAGAGGGGAAGATGACAAGTGATGCAGCTACAAGCCAAAGGCTTGCCGGCAACCACCAGAAGCTATGGGGGCAAGGAAGGATTCTTCCTAGAGTCTTCACAGAGAGCACGGCCCTGACCCTGGACTTCAGGTTGCTGGTCTCCAGAACTGTGGGAACAATACATTTCTGTTGCTCTAAGCTACCCAGTTTATGGTACTTTACAATGGCAGCCCTAGGAAACGAATATATTTAACCACATGGTCGAGTCGTAAATGAATGATGCTAAGTGAGAGCAGGACCTGAAAGACTCCGCATTATATATGATGCACCAATAGGCCACTCTGGAAAAGGCAAAACGGCAGACCAGGCTGGAGACTGATTACAGAGGGTGTGGAATCATTACGGAGGGGCAAGAGGGAACTTTTGGGGGTTTCAGAACTGTTGATTGGGGTGGCGATTCTATTGTGTAAAACTGTATACCTAAAAAAAGGTGAATTGGATCGAATGTAAATTACACTTCAATAAAGCGTACCTAAAACACAAACAAACCTGTGCTTTGGGGGTTCTATTTTCTTTTCTTTCTTTCTCAGTTTGTAAAGAGTCCAGGGACAAGGGACCAGCTTAACCAGGGACAATGTGAGCAATAAAGTCATTGTTGTTTTACCTTTTAATTCCACAAAGGCATACAGGTAGAGAAAAAAATGAATAAACTGAAAGTCTGGTGAGGAACAGAAGTACTTCCTCACAATATACTTAATATAAAGAGGAAAGAGTAACTTTAGAAGGGAAAAGGTTGGCAGGCCCAATCTTCATTAAATGACCAAGGTGTGTATCATCAGTAACCAGGCATAATGGGATGTAATAACAGCATCACTTTTGTGCTATTCCTGCCAAAGATGCAGCATCTGAAACTAGTTGTGAAGAAACATCAGACTGGCCCCTATTGAGGGCTAGTCTACAAAATAAGTAGCCTGTAATCTTCGAGAGCAGGCGCCCTGGTGGCATAGTGGTTACACATTGAGCTGCTAACTGCAAGGTCAGATCCACAGTTGGAAACCACCAGGTGGGGCTTTCTATTCCTATAAAGACAAACTCACAGCAGCAGTTCTACCCTGTCATAGAAGGTTGCTGTGAGTTGGCATCAACTTGATGGAAGTGAGTTTTATAATCTTTGAGAGCAGCAAGGTTGTGAAAGTGAAAAATAATTTTTTGGATATAGAAAAAAGACCGTAAAACTTCTAGACTGAAGAAGGCTAAGGAGAATAACAACTAAATAAATGTGATTCTGAAGGTTTGGGGCATTTGGTGAAACTTAGACGGGATCTGACGATTAGATGGTAGTAATGTATCTCTGTTAATTTCCTTATAGCAACTCTGCAGAACAGGATCAAATGGCCTGATTTTGATGGCTGTATCTTGTAAGACAGAGTTTTTGCTTGTAAAAAGTGCACAGTAGGGGGAGCGGGGAGCGAGGGGAAAAATGAGGACCTAATGTCGGGGGTTTAAGTGGAGAGAAAATGTTTTGAGAATGATGTACAAATGCGCGTTACACAATTGATGTGTGTATGGATTGCAATAACAGTTGTATGAGCCCCTAATAAAGTGTTTTAAAAAAAAAAGTGCACAGTGAAATATTTTGGGGCGATAGGGCAACAGGCCATTAAAGTATTCTGAAAGAAACAGAGTTGTATTCTGCACTTCCAAATTTTCTGTAAGCATGTGATTGTTCAAAAGTAAGAGCTATTTTTCAAACAGAATCCTGGTGTTAAAGACTGAATTATGTCCCCAAACAATTTGTTGTAAATCCTAAACTTGGTGCCTGTAGTAGAAGCCCTGGTGGCATGGTGGGTTACACTGAGCAGCTAATTGCAGGTCAGCAGCTGGAAGCCACTACCTTTATGGGAGAAAGCTGAGGCAATGTGCATCTGTAAAGATTTATAACCCCAGAAACCCTCCAGAGCAGTTCTACTCTTTTCTTACAGGGTCACGGTGACTTGAAGGTGGTGGGTGGGTTATGCCTATGGTTCGACTTCCATTGGGGAATGGGTTTTCTTTGTCAATGAGAACAATTATAATTAATGTACGGTATATCCTGAGTAAATCTCTGATAAAAAGATTAAACAAACTCAGAGAGCCGGCAAGAGAGCAAGGGCAAGACACATGTAGACCTCCAGGGAAGCACAAAGCGGAAGCTGAGGAGACAAGGACCTTCCTGCAGAGCTGAGAAAGACGGCCCACTCTAAATCCACACTTCCAGCTCCCTAAACTGAGAAAAGACATGTCTGTTAGTTAAAGTCATCCCTGGTGGTATTTCTTATACAGCAGAAAACCTCCATCCCACCCCACAAAACTAATTGGAAGAAGAGCAAGAATTGTCATTCCCCAATGAGACCTCAGTCAATAAACTATCACACTAAAGCTAAACAAGCAAACAAACACATTTGCAAGTACTAGCCAAGAGAACGAATCACAATCTTGAAACAGGAATATGGAGGGGTATCACAGCAAAAACTGACAATACAATGAAGAACCACAAAATCTCAAGTACAGCAGCAAACCTTGACACTGCTCTATTTTCTAAAGCACAAAATCTAGCATGAAACCATCTTACTTTATTTGGATAATGAATGATCCAAATGGCCAAAGTATAAGGCAGTTTAAAAAGGCAGACCTTCATTATAGGCAGTATTATGAAGTAATTCTTGTGAATTTACATTAAAAAGAAGATTGCAGTTAATAGGGTATGAACAGATTCCTATTGTAGTTTTTCATGCCATCATTATAGTTAAGAGTTCCTATTAGCCATGGGTTGGAATTCACTAGATGGCACCTACCAATAATTGGCACCCTCCAATTTCAACCATAATCTTGCTTTGCTGGATATCATCAAACAAATGAACCCAATTTTCACAAGCAAAGGAGAAAACAGTACTTTTTATCTCAAACACCAAATTTTAAGCTATGTACTTAGAATGACACACCCCTAATTTTTCAGGGATTAGGCTGAAGAAGCCCTGATGGTGTAGTGGGTGACATGTTAGGAATGAAGATTTAGTCTTGGAAACCCACAGGGGCAGTTCTACTGTGTCTCATAGGGTGACTATAGTCAGAACTGACTCAATGGCGTTGAGTTTGGTGGGCATTAAATTTTTGTTCTGTGTATTGTGTATGTGTGTGAAGCTAAATCGATCTAACCAGGTCATAACAATAGTACCATATGTCAAAGTGTGAAATACCAATTCCACATTGCTTTCTGCAAGGCTCTTTGCTGCTCTGAGTAATACCCCCATGGCATTACCCTAATCTGTATGCAATATCTATACCTTAGGCTTGTGCTTACCAGGATGGGGACCACTAGTCACATAAAGGCAAGTGCTTAAGTATAACATATACAAAGGTTTAACACCAAAAATGTATATAACATCTCATTAATTTTTTTGTTGATTTCAGGTTGAAATAATATTTTAGATATACTAGAAATGTGGCTAGTCATAACTGAGATGTATTTAAGTATAAAATACACAAAAGATACCATACTACACCAAAAAATATTTAACTCTATCAATTATGTCAATTTTTTATTGAATTCATGTTGAAATAATATTTTAAATAAATAGTACTATTAAAATTAACTTTCCATGTTAATTCTTTCTACTTTGTTGAATATGTCTCCTGGTGATTTTTAAACTACATCAGTGGCTCACATTATATTTCTGCTGGGGAATGCTACTTTTGATCATTTGTAAAAACAACATTATCTTATGCCACAGAAACTGTGAAAGCAAATACTGAGACTCCCCAGAAGACTACTTACTCTCCTGGAGCCAATTACCCCAACCTCTAAACTACAGATGTCTATTTCTTTGTGCTAAACATGGTATCTTTGTATATTTCCAATCAGCTTGAAGAAACTGATTGTCTGAGGTACCTGAAACTCCGACACACTGCTCCGCAGCTGGCTGACATTTGGTAAGGACCCGCCGTGATACTGGGTAAGGCGTAGCTGCTGAAGCTTCTGAAATTGAACCTGAAAATTGGGAAGAAAAGAAATGGGTGTTGAGAGATGACAGAAAAGATCTGGCAGAAGCATCAATGTGTAGTATTCAGTACTGAAAATGGTGCAAAAGTTGAAGCCTGACTTTCAATTTCCTTTCTTCCAGTTCCTGGAGCTTTCTGGGCTTTAATAACTCTACTGGGGGGGGGGGGGGACCCTACCTAGCCATATTCCAAGTGGCTCATATCTTGACAGTGAGTTAGTTTTACAAGATATTGAGTGTGGATATGTAGTAGACAAGCAGGCTCATCTTTAACTGGGGAAAAAAGGGTCACTTAAAGAAAAACTAAGCCACTAACTACCATGAGGGCCCTGGTGGCATGCAGTGGTTATGAGTTGGGCAGCTAACTGCAAAGTCAACATTTCAAAACCACCAGCCGTACACTCACAGAGGGCAGTTTTACCACGTCCTATAGGGCCACTATGAGTCGGCATCGCCTTAATGGCAGAGAGTGAGTATGACTATCTAATACCCTAATTTATTAACTGTTTTCCTTTCTCCATGTACATTCACGAGTAATAATTGGACAGCTGCGATCAGAACACAGATAGGATCTTGCATGCTTATATCACAAACACAATCATTTTAATGGCAACATTAGGTTTTCTTCTTCTAAATTATTTCCTTAGAACACATTCCAAAGAGTGATTACTAAGTCACAGCTCTTGATAACACTCTGCCAAATACACTTTCCTAAAAGGTATGCCAATTTGCATATGAGAAAAGTTTCACCAAAAGCATACTAGCACTGAGTATCATGAGAGGAAGGAGGCCAATTTAGCAGTATAAAATGGCATCCCACTGGTTTAACATGCCTTTTTTTCTGTAACATCCTCCTTACTTCATTTTTAAACGGCAGTAAACTGGTTACAGATCTTGTATACCCTCAAGTGGTCTGTTCTGGTCTTTGAGAATTATTTCTAAAATAATAAATTGGTTCTGTGGTTATATAACCCTTGGCACTTATAATTCACACGGAGAAGAAGAAAGTTATTGAGGGGTACCCTAAGGCAGGCTGTTATCCTTTTATTATTCTCTGTCAATGTCTAATACAAATACAAACAAACCCCAAACACCAAACCTATCAGATCTGAACTCCTAACATGGGCCAGGTGCTGTCCTAAGTAGTTTTACACAATTCATCCCTAACCCTTTCGCCAACCATGCAAAGGAGACAGTGTTGTTCTGCTTCTAAAAACTTGGGAGACCCAGACTCAAGAAGTTCAGTTACTTGTCCAAGATCACAGCAGGAGTCCGAATCATGACTGTCTTACTCAGAGCCAATCCTCCTATCCCACCGTGCTCTGTTCCCTGGTTCTGTTTCTCTCTTGGCAATTATACTACTACACGGTCAGAGAAAAATGAAGTTTGGTTAACCAATAGCCTTGTTGTGCCTATGAAGCTTTTTTATTCTGTTTTGTATTTACTTTATATTATGAAAAATTTCAAATCTATACAAGAGACTAATACCACGCCACCTAGCCACCCAGGTTTAACAATTATCAACATGTGTTCAATCTTAGTTTATCTTTAATGCCCTCTGCCATCCCCTGCCCTCAGCTCAATGAAACCCAAGACATGTCACATTTCAATGATGCATCTGCAAAAGATAATGATGTATGTCTTTGGAAGTTGTAGAAACATAAGCATTCTTTTGGCTGCTTTAACTTTCTTATACCTAGTGTTTGATTTCTCATACATATTGCACTGTGATATGATTATCATCCATTAATCAAAACCCAGATCTGAGAACCAGATAGGAGGAGGCAGTGGCTGAAGTCTCTCAATCTTCGATCTAAAAACACTTTAACAAAACACTTGACACTTTAACCTTGAAATACTCTAGACAAAATTATGGGTCACCTTGATGTTTTAAACTTTTTTTTTTCCTTAAAAAAATTCTGTTTAAAGCTTTTAATAATTAAAAAAAGTCTGCATTTTATAAAACTTGATTAAAAAATAGGTTTTAAAACTGTACAGTTACCAGAAGTACACAGCTATCAAAAATGCACACCCTTCACTTGGCATCTCCAGCACCTTCAGCTCTCTGTGCCTGGTCTGTGTTGGTGTCTCCATTTTCTGCTGGGTGTTCCCGTCCTTGGCAGCATCAGCTGTCCCCTTTTTCCCTTTGGGCACCTTCTCTCCCTTCTTGGCAGAGGCCCTTTCAGGCTTAGGTTCTGGTTTTGGAGGAGCAGCTTTAGCAGATAACCTTGCTGCCCTCCTCTGGGGTTCATCCTTCACCTTGGCTTTATCTCCCTCAGCATCCCCTTCAGCCTTTCTCTTGGCATGGCGGCAACAGTGGCGGGGCGCAGGCGCTGGACGCGGGGATGGACGGCGTGCAGGCTCTGGTCGATTCCCATCTCTTCTTCACATTGCTCCGATCTAAAGTCTTTTCTTACTTCTCCCATCAATCTTTTTATTCATTTTTTTAAACTTAGTGTCAAGTCCTTGTGCTAGGCACTGACTTACTCAGATGAGTATGTGCGAAGCTTTCTGCTTTCAGAAAGTTCTGACAAGTTCTTAGCCCATAAGCTTTCATACTTCAACTAGGGTAAATTCTAAATCTAGCTAGTTTAATGTCCTAACAGTCCCTATATCTGCTCTCGATCCCAGAGTCCTTTTACCAGGGCCTTCAAATACTGTTAGAGTCACAAGAACATCAGATTTGTTATCAGAGGACATGGGTTTGTAACCAGGGCTCCCATTACTCTGATGTCTACTTCACAAACATGATGTACTTGGTATAAGGATTATAAGAAACAACAGACATGATAGCGATGAATAAAATTTAAGTGCTTCAAAACTTCCCAAGACCTTATTATTGCTGATATTCTCAGGTGCTTTCTTTTTTCTTTAGGGTGCTTCTTAAATAAAACCTTGTACTATCTCCCCGCGCCCCCCCCCCCTTTTAAATTTAGAATGATTGGCCAGATGGAATCTTAACTGGCTTTCAGCACCTTCCAGGTGATAGCTGATGAAACAACCTGGCAGCCCCTGGCCCACACCATGTCTGACCCACACCATGTTTTAAATTGTAATTTTGAACCTAGGAGACTGCATACAAATCTAGATTCCCAACCTCTTTTGATTGCAAGATTTGGCAACACTGAACCCATATCCTTGCATGGCCCCAAAGGCAGAGTGGAGACATGCCTACCTCCAGAGACAGGGTTTAGGCCTTCCTATTTACCCAAGTCCTCCTGTCACTGGCAACTACTGCCCAGGATCAGCTGCCAATTACCATTTCATTCTAGGCCCCTCCACCCATTGTTGTTATTTTTTTTACTTGCCTAACCCTGGAATTTGAGACAGCAAACGTTGGCCTACCATCCTCTGTCATATACTTTAGTGGAATTTCCTTCAATGTCCAGGTGAAATGAGAACCAAGTCTTACTAATTGCTTTTTTTAAAAGTACTCTGAGGATTCAACATGACCCCAATCAAATTCCCAGCAGGCTTTTAAAATAAAAATGGACAAGACAGTCCTAAAATGCATATGAATGGGCAAATGACCCAAAATTGTCTACGACATATTTTTGAAAAGCAAAGTTGAAACAGTTACGTTTACTGACTTTGAGACTTACCAGAAAGCTATAGCAATCAAGAAAAATATATAAATGAATAAGACAGAAGACACACCACTCATAGAGGGTCACTTGATGTTTGACAAGGTTGTTGCAGCAATTCAATATGGAAAGCATTTCAACAAATGCTACTGGCACAACTGGATATCCAGATGGAAATGAAAAGTGGCTGCTGCGCTTATACACATGCCCAGCTCTGCCACCATCAGCTAGTCCATCAAAATGAAGACTACACTAAATTCTCCGAGGGCACTAAGAAGATTCCACAAGGTAATACATGCACAGTGCCTGGTGAAGAGACAATTCTTAATATTTTGCCCCCATCTAATTCTTTCTCTACTCCTTTATCAAAGGCCTCACCACTCCAAAATATACATAAACAAAACCAAAACCAAATGCACTGCCATCGAGTCGATTCCGACTCATAGTGATTCTCTAAGACAGGGTAAAACTGCCTCTGTGGGTTTCTGAGACTGTAGCTCTTTGCATGCATGGCTTTATTCCAGATAAAACATGTTTAAACAGGTCTCTGTAATCGATAGGTGGCTGCAGACAAATTCTCTCTACTTATTAGGGTGACTTCAAAATTAGGTTCCATCAGAATAGTGACTTTGGAGGAGAGCTGTTGGGCCACTTAAACTACGGGTGGTAGAGTCAGCTTGGAAGGTAATGGGAAACATTGTTTTGCTGTCGCTGTTGTTTGTCTGTGGGGGGTGGTGGTGGTGGTAGAATTCCAGAGGCAATCTTGATAGATTTTCCCAATGACACATAGTAATTATGAGGACTCATTAGGACAAGGTTTAAAAAACTGCAAGTGCATTATTGAGCAGGGCTGAAAAGTGCAAAGGAAACCTTCCTCCTTCCCCCAAACTCCCCTGTACCAGCTCAAGGCTAGCAAGGGGTGTCCTAGGAAAATCCATTGGAAAACCTTATCCATTGTTCTTGACACACAACAAGAAATATTTCAAAGGAACAAGATTTAAGACCCTCAAGGATGCCAAATTGCTGTTTCCGTGTGGTGCAGGCTGAAGAATACAGTATTCTTCAGGGAAAGGTCAGGAGATGGAAATATTGCCTTCAGAAGGATGGCCAGGGAGAAGGGCCAGTGAGGGTGCGATATAGTAATGATGAAAAATACAACTTTCCTCTAGTTCCTAAATGCTTCCTCCCCCGCCCCCACTCCCTATCATGATCCCAATTCTACCTTGCAAGTCTGGCTAGACCAGAGGATGTACACTGGTATATATAGGAACTGGAAACACCGGGAGTCCAGGGCGGATAATCCCTTCAGGACTAGTGGTGTGAGTGGCGATACTGGGAAGGGAGAGGGAAAGTCGGTTGGAAAGAGGGAACCGATTACAAGGATCTACATGTGACCTCCTCCCTGGGGAACAGACAACAGAAAAGTGGGTGAAGGGAGACATGGGACAGGGCAAGATATGACAAAATAATAATTTATAAATTATCAAGGGTTCATGAGGGTGGGGACAGTGGGGAGGGAGGGAAAAAAATGAGGATCTGATGCCAGGGGCTTAAGTGGGGAGCAAATGTTTTGAGAATGATGAGGGCAATGAATGTAAAATGTGCTTTACACGATTGATGTATGGATGGATTGTGCTAAGAGTTGTATGAGCCCCTAATAAACTGATTTTTTTTTAAATAAAGACACTGAGTTGGAAAAAAAAAAGGATGGCATATGGAAGATATGGCTAGAACAGCTTCACATTTTTGATACTTTTGTTTAACAAATGTTGCTGTGACTTTATAGCAATACTTTTGACTTACCCTAGCATTGCCTGTTTTAATATAAAAATGATGGCTTCCTCCAAATAGTCTGAACAAATTAATGCTCCAGGGTTATGTGATGAGTTTATACGATGGTTTCTCAGCACCCAAAGTTGTTCTTCATAGTCACACTTCTTGAACAAGTTTCCAGCCTGTCACCATTTCCTCCCATTCGCTCCTCTGTGCTTTGCAACCTACCTTCCATCTAGCATTTTTGAATGCAGCTACTCTCACCACGGATACCAATGGCCTCCATAGGGCTAGACCAAAGGACAAGGTCTTATGCTAGACTAAGTCAGCAGTATCAGGTTCAGCTGATTGAGACTCCCTCCTTTTCACAATAACTCCCCTGGCTTTTCTTCTTTCTGGCTACAGTCTTGTGTGTTGGCTTTTTCTCCTCTACAGCCCCTTTAAGAGGTAGAGCAACCACAGCTTATCTAGGCTCTCTACACGTCGCTCTACAACAGGGTTAAAACTCAAACATCTGTAGGTGCCAAGTAAGGCAGATATGTGAAATGAGGTACACTAGCTGTGAAGAACACCATAGGGAGGGGGAATGGTGGGGATCGAGGCAAAATATGGGGTCACTGCTGACGGATGTCTCAAAGGAAGCAAGAGTCAAGATTTTAATGTTAAATCTAAATATGCATTGTTGGCCCTCGTTTTTTTTTTTAACTCTCATTTTTAAGTAACACAATCTGGGTCCAAAATTTTATATATAATAATAAATTTTATACATATATATATATCAGAGAATCAAATAAGGAATGCAGGGCAGCAGTTTGCAATCTCTTTTCTATAAATTTTTCCGAAGCAGCTGGATCTCCACCATTGGCTATATACACCAAACCTTTCCAAGTTTATAACAGTAGCCCAATCTTCCCACCTGAGCTCCAGGACCATATAAACAACCAAGAATTAAATCTCACTCTAAAAACTCACTGGCAACGAGTTTATTCCGACTCACAGTGACTCTGTAGGACACAGTTGAACTACCTTTGTGGATTTCCGAGACCGCAACTCTTTACAGGAGTAGAAAGCTTCTCCTTTCTTCCTAGGAACAGCTGGTGATTTCAAACTGCTGACCTTACAGTCAGCAGCCCAATAAACCCACTTTGCCACCAAGGCTCCTTTTAAATGCCTCATAGGCACCTCAAACGCATCTTATCCTAAATGGCTTTAGCCTTATAGCTGACTTCCCTGAGCCCTCCCCTCCCCTCAACCCTTTCAACCATTCACAAATCTGGTTCTTTTAACGTCCAAAGGATCGATTTGTTTACCTGTCTGCCTCCTCATTGCCCACACTAGTGGATGCCAGCCATCACCTTTCCTAGAGTATTAGAGCCTCAGAACTATTTCTCTGCTGCTGCTCCTCCATTCTATCCACTTTGTAGCAAGAAGAATTTTTTTAAATGCAAATCTCTCCTGGTTCAACTCAACAATGACTTTCCAGTGTCCTTAAGATCAAATCCCAAGTCCTGACTCAATAACCTGACCCCTGTGAAGCTTACCTCTCCTGCTTTATTCCAAATCACCCTCCTTGTTCCCTTGCTAAAATGTCTGTGCTCTGTGTCTGACATAGTCTCCTGTACTAGACACACAAATGTATTCCCTTAAACACTGTTCCCACTCCCACTCATCTTTTAGGCCCCTAGAGGTAAACTCCCTACCACATACAACCAGTCATCTACTTCCCTGGAACATGTTCTACTTGTTAAATGAATGTCTTCCCCACAAATACTAAAACTCAAGAGGAAACTGTCTTTCAGACTACTTTATCTCTAATGCCCATCACAACTTCAGCACACATTAGCAATTCAATAAATAACATGTTGAGTTATAAAAAGAGGCACCATATCTTCATCCCTGACTCCTACAAACACACTATTCACCACAGAGTGGCCACTCAAATACTGCCAAGTGACTATAACCTCTTCCGAGGCATTGTGGCCTCCACTGTCCTCACTCTCCTTACTACCACAGGGAACACCATTGAATGAATCCTCTAGCACTCCTTTCTCAAAAAAATCTCTCAATGCTTCTTGATAAGGCTGAATCTATAATGCTAGAGTGAAGAACAAGCCATAATCTTACTCTCTCTACTTACTTTACAAATGATTAACTTCCAATCTGAAGGATCTGCTGTGATTAGTTAGGTAGAGGACTTGAGCCCAACTGAGGTTCAGAGGGGAGTGCCAGAATGGATTAGTGATGTCTGTTTAATCAATTAACCATGTCTGCCATGGGATGGCAATGGGAATACAATATAGCTACCATCCCACTACCACTAATGAACTGAATTCTTCTCTAAAGGGGACATCCGCCCACCCCCACCCCTCCAAAGGGAACTTTTGGATCCTTAAAAGTTCACAGAAATATACTTGGGAATCTTAAGAGTTCACCTTGTGAAGTATTTCAATTTTCTGGCTTCATTGTGATAATTCTTACAAATTTTAAATAAGCAGTTATTATAAGGCAAACCAATTGGGTTTGTGTTTTTTAATACAATGAAATCAAGAAATATGACAAAATTATACTGGCAAATTCAACATCTGATTGTTGACCTACACCGTGAGGGGCAAAGTGACAGCAAAATCTACAGTAATGAGAACAAGAGAAAAATGGCCCAATTCAGTTTTCATATAGGCCATAGCTGGTTGGTTTGACCAAACCCAAGAGGATCTGAGCTATAACAGTTAATCAGCACCACATTCACATGGAGAGCCTCGATTTGGTGCAGACTATAGATGTGTCACATTAAATTGAGGTTGTTAATTTGAATTTACTGTAGCAGTAACTGTTTATTTTGTGCTTTTATTTTTGTTTATGGCTATATCACAGCTTATGTATAAGCAAAGAAACTATGTGGCTAACAAGTTCATGTTTGAATATATCTGGGTAATAGCATTGAGGATCGGTGAAAAAAATTTTTTTGCCTTAAAAGATTCTCTACGTTGCTCATGGGTTCACTTGTGAGGATGTTCTTTACAGCGCTAGATAAATAGATATGTATGTACAGTGTATTATTTGTACACATACAATGCATGTATCTAAACAACACAGGCTCCAGAATTAATCTTCAATGTACTCTGAACCGGTCATGTTCATCCCCAAATCCGCCCAAGAACACCAATGTAAATGTCTGTGTGAAGTTGGTCTGGCCATGAGAAAATCCTTTCCTGAAATCCTTTCAGCCTTCTTTTTTGTGTGTTAGTAGTGGAACGACCTACCCTTTTTACTTGCAAAGGGTGAACAAAAAGCTACTATAGTTCTCGAGGACATTTATAAAGAGTAATCTTCAGCCTTCTTTATTTCTATTTTTTCTCAGTTTTGACAGAAAGGTATGGGTAGAGGACTGCTGCGCCAGGGAAGTGTTGGCAGAGGGGGAAGTTTGAGGGGCAACCATCACCCAGTTCCAACTGATGGCGTCTTAAGGAAATTCATGACCATGTTACCAGCTTTCCCATTTTTGTGGAGCTCTTCCAATTAAAAAAAAAAAACTTTGGCAACAGATTCAAAAAAGTTTCCCAAACACTGTGCCGGCCAAGTCGGCAGCTCAGCGAGCCTGGGACCACCTGTTTACACTTTCTCAAGCACTCCTTCCAACTACCCCCGACCTCACTCCCTTCCGGGCCCAGTCTCTGCTTAGCCTCCCCCATGCTCTCAATGGTCCTTCAAGGTCAGCCCTCAGAATCCTCAAGGCTGTCCCTGCTCGGCCGTCTTGGCGGGCGGCACGTCTAGGGCTCCATCCTCCACTACCTCCCTCCACTGCTCCCCAAGCTCGTCTCGCTCGGGTCGGTCTCCCGGACCCGGCGAGCTCCGTGCCCACTCCTCTCCGACTGCTGCGTCGCGCCAGTTCCCTTTAAATGTCCGGGGGCCAGCGACATGGGGTGGACCTGACAAGTCACCTCAAGGAGTGAAAGTAGCAAAGCCG
>NW_022103904.1:25900095-25906732 GCF_000313985.2 Echinops telfairi | reverse complement strand
GTTTTAAATTTTACACGAGGGGATTAGCATGCCAATGAATCCTTTTTTGCAACATTTCCAATTCACTAATCGATTTTTTCTGGAGCCTTGAAGGCAATGATAGGTAAGTGTCGCACTGTTAACCGTAAGATCGGTGGTTCAAACCCACCAACTGTATACTTAGCTGACAGGGGAGAGAGATACCATGATCACGAAGGTGGTTTCCCAGGGCGAGGCTCATCCATTGCACTGCGGATGTGCTGACCCCTGCGGTTTCCCCAAATGTGGAGAACTCGACTACATCAATTAAAAAAAATAAAATAAATTTTAAAATTAAAAAATTTCAAACCCACCAGCTGCTCCTCAGGAGATTTTTCAGAAAATGTAAAGGTTTATGAGTGAGTTAACTTGATTTTATTCATTATAATTATGATGTGCAGTTTTAGAATTTTGTTTGTTTTCTATGCTTTTTCTTTACATTTTGTTTTCTTTTCCTGCTGCAATTGTCCTGGCTCAATTTCAAGGAATAAAGCCTATTCTAGATAGTTTAAGACAAAGGAGCTTATTACAGGATATGACATGGCTTGAGGACTTGTTTGGAAGGTCAAGAAGCAGACTCCAGGATGCATGTTGGGGAATGATTTTGAGAGCCATGCTGCAGCACTAAGCGGTCAAAGGAGCCCCAGCCTTTCTAAAACCAGAGAACCACCTACTGCCTTGGAAAGCTGCCACCCTCCTTGCCAGCACCTGAACCACCCAGCTCTTGTTATGATAAGGAACCCCAACAGAAATATGACATCTCCACACCAGTCCTCACTTAGAGTCTCCGCTTCATTTCCCCTTTCCAAATGCAGGAGTGATCATTTGATTGGCAGACTGAAATCTAGACCCTAGCTACAAGGAAATCTGGAGAATATGTTTTCTGCACTTTTGATGTTAGAGGCCTGACTTCCATTCTGACTCATGGTGACCCCACATGGTTGGAGTAGGCCTTTGCTCCGTGTGGTTTTCAAGTGTGTTATCTTTTTGTTACTGTTTTTCCGGAAGTACATCCCCAGACCTATTTTCCAAGGGGTCTCTGAGTGGGTTTGAACTACGAACTTTTTAGCTCGTAGTAGAGGGCTTCATTATTTGGGCCGCTCAAGGGTCCCTCTGCACCACAGGAAGGCATCACGAAAGTACATTCAGATGTGTATTGAGCCAAATCCATCTCTACCCACCAATTCAGGTATTTGTCACACCTACATTTTATAGGATTGAGGGAGTTTTTAAAATTGTGTTTATTTCTCTTAACTGATTTAGAAGATTTTCATTTTATTTTCTATTCATGGTGAATTTAATCATATAAAATTTATTTATATTTTTGAATCAAGTGTTACACGTGAATCATTTAAAAAGTGAAACCGTTTTACAAGCCTTATCATTTAAAAAAATTATCATTCCTAATTCCCTTGTGCCTTTTTTTCCCCTCTCCTTTCTGTCACTTAAGATGTTAAGTACTGATCTCTTGTTATGGAATAGGAAGAATAAGCTATTTTCTACTTGGATTAAAACAATTTTTATTTGTCCCTATTCTTTCAGTGTAGGATCCCTGGTGACACAGTGGTTCCGCATGTAGCTGCTAAACTCAAGCAGATGAAAACCACCATTGACTCCCAGGGAGAAAGATGAGGCTTTCTACTCCAGTCAAGATTCACAGCCTCGTAAAACCCCAGGGGCAGTTCGGCCTTGTCCTATAGGGTTGCTATGAAAAGGAATCAGCATTGACTCAATGGCAGTGAGTTGCGTTTTGGATTCTTTCAATGAAGTAGTGATTTAGAGGTATGCTAAATCATACCACTATGATTTCGTTCCTATGGTACACTATAATAATATTTTTATTATTTCTTGGAATTAAAATATACCTCATTTTTTCCCTTCATTTTTCTGCTTAGATGTCTTTTGACAATTTCCCCCCCCAAACTCTCTGACAGAGCCGTGAGAGGTCCCTCTCTCTATATGATCAAGCACATTACAGAATCTGTCCATACTCAGTTTGGGGGGGAAACTGCTCACCTTGGAGCCTTCTGGGATCTTGTTCCAACCCACACTGGTTGCTCTCCAGGCCTGTGGTGCTGTGGTCGTCCGGCGCCTCCCCCACCACCGTCCTGAGAAGACCTTCCATTCTTTAGATTCTGGCCCCTGGATATCAGGTTGTGTTTTCCTTCCTGTATGCCTTATGTTGGTACAGTTTCCTCAGGAGAAGCGTACATAAAAGGTAAAAAGCTTTGAGAGGTTGTAGGTGAAAATGGTTTCTTTTATCCTCAAACTTGTTCACCATGTGGCCAAGACTAGTCAGCTTCCTGGAAGTCTTCCCATTTAGGATTCTGAAGTCGTTGCTGCATTGCTTTCTCACATCCAGCGCTGCTCTGGGGAGACTATCTCATGCTTTCACATCTGTTCCCCCCCTTTGCAGGTGATCTACTTATTTTGAGGGTTATCTTTATTTTCCTTTAAATTTTCCCTTAATAGTGTTCTGATGTTTTATGATGACGTGCCTGGAGGTGGGCCTTGCGTTTCTTGGTTGTGCGTGGCAATGGATGTGTGTGTGGAAATTGGAAAGTTGTGTTCCTTATTTCTAGGAAATTGCCTTTTGTCTTTTTAACAATTTTCTTCTCTTTGTTTTCTTTGCTCTGTTTCTGAAACATCTATCAGTTAGTTATGAGTCTCATGATTACTCTTCTGATTTTCATCTCTTCTCTCATTTTCTAATCTTTTGTCTTTTTAAATATTGTTCTGTTTTATGTTGATTATTTCAACTTTTATCTTCCAACCCTTTTTTATGAGCTTTTATTTCTGCTCTGATCTTTATTTCTAAGAGTTAGTTCCTGTTCTCTGAGTGGTGCTTTTTGAAATAGCAGCCTGTGCTCATTTCATGGCTATAACATTTTCTTTTATCTCTCTGAAGATAATTTACTCCTACTCTTTACATTGTCTCTGCCTTATTGAACTTAATTTTGTTCCATTTATTTAGGCTCCCATCTAGAGGCTTTCAAACCTTTAATAATACTTAATTCCATTCATAATTAAGAGAAAGACATTAAATGTTTACAGATTCCTTGTTTCGGGAGGGTGGGAAGGTTGATAAAAATATATCTGAATACATTTTTTAATAGAGAGTGCTAGTTTCTTCTAATATCCATTCTCTCATTCTCCCTTTACTTAAAAAAAAAACACCTAGCAGTGTAGGGGGTCATGAATTAAGCTGTTACCCAAAAAGTCAATTGTTTGAACCCACCAGCTGCTCCTCAGGAGAAAGATAAGGCATTCTGTGTCTGTAAAGATTTACAACCTTGAAAACATGCAGGGCAGTTCTAACACTGAGTCAGAATTTATTTGATGCCAGTGAATGCATTTTTTAAAAATTTTAACAGTTTTACTGATGTATTGACATATAATTCATATATCACGCAATACACTTTAAACATATTGAAAAGAGTTTAACAGTCATCACTACAATTACAATTAGTTTTAGTACAGTTATTGTACAGTGAGTACAAGTTTGTTCTTGTCCTCATTATTAGCTCCCCACAACCCTTCAATGCTAAGTAAACATTAATCCCGTTATTGTCTCCATACGTTTTTCATACCATGAAACATATAACAACCAAGAGTCAAAAAGCAAGCAAACCAACTTCCCAGTAACAATAATAAAATAAAATCTAGAAACCCCACTTCAATTCAGCATCATCCTGGAGGTCCTAGCAATAGAAGGATATCAAAGGTATACGTCTGGGAAAGAAGAAGTGAAATTATCATTATTTGCAGATGATATGATTTTATATATTGAGAACCCCAAAGGCTCCACAATAGGAGTATTGGAAGAGATAGAGGAATATGGTAGAGTGATAGGATACAAATCAGCAAGCAGAAGTCAATTGAAAATGCTTTGAAACTGTGGTAGCAGTTGTACAATACTGCTTGATGTGATTGAACTATAGAGTGTTATGATATCTATAAGAACTCCCAATAAAGTTATTTTTTATAATAAAATAAAAAGTAAACATGGAAAACTCTCAGTTGAAAATTATATATCTAACTTTCTGAGGAGTTGCCAACTGTTTCCAAGAAATAGTTTTAAAAGAAAGAATTTTTTAAAAAGAAACCCTGAGCCAGGGTTAATTTCCCAATGAATGCTGACTAAAGACTGCAGGTCCTATTTTCTCTTGCAAATAAGTATGGTCATATGACTGTGCTCTTGCCAACAGCGTATGAGCAGGAGTGATGGATGCAACTTTGGGACCATGCCCTGAAAAGACAAGGAAAACAGCCTGCTCCTCCCTATTGTCACCTCACTGGCTGGAATAAGAATGCGGCAACAGACCAGAAGCAGGCATCTTAGAACATAGCTGAAAACCATGTGGTGAGGACAGTAGGACAGTAACACAGGGGCCTGGGTCCCAATCTCTGTGGAACCACAATATTAGTGCTGCACTGCCATGTGAGAGATGAACATGGATTTTGTTATTATGGCCTTTATTATGCTGACAAAGACAAGATTAGCTGAAAAATCATCATCTCAGTGATAGGCAGGAGTACATCAGTGAGAAAGGGATCATGGCTGGGGTACGTGCACTATCGTAGATTAGGAACGCTTACAAGATTGGTTTGAGGCCCTCTGACCAGCCTGATTTACGCCTGTGCCCCCAGTACCCCGAATTCATCAAGAGCACGCCCAGGGTGTGCCTTTGAAGACTAGGCCGGCTGGGGGAGTGTTAGTAATCCACTTGGTCACACACTCTGCCTGAGGTGCAAGATTTTCACTGTGCTAGTCAATGGTCAGAAAGAACTCCGTGGAGGTTCAATCTGTGTGGGGACTCTGAATGGATTTAGGGCCCTCATGGGAAACTGTAGCCTTCCTCAAACCTAGCACTCAGAATTTAAATTCTAATACAGAGCTCAGTTTTTTTCATTGTACACGCCCCCCTCCAAATTAATAATATATATAAAGCAATATCTCTAGGGGTTTGTTTTCCTGGGGGCAGGTCAGACTTTCTCCCTAAAGATTCCTCCAGTCTGTTATCCGGGAGTCCCAGGGTAAGTCAAACGGATTACTACTCAGCTTCTAGTTTACACGGGCGTGGTTGTTCCACCAACGTGGTGAGGCATATCTCTGCGGTCAGTGGAAGCTGCAGGCATATCCTCGCAGTAATGCCCCGTCCTAGTCTCCTTAGGGTGCCTTCGGAAACAGGGCACTTTGGTGCCATAGGGAGAAAGAATGTGATTTTGAAGTGTGGGCTAGTATAAAAATAAAAACTTAAAAAAAACTCAGTGGCCATCTTCCCAAGTCACTGAAACATTGCTGCATGTTTATGGTAATGCTGTCTTACTGTAGCTTTTAGATGGCCCAAATGTTTTCGAGAAGACTGGAGAACTCAAAGATGAATTTGAGGTAGAAAGGATGTCTCAGAAGGCTGTAAAGAGCAAAAACAAAAACAAGAAACTGTCATTGAGTCAATTCTGACTCATAGCACCCCTACAGGGCAGAGTAGAACTAGCCCTGTGGGTTTCCCAAACTATAAATCTTTACAGGAGTAGAAACCTCATCTTTTTCCCTTCAAGCAAATGGTGGTTTTGAACTGCTGACCTTGAGATTAGCAGCTCAATTCTTAACCACTAGGTCATCAGGGTTGCTACATAGGAAGGATGGGGGCAAGTGAAGATAGTTTTGTTCCAAGTAGAAAATAGCTAATTCTTCCTCCTCCATAACATGAAATCAATACTTAATATCTTAAGTAATAGAAAGGAGAAAGGAGGGGGGGGAAAGGACACGAGGAAATTGGGAATGGCTTTTTTTTATTTTATTTTTTTTTTTGGGGGGGGGGAATGGCTTTTTAAAAAATGATAAGCCTTATACAACTTTCACTTTTAAAATAATCCACATGTATACATTTGATTATAAAATCTAAATCAATTGGATATGATTGTTAGCCATGTATGATACAAAAGAAGTAGAATGAACATCTCCTAAGTCAGTTAACAGAAATCAGGCATTTTTAAAAGCTCCCTCATCCAGTAGAAAATGTGTCAAGATTAACCCTTTGAAATTCTGAAAAGCAGCACTCACCACCGTAGCCTCTGCCACTGAGCAGATGGAGCCTCCAGGAGCCCCTGATGTCCTAGGTTATGTGGGGGCTGGGAACCACAAGGTCAGCATTTTAAAACAACCAGCTGCTCGACCAGAGGATATGTTGAGAAACAGCAACATTCCTTTTTTAGGTTTTTTTTTTAATTGGCTTCTGTGATTTGGAGGAATACTTTTTGGCTTGCCCTCATGTAAATCTGGCTGCTGGCATTCAGGGAGCCATGTGTAAACTTTCCCGTAATCCCGTATTCAGATAACTCCTCGCTCCTCCCCCTAAGTCCAGAGCCTCTCTCGCTCAGTTTCTCTGGAGTTCACCTGCTGTCTGTTGTCAGGAAGGAAAGGGTCGCCACCCAGCTTTGCACAATTGGGGAGATGATCTGGGCACTTGCCTGTTCCTGATACAGACTTTCTTTTTTTTTTTTAACATTTTATTAGGGGCTCACGCAACTGTTATCCCAATCCATACACACATCAATTGTGTAAAGCGCATTTGTACATCGTTTCTCAAAACATTTTCTCTCCATTTAAACCCCC
>NW_022103904.1:25895846-25898439 GCF_000313985.2 Echinops telfairi | reverse complement strand
GTTATTAAAATGTTTACCAGCTCTCTCTATCATATTCCTTATGGCAAAGGAAAGTGTCAGGACCAGTGATTATATTCAGTTGTCAGGGCTTTGTTGTTGTTTGTTAGTTGCCCGGAGTCTGTTGTGATCAAGGCGACCCCATCTGTGCAGAATCAAACTGGGCTCCAGGGGGGTTTCAGGCTGTGACCGTCTAGAAGCAGGGTCCCTGTTCGTGTGAGCAGTGGCTTAGCCTCTGTCTAATATGACTTGGAGAATTTCGGAACTGACAGGTCAGTTACTTTGTCAAATGTCTCTTAATGTGGGTTGGTCTGCTGTTTCCCCATGATGGGTTTCAGATTATCCATTTCGGGTAGGATGGCATAGAAGTGACGTTGTGTTCTCTGTGCTTCCTATCAGGAAGCTCATGATGTCAATTTTTGCATTATTGATGTTAAACTTGGATCACTTGGGTAAAGTGGGATGTTTTCCAGGTTTCTCCAATATTAGCTTTTAAAAATTTCCCCTTTGTAATCATTAAGGATCTTAAGGGGGGATACTTTGAGACTGTATAAATTTGTCATTACTCTACAAACTTGCAACCACTAGTATTAGCATCCACTGATGATTCTTGCCTGTCACACATTCATTTATTTATTGACCTCAAAATGAGCTCATAGACTCTTATTTTATCCAATGAGCTATAATCTATCACTCTCATTATTTGAATACTTAAGTTATTCTACATTTGGCCTTTTATTGTTATAACTGCTATTTTATCTTACTTAGTGAATACATTTTTTATTTCATTTTAAGAAGCGGCGGGAGGCTAAGAATGGTTATCTCATCCAAGGTCAAAGCCAGTAGGATCTGGTTATAGGGACGTGGATGCATAGCCATTCAGTGCATTTCCTTTTCAAATCAAGCAACCTATGTCTCATTCAGGGTAGCCCTTGATTTAAAAATCGCCCATGCTGACACTACCCTTTCAAAGGGAAATGAGCGCACTTGAGGAATGCTGGTGGCTGCTGTCCAAGTTGGGCTGCTGTCCCCAAAGCCAACAGTTAGAAACCACTGGTCGCTCCACACCCGAGAAAGTTGGGGCTGGCTACTCCCATAGGAGTTACAGTCTCAGAAACCCACAGGGCAGTTCTCCCCTGTCCTAAACATCAGTTCAGTGGCAGTGAATGAGACACTCCAGGCAGCAGGAGAGAAGGTATGAAGAAATTGGAAAGGACTCAAGGAAGGTTCCCAGAAGCAGTCACAACCCCCAAGCCCAAGCCCAATGCCACTGAGTCAGTTCTGACTCATAGCGACCCTAATAGGGTTTCTGAGGCTATAAATCCGTGTGCAGGCAGACAGCCTCATCTTTCTCCCGAGAAGCAGCTGGTGGGTTTGACGCAACAATAGAGTTCCCTTATGTCCCAATCACTGAACTGGTCACATGGCCGACGCCATCTGTGATAGAAGCCTCGCCCTTCCTGGCTTCCCTAGTGGGAAGAGGTGCTTGCCGTCCCCAAAGTTGGTTAGTTTTGATTGGGGAACTAGGGGCGGTATTCATTCCTTGTCAAATTCCGTCCTTCCATTTTCAGGGGCAGTATTCTTAAGAAAGCGTTTGGTGTCCAGGGACAAGCCCGGTTGCACTAGCCACTTTCTCCTGTATTCTTCGAGTGCAGACGCGCTGCCTGGAGCTGCTTGAGCTCAGTGTTCAGGAAGGTAGGAAGCAACGGGCCCAGTGTGTTAGCGTGACTGAGTAGCTAAGCCAACACCTACAAAGGTTTGCCTCTAGACCAGAGGAATCTGGGGGTCGTGACCCCTTTGGGGGGTCAAACGACCCTTTCACAGGGGTCACTTGATTCATAACAGTAGCAAAATGACAGCTCTGAAGTAGCAACAAAAATAATTTTATGGTTTGGGGGTCACCACAACAGGAACTGTGTTAAAGGGTCGCAGCATGAGGAAGGTTAAGAATCACTGCTCTAGACTTAGTGAACTGAAGATAACCCTATTTGTTTCAACTACTAGCAGTCAGTTTCCTCTTTCTTGAAGCCAAAATCATTTCTGATCCATGTAAGTAAAGGTCCTTGTGTCTTGTTACTTTTAATTTCTGCATAATTTCAGACTTAAAGAAAAGTTGCAGTAGGACAAAGAATTTCCCAAATGCTAGCATTTTACAGCATTCACTTTATCACTTCTCTCTCTATATCCATGTTCGTGTCTTCTAAGCCATTGGAGATTAAGTTGATATGATGTCCCTTCTAGTAAACTTCAGATTCATGCCAAAAAAACCCCAACAAGTTTTAAAAACGTAAGCACAGTGTAATTATTAAGTCAGAAAATTAGCCTTGCTACAATACTACACCCCTCCTTGCTGTTGACATGGTTAGATTCCAAAAACTAGGTCATTATATAAAAAATGGGCCTGGTGCCAATTTGGAGGATGACCACATCAGGTCACAAAGTGTAGAAGGAGTATATCGTTATCACCACAGAACCATGGCCCGGCCAAGTGCGCACCAGACCACCACAGCCAGCATCACTCTGGCTCCCGCCGCAGTGCTTATTATTGCCAAATGAGCATTGTCAATGTGCAAAAGAGTCGGATCGGAGACTTTTC
>NW_022103904.1:25894196-25895746 GCF_000313985.2 Echinops telfairi | reverse complement strand
TGATACCTGGTCCCTTCTACACCTCATGGTCAGACAGGCTGGTGTGCTTCTTCCATGTGGGCTTTGATGCTTCTCAGCTAGATGGCCGCATATTTATCTTCAAGCCTTTAAGACTCCAGATGCTATGTCTTTTGATAGCCAGGCACTATCATCTTTCTTCACCACATTGGCTTATGCACATATTTTTCTTCAGCAATCGTGTCAGGAAGGTGTGCATCATGGAATGCCAATTTAATAGAACAACGTGTTCTTTCACTGAGTAAGTACTTGAGTGGAGGCCCAATGTCCATCTGCTGCCTTAATACTAAACCTATAAATATATGTACGTAGATCTATTTCCCCACCTCCTATATAAATATATTTACATATGTACATGCCAGTATTTAGACCTCTACAAATACCCATTATCACAGGCCACTCACACCCTCCTTGCCACTGATTTTGGATCACTTGTTGCTCCCCTGTCCTTGGGTTGGTCAGCACCACCTCCTTACCACTGCCTCCCCCTCTCCCGTGTCCTCCCCGCAACCATTGGTCCCCTTGTTTTCTCCTCCAAACTATTCATCCTGCCTATCTTATCTAGATAGATCTGCAGAGATAATAATATGCACCAAAAATCAAGCCATAGCAAGATAGGTGATGAATGGGAACACAGCGATGACAACAAAAAAGAAAACCAATGATCCATAGAAGAATAAATTAATTAAAAGAAAAAAACTTTAGAAAGAAGAAAAACCTGTAAATAGATCAAGGTCTGATTTTTGATCTCAAGGCGTGTCCTTCAGTCAGATCCAATGGGGTGCCATGCTCTGGCCCCAGAGTCTGTCCTTTGTACTCCCTCGGGGGCTCCCTGCTCTGCTCCCACGGTTGCTCTGACGCATGCTTTTAGTGGTTTGCCTCGGTGTCATGGGGTCAGTCCGAGGCCAGTCCCGACACTGAGTCTCCATTGTTGTCCCCCTTAGGGCCCTGGGCCAGCAAGGGACGGCGTGTCTCTTGGTGGGATCAGCCATATGGCCCATATGGCTGTTCAAAGCGGGGATATCGTCCTCCAGGCCTGGTGGCCAGGATGTGCTCCACTCTCTCTTCTTCCTCCTTCATTTGCTCCTGTGTGCTCCCTTAGCTGCAGCTGCAGTGCCGTCCTCTCAAGTAAATTCTGGGGGGAGGGGCAGTTGTCCACGTAGTTGGTATGGGAGCCTAGCCTTCAGGCCCCTCCCCAGGCTCCCCACTCCTTGCTGGCACTGGCTTTAAGTCTGGTCCCTCTTTCCCTGTGGAGACACAAACAATACCCTCCCCTTAGGTGGGTTAGTGCCCCATTCCCCCGCCACACATCTTTTTTTCTTTCTTTCTCTTTTCCTCCCTTCCCTCCCCCTTTTTAGCTTGCTACCATATGTACCCCTGGATTTGGTCTGACTCCTGCCATACTACCTAGACCTCAACCCTGGAGTGTTTGTATACAGCTTTTTCCCTGTGCCCCTTTTGCATTTACTTTTCTGTTCTTTTTTTTATATATATATATATAAACTTACCTCAGCGGACCCATGTTATACTTG
>NW_022103904.1:25892901-25893858 GCF_000313985.2 Echinops telfairi | reverse complement strand
TTGGGCAGAACTGACATCTTTACTATACTGACACTTTACTATATTGAGTCTGCCAATCCACGAGCTTGGGATATTCTAAACCAAAATTTTTTAACCAGCAATTTTACCAACCTAGAATTGTAGAATGGAATACAAAATCTTTGGGGCATGTGTCAGCTACAAAAGTACTTTTCTTCATTTTTGCTTAAAGGATCCCAGGTGGCGCTGTTATAAAATCATTGCACTGCTAACCGTCAGGCCGGCGAGTCAGGCCCACCAGCCAGAGAGATGAGGCTGTCTGCTCCCGTAAACATTTACAACCTACAAAACCCTCTACAGGGTTGCTATGGGTCAGAATTGACTGGCTGGCAGTCGGTGGGAAGAAATAATTACAGATCCCTGGTGGTATTAGTGGCTTCATGCTTTGATGCTAAACAAAAGGTTGGCAGTTCAAGCCCACCAGCCACTCCCTGAAAAGAGATATGGCAATCTGCTTCCATAAAGATTTGTATCCTATACAGGGCTGGCCCCAATCAGAGCCAAACCAACCCCTTCCTAGAAGTATGTGCTACAGAGGACAACACTAGCCCTACAGGCTGGGGAGAGGGGCCAGCGTGCCACGCCCACACAGAAGTAAACCAAGAAGGAAAACGAGAGGGACGGCCTGGACCCCATACTGGCACACAAGCCCTGAGGACGACGTCTCTGCACAGAGCTGCTGAGGCACAGAGGGCCGGAGGGCCAACAACAGATCGAGACTTGAAGACCCCTCGCTGGAGCATACAGTGACAGAGGACCATACTGGGGACACACGGCAGAGAGTGAGTCCGATCTGAACCCCCCACCGTGGGGCGAACCAAGAAGGGAACATAACAGAGCAGCAACAGAAGCCAAGCCAAGCCACAAAGCCACTGAGGAGCCCCCAAAATAGACTTCAGGTTAGGAAGGGCAGTTCCCAGAACCCCCCCAGGACCAGTG
>NW_022103904.1:25889859-25892602 GCF_000313985.2 Echinops telfairi | reverse complement strand
GGAGGAGGCGGGGGAAGGGAGTGGTGAGCAAACAATGCCATCAACAAGGGAACAACTAGGGAATGAAAATCAACAAGAGGAGGATGAGGTAGAGACCCTGGTGGTGTTGGAGCAACAGCAATCTAGCTGAGAGGAATTACTAAGAGGCCGAAGTAGGGCGAGCGTGATGGTGGGAAAGGAGGAAGGTAAAAGGAAACAGAAGAAAGCTCTAGGAAGCAAAGCTATGGATAGAGAGGTACAAACATAGGTGTGCACTATGTAAATATATGAATTCATAAAAATAGAGGTATTGGCGTAGGTACATGTATTTATATGCCAATACATTGAGGAAGTGGATGGACTTGGGCCTCTGCTCAAGCCCTTCAACACAAGAACACTTTGTTGAAACAACCTCTCAGTCAGTGATGCTCATCCTCCCAGCACAATCGCTGAAGACAAAGCGGGCGCATAAGCAAATGTGGTGAAGAAAGCTGATGGTGCTGGCTATCAAAATATATAACATCTGGGGGCTTAAAGGCTTGAAGTTAAACAAGTGGCCATCTAGCTCAGAAGCAACAAAGCCCACATGGAAAAAGCACACCAGTCTCTGGGATCAGGTAACAGGCATCAGAAGACCCAAAACAAACAAACAAACAAACAAACAAAAAAATCATGTTGTTGAGAATGAGGTGGGTCAGAGCAAAGACCCAAAAGCCATCTGTAGACAATGGGACATCACCTTACAGAAGGGTCACAAGGAAGGGATGAGTCAACCAGGGTGAAGTATAACCCTGATGAAACACACACTATTCCTCTGGTTCTTTGAGGGTTCCACACCCCCCAAAATCATGACCCCAGTCCTGCCTTTCACTGTGTGGGCTAGACCAGAGCATGTAAACAGGTACAGAGAAGAGCTCAGGACAGATGGAATCCAGGTCAGATAAACCTCTCAGGCACAGACATGGGAGTAGTGATACTAGAAGGGTATGGGGGTGGTGGGGAGAGGTGTGGGGGGAGAGGGGAAGAAACTGGGGGAAGGGAGACAGCAGTTGGTATAAGATATGAAAAAAAACAATTTATAAATTATCAAGGGTGCGTGAGGGAGGGAGGGTGGTAGAGGGAGAGAAAAAAATGAGCTGATACTAAGGGCTCAAATAAAAAGAAAATGTTTTGAAAATGATGATGGCAACAAATGTATAGATGTGCTTGACACAATGGATGGATGTATGGATTGTGATAAGAGCTGTATGATCCCCCAATAAAATGATTAAAAAGAAAATAATAGTAATTTTTCATTTATCAGGGGTCATGAGGGTATGAGGGAGGGTAAAAAGAGGAGCCGATACCAAGGGCTCAAATAGAAAGTAAATGTTTAAAAAATAATGATGGCAACATATGTACAAATATGCTTGATAAATTGATGTATGGATTGTTATGAGCTGTAAGAGATCCCCATAAAATGATCTTTGAAAAAAATTAAACAGATTTGTAGCCTAGGAAACCCTAGAGGTAGTTCTCTGATGGCTTTGGGTGTTTGCTTTTGTTTGTTTGCTTGCTTCCTTGTTTAAGAAATAAGAGCCAACCAAACTCTGACTCACAGTGACCCTACAGGACAGGGTAGAACTGCCCCTGTGCGTTTCTGAGACTGTAACTCTACAGGAGTAGAAAGCCTTGTCTTTCTCCCAGGGAGCAGCTGGTGGTCTCGAACTACTGACCTCCTGGTTAGCATCCAAACACATAGCCAAGAAGCCACCAGGGCACCTGTTGAAGAAATAGCTACCTTTTATGGAAGCGTAAAATCAGGCTCTAGTCTAGCTGCCTCCGTGTCCACAGACTGTGGTGTGTCCCCTGGGACAGGAGCTTCTTAGATGGCTAACAGGAGCGTCCTGGTCAAATATTTTATTTAGGAAACGGTAGGTCATATGAAAGGAGCCCTGGTGGCATAGTGGGTCAGCAGTTTGAAACCATCAGGTGTTCCTCAGGAGAAAGACAAGGCTCTCTACTCCCATAACAATTCAGTCTCAGAGTGCCACAGGCGCAGGTCGACTTGGCCCTGCAGGGTCGCTGAGTCGGAACCGACTCAGTGGCAGTGAGGTCACAAGATGTCAAACAGGTTTCTCGACTGAGCTAAGAGTTTGTTAATACGTTGGTAGGTGTTGAGATTTTACGGAATGGTAACTACAGCACCTCTCAAACTTTCTTGCGGCGTCCTTGCTGGCCAGTGTTCCACAAGATCGATTGTTCTCCCTGCCCTCCCTCACAACCACCCACCCACCCACCCACTGCCACCAAGGTAATTCTGACTCATGGCCACCTTATGTGACAGGGTAGACCTGCCCATTAGGGTTTGGGAGGTAGTAAATCTTTTTAAAAATCATTTTATTGGGGGCTCACACAACTCTTATCACAATCTATTGTGTCAAGCACATTTGTACACTTCTTGCCCTGATCATTCTCAAAACATTTGCTTTCTACTTGAGCCCTTGGTATCAGCTCTTCGTTTTTCTCCTCCCGCCCTGCCCACCCCATGAACCCTTGATAATTTATAAATTATTATTTTGTCATGTCTTACATGTCTCCTTTCACATATTTTTCTGTTGTCTGACCTTCAGGGAGGGGTTATCTGTAGATCCTTGTAATCGGTTGCCCCTTTCTACCCCACCTCCCTCCACCCTCCCAGTTTCACCACTCTCACCACTGGCCTGAGGGGTTTATCTGTCCTGGATTCCCTGTGTTTCCAGTTCCTGTCTGTACCAGTGTACAT
>NW_022103904.1:25887056-25888604 GCF_000313985.2 Echinops telfairi | reverse complement strand
TTGAGCCTAGAGCAAATTCAGGTTGGGTCAACTGAAAGGATTACTTATCCAAACCAGGAGAGCAGACTGGGAGAGTAGTATGGTTCTGTGACCAGAGCTGTCTGACAGGCACTCAGGCTTTTGATAAGGAGAAGCAGCTGATTCTCAGTGCTCAGGCAGCATCCATCCGACCTCACTTTTCTAGACCTCCAGTCTCCTGGTAGTGCGCTTTTTGGTGAAACCCAACCAGAAGCGGGAGGGAGACGACGACACCGTCCATGTGGCCAGCTTGGTGGAGCACAGAGCGAGTTGAAGGGGCAGGTAGATCAGGAGAAACAAATGGAAGGCATCCAGTACATGTCTTGAGTCTTGGCCCCTCTTCAGTCCTCCACATTGGAGCAAGTACGCTTTCTACAGCCCAGATCTGACCGTTTCTCAGAATTCTGCACAATCCATCAATTGCTCCCCCTTGTTCTTAGAACAAAATCAGACCTTTAGTATTAGTTCACGGCAACCAATTGTTAGTCTCTCTTCTGAACTATAGTCAGTCACCCATAATGTCAAGTGTGTAGCTGGAAATTAGTTATGTGGGAGTCACAGAATTGCAAATGCTACCTATTAGGGTACGTTGTTTCCCCTTTCAGAGAGACATATAGAAACATATCGGGGGACCTGGTGGTGCAGTGGTTACAGCACATCACGATTCACCAACAGGTTGGTGGTTAGAAGTCCCTCGCCCTTGTGTAGGAGAAAGCTGTGGCAGCCTGTTTCATAAGGATCGACAGCATTGGAAACCCTACGAGGCAGTTCTGGTCTGGCCAATGGGGTCTGCATGAGTCAGAATCTATTCAACAGCAATGAGAATTTTGATATATTAAGATTAAATTATTTTACTTGAAAAGTTTCATTATGAACTCAGTAAGTATTTTCTCTTAATATATCCTAGCTCTTTTCATTGGAAAATCCTGAAAACAACCATCAACCTATTGGCGAGAGCATCTCTAGCACCCAGACTATAATTTCTAAATCATATTCCCCACTATAATCAAATATATTAAAAATCTTCAAGGCTCATATGACTTAAAAACCAACAACCAAACTCATTTCTTATCTTTGGAAGCTGCTCGGGAGGCAGCAAATGAAGGGAGCGAATCAGCATCCATCACCTTTTCCTGAATGTTGCTTATGATTGAAAAAAAAAATGTCTATAAAGGGACAGTTTTCTTTTCAGAGTTCTAAATGATAGATGGAACTGAATATTACCATTTTGCAACTTCTAGGAGGAAAATTTGTGCAGTTCTTACTGAACCCATGTGATATGTGATGATGAACGGATGGGCGTATAATGAGCGGGTCGAACTGGCAACATCTGAACCCAAAGATCAGTCTTTCCGTCACAGACAGAGAAGGCCCGGCGTGATGCAATAGGACGTAATCCATCAGGTCTGAAACATTCTTGCCAAAAGACTGAAATGAATCTCATCCCCCCAGGATGCAGTAAGAAACTTACGAGTGTAGAAAATTCTGCTGGACCAACATCAAATAAATTGTAAGGAAAACAAAACAAAT
>NW_022103904.1:25849646-25886172 GCF_000313985.2 Echinops telfairi | reverse complement strand
GTAGATACAAAATAATTTTGGGGGGTTTTGTTTTCAAACAGTATTATTGGCTCTTCATCCACATGTCATACAATTCAATGGTTCAATTATATCAAGCAGAGTTGTACAAGCATGACCACCGTCAACTTTGGAACATTTTCTTCCTCCTGTACTCATTGTTACTTGGGTAATTATTTGTTTTAGCTGTGGCAAAGATACACACAACAAAACATTCTTCAATTCAGCAACTTCTACATGTAGAACTCAGTGCCCTTGCTTATACTCTTGGTGTTGTACAGCCATGATTGCTACCCTTTTCCAGATTTTTCTACCACCGTTAACATGAGCTCAATGCCTCCTAATCAAAACTCCCCCTTCTTCACCTTTGGTAACCACAGGTCAGGTCTGGTTTCTTCTTCCTTCTTTAAAGTCGTTTTCTTGATATAATATTCCCATATCACACACTTCCACAGTTAAATCAGTTAATTATACATCATCAAAAGCGGTTCTAATGCTCCCTCCCCCTGCCACATTGTTTGCTCCCTAATTCCCTTCACCCTCCTCACCCCCCAGTAAATCATCACCTCAATTATCACCAGTGTACATCCACCCCTTCTGTACTCATAAACTGGGAAACCTAGCAGAAACAAAACAAAGAAGAAAATAACAATAATATAAATAAAGAATAAGAAAGAAAAGACCACCAGCAATGTTTAAAAAGCCAGAGAAGAAATTTCTGTTCTGAACAAGCAGGAAATATTTGAGCCTAGAGCAAATTCAGGTTGGGTCAACTGACCAAGTATCATTTTATACCACGGATCGAGCTACCATAATCAAGTTTACATTAATCTCTATCTGATGTTTGAGTCCCTGGCCTGTGGCTAGAGGGGATCTGCCTGCCCTCCCCAGCTTTCTACAAATTGGGCATTCACCATTTAAGCTCGGATACTTTTCCCTTCATCCTATTTGGATTTTGTTTTGATCATCTTTGGGTCATAGGCTGGTGTGCTCCCTAGATGTGGAACTAGTTGATGCCTCCCTTAGATGGCTGCTTGTTTGAGTACAAGCCTTTGAGATCCCTGGGCACCATTTGCTTTCTTCACCACACTTCACTGGAGCATCCTTATCTTCAGTGCAAGGCACGGATGGAGCAGGGCCATGTGATAAGAACTAACTGTACTTGGATTGGGGCTAGAATTCCATGGGTGCCCAGAATCTATCTGCTTGTCCACAGGTTATGAATTACTCTGATTTAGTTTGGTGGTCATATTATGACAAAAACAAAAACCAACAAGAACAAAAACAAACAAACAAAAACCAGTATAACTTCATGGAAACATTTCATTATGTTTGGTTCAGTTTTTTTCATGAATTTTAACAGCCGCCTTGTTTGTACCTCAAAATTTTAACATAATGGTTTTTACAGTGAATGGTTCATAATTTGGGGATGTAAGCAAGTCCTCCATTCATAGCTAAGCTGTTAGATTTAAACCAAAGAAGTTCATTGCTATCCAGTCAGTTCGGACTCATGGCGATGCTGAAAGACAGGGCAAAGCTGCCACTGGATTTCTGAGACAGGAACTCTTTGTGGGACTTGGAAGCCATGTCTTTCTCCCACAGAAAGTTGATGGTTTTGAATTGCAGACTTTGTGGTTAGTGGCCCACTGTGTAACCACTACGCCACATCGAAAGGATATTAAACATTAATAGGATTTCCAAATGAGGTGTGGTGGTTGTATGTTGGGTTGCAGTCCGCATGGTTGGCAGTTCAAGGCCACCAGAAGCTCCTTGGGAGAGGGACTGGGCTTTCTACTTCCGTGGATGGTTATAGTCTCAGATCCACAGTCGGGGCGCTGAGTCAGCATTCACTCAAAGGTAATGAGTGTGGTTAAAATTTACATAATACAAACTTCTTTTTTTAGACAATAAGACAGTGCTGAATATTGAACTATATTTTCATTAAAAAACCAATATATATGCCTAAAGCTATGGTGTGTTTATATATTATAATTTATGTCATAAGTATGGCATTTTAGACTACTAAACAAATGTATTGAATCCATAATAATTAAACATATTAGTGTTCATAGTATGGTATGAATGATATAGTGGCATGTTTTGATTTTTGTTATAAATAATATACTGTACAATTTTATTAAATTGAATGGGAAATTATTTGAGGGTTCTTCAAAAAAAGAATGAGAAATTTCCTCTTTTTTAAACTGCTTTTCCAATATCTTTTTCATGGCCCTCTATATTCAAATTTTACTGAATATTTTCAATAGCATTTTTATGTTACAAGCTTACCTTAGAGATATTATGGGATACCCTCTACAATACCAGAATAAAGCCACTGTTGCAATTAAAAAAATAAAAATAAACAAAACCCCCAAAACAAAGAAACAAAACCATCAGTTGCCCCACTGGGCTATAAGGCAATTGCATTGAGAACATCCGTAATTTATCCAATGGCATATACCTTAAGGTACTGTTGATATGAGTTTATGAGTATATTTCAACTGCAAGCTGCAATCCATGAGCTGTTGCTTTGTGCAGATTGATTTCTTAATTGATTGAGCTCTGTTTACATTGAGCGTGGGGGTTGATGCTGGGGAAATTTTCCTGTAACATTCTTACAGGGGCAGATCGTTCCCTCTCAGATTAAAACTTGCCACATTAGTGCAGAGGGAGCATTGAGGTATTAAATATATGGTAGTTCTGGGTCCCCTACCACTGGACACCCACTAATCCAGGGATCCTACCTACACAACATCCAATGACCGCCACTTCCACAGTCTTGGGGTGGCCATCCTTTGCCTCCCCTCCCATCAGAGTATTTCAGTTCTAAGTCTCAGGTGCAGGAAGTTTTGAGATAGCGCCCAGTTCATTGTGAAACAAGTTTTACATTGTGTTGATAATTGTTGAGGCTAGTAAAATAGGATTATTTTCATACTAGAGTTGAAAGATTGTAATGTCAAATAAATATTAAAGGTATTATTTCTATATTTTCCAAAGTATTCTTGGCATAGTCGATGGATGAAACAAGTTATCTGTAAATCAAAGGGCTATGAGCACAATTACCAGTCATTTGGTAACTCTCGGTAAATCTCATTGGTCTACTACTTAGGTCCTGAGAAAAAAGATTATTCAACAACTGGATAATAAATTCTTTGACAAAGTCAGGAGATTTCCATGTTTCTGCTTTATGAAAATGGGAGGAGGACCCATTGAGAACGTTTTAAGGAATCCTAGAAAATGAGTGATATTGCTATAACAAACACCTACTGTTTCATATACTTTTTCTATAAAAGTGAAAATTATATAGAAAATTGGTTACAAACTCTAAAATTCTATCAAAAAGTAATATTAGCCACATATTCTTTAAACTTTCATTTAAAATAATTTAAAATTATTTTTTAAAATGCACTTCAAATTTTACTTTTAGAATTGTCAAGATAATATAATTACTTTGATATACAGTATTTATAATGATGAAATTCACCTGAACAGCCTTATTGTCAAAGGAGGGAGAAAGTTTTGCTTTTAAGTCATTTTATTGGAGGCTCGTACAACTATCATGATCCATACATCCATTTCCATTGTGTCAAGCACATTTGTACATTTGTTGCCATCATCATTCTCAAAACATTTTGTTTCTACTTGAGCCCTTGGGATCAGCTCCTGATTTTTCCCCTCCCTCATGAAACCTTTATAATTTAGAAATTATTTTGTCATGTCTTGAAAAAAAAAGTTTAAAGGTAAAGCAAGCTCTGCTTTATTTGATTTAACCTCCATCCAGGTCTATAACCTTAGGAGGGTGAGTTTTCTAGCTCTCAAGTTTTCTCCAAAGAATTCTGCACTTTTAAAATTATACCATGTCAAAATGGCAGTTCTGGCCTCCTGGAGGGACAAAAACCAGCGTCTTTTTAAGTATCATTTGAGCTTTAGGAAGTCAGGAGGGACAAGACCAGGGCTGAGGCTGGCTTCCCAGCACAGCTGTGCTGCTCGTGATGGCACAGCGTCCCTAGAATGGTGCCTGGAACCCTCGGAGCAGCACTTTTCTACTCACCCTCCTGGATATGTAACGAAAATACTTTTCCTTACAGGTAATTAGCACACAGTGACCAAAAATAAGACTTAGGTTTTAAACTCTTTAGGGTAAAATTCTGGGAGGGAAATGGAGATGAGTTTACGGAGACAAAAGTAGGTAAAATTTCCAGCTGACAAACTTTGGTTCACCTATTTTTTTAATTGGACAGTAGAGGAAGACTTCATTTGATACTTTTAAAGGCAAGTTTTACCTTAAAGATCATAATATATTGGTAGCTGTAATTTACAACTTGAATATCAAAAACCTTGGGTGTCAGATTCAAAATGTGTCGAGGCAGAATTTCCTCCAATTCCTTTCCAGAGTACATGAGTGGACATGTGTGAAGAGCCTGTGACAGATTGGTGTCCTTTTTGTATGAGGCCACCGCAATAGGCCTTGTGGGCTCCCAGCATTCTATTTGTCTCCAAGTGCCATCTTGCCTGCCACCCGCAACTTCTTCTTACTCCCTTAGTGAATATCCAACCGTGACCAGTATGTAACTCCTTTGGGGTCTTTGTGGGACAATGTAGAGCATAAATTAGCAAACTCTCTTTCCCCTTTCAAGAACCTACGTACCAGACAGCAGGCTCCATTTCAGAATGAGACAACTGAGGCACTTCACAAGGTCCCACCGCCAAAGCCAAGTCTGGCGCCCCCTCACCCCCACCGCCCCAAAGCTTGTGCCTACCACACCACTCTTCAGAGGTTTGGTGGGGACATCCTCAGCCACCCAAATCATCGCCTTCGATTTTTTTAAAGTGTACGTTTACAATGGCTTCATTGTATCTTCCTCCTTGTATTACGAACTTTCCAGTTACTAAACATTAAGGAAGCCACTTTTTCTTTTTTGCTGCTGTTGACCTTTCCTCTATCTAAATTGTTTTTTGGGGGTTTTGTCTTGCTGGCACTGGTCTGTAAGGTAAACAGAGTCACTGAGGGGCACACTGTAATTGTATGTACTCTGCTCTCCACCTAGTGTGCTGCTGCTCTTGACACAACAGTGTGAATTGCTGGCACACGGTTAAACCTTCAGCCATTGGCCAATCAGAATGAAGTGACATGCCTGCAGCCCCATCCCTCTTCACAAGTGGATATTATTTAAAAAGACAAAGTTCATGTCTAAAAATTGCTTTGATACACGCAGCAGTTTGATGGTTGGCTTGGGTTTGCTCCATCAAAAAACTATAGAGAAAGGGATTGTCTTCTGGTGTGGTTTTTAATGATTAAATTGCACACTAGACAACACCATTAGCAGGAACTGCTAACAATGGAACTGAGAAAATACACACAAACATGAACAAATGACCTTTTATTTCATAGGGATACAAAGGCGATGTGCGCAGCAACAATCTGATGGCAGTATAGATTCTTGACGGTCATGGTAAATGTCATGATGCCTGAAGGGAGGTCAGGAGAGATGAGACAGGAGAATGCTTCAGCTAATAAATAAAAGTAATAAAAGCTACTGGTTTCAATGCCAGGATGTGAGTTTATCAAGGCATTATCTACACTCTCAGACTCTAATTCTCTGTATTTATCATAAAACTTCTTGACTTGCATTCCATGCTGTTTGTATTAGAAGTTGTGTTAAGGAAATTTTCATTTTTACAAATAATTGACATTATTTAAGGAGTTGTAAACTTTGTCCATTATTGTCTTGACGTGGTCTTGAAGCTAACAAGGCATTTGGGAAGGGCATCTTCTTTCAAAGAAATAGGATCTCGACACTTTGGTTGTTCACTCTGCAGTGATGCTAACCATAATAACGTTGTTTTTTCCCCAATCTGAAAAGACATTTACTTAAAATTTTTTTGGTCCCCAAACAGCATAAAACCAGGGTGAAGATAGGAGAGAATCCTGACTTGGTGCTCCACACTGACCATTGCCCATCTTCTAGGGCTCTCCTAAGTGCCCGGTGTGGCTCTGGCCAGCCCCAGTGGGAAAACTCCCACAAGCCCCATCTGTACACCATGAACCTGATGGGTAAGGTGAGCCAGGGATTTAAACTCGCAACAAAAGCACACTACTCAATTTGCTATTCATTAAAACACGTGATCAGCTGTAAATATACCTCAGTACATTTTTAAAACTTTCATTTATTATGTTCAGCTTTACATTTTACTACAAAAAACACTGAGCCAACGTCAGAGATGGTGGTGGTTTGGTAGCATGATTGCAGTATATTTTCCTGGATAAGCATATTCTTCAAAAAGGACATGACTTTGTAAGAACAAAAATTTCCTCAATCCAATGTTTAGATGTGACTTTCTTTAAAAAAGAAAGAAACACAGAAAACGGGTTCACAATATAACGGTACAAGGTGGACAGCAGGGGAAGAAGAGAAAGAAGTGAGGGCAAAAGACTCATAGCCAACGTCACAGGAGTTGGCTGGTGTCGTTCTAGACTCTTTAAGGTAGGATTATTTCTCTGCAATTCTGCAAACAAATCCTAGTGTTTTAGCTATAAGAAAGTTTCAAGAGTTCAGATATACAAATAAGCCAATTTATATAAAAAATCATTTTCTTACAGTATTCTAAAGGCTTTTGAAGCATTACATAAGTCTTTACAATTCCTATCACCCACATTTTAAGAAGTAAATCTATAATAAGGCACTCTTAAGATATAAAAAGATTTTAAAGGCAATTACATTTGCAGCTAAATCTAATCCATTTCTGTTGTGGCAAGGATGGAAGACTGTCTTCCTGAACCCAGTCAACCTCTGGGCACCAACACAAATACACTAGTCACCTAGAGGGGGACCTCATCCAGTTCTGAATGTACGCAGACTAGCTGAGTTGGATCAATAGGCTCTCCCATTCACTGGCAGGAGATTTATATAAGAATCGCCCAGAATTTGATGCTAACATTTAAAAACAACCCTCTTCCCTGCTCCAGTGATTCCTCACCAGCTTTTAGTTATGCTGATGGGGCAGAGACTACACAACCTCGTAACTGTAGCCAATCTGACATTTTCACTTTATCTTATATGAGGGGCTTCAAAGAGTTTGTGGGAAATGGAAATAAAAGGTAATGGATTTTTCCCACAAACACTTTGAAGCTCCCTCGTATAGTATGTATGTATATATGTATGTTGCTGGTGCTAAGAGATTCCACTTCCAAATAACAAGAATTCAAATCCCACCATCCTTATTGGTAATTAAACACCAAAAGCTCACCATATAGGAATGTAACCTTTAAGGCAAGAACAATATAAAGAGAAGTTTTTATGGGATTTCCACTCTGTGCTTAAATGACTGAAGGAAACAGGAACCAGAAGGGTCAGGCGAAGCCTGAGATAAAAAGTTCACTATGAAAAACGGGGCAAAAATGCATCATCGGAACAGGAGTGGCATTGGGAATGGACTGGGTTGAGGCATGGTCCTGGGCTGGAGCTTTGTTGCTTGCAGGGGGTAGAGAAGGGCCCTGAAGGGCCGAGAGGTACTTCTTCCCTTCATTCTTCTGGGCTGTCAGCAAGCAATCAATTACTTCCCGTAGAACTTTTTGTTGAGAAGGAAGATCAGGAGGTTGACATTTACTTTAGCTCTATCAAATAATTTCATAACTGCAACGCCTTCATACTGTAGCTGTAACAGGTCCTGTTGTTAAAAAAAAATCATTTTTGACAATCAAGTGTGTGGAACAAGAGAAAGGACACAGTGTAGGGAGGAGTCCAGAGCAGTAAGGTTAGCCAGTGTTAGGTACCTCCCAAAGTATGGCTACAAAGTTACAGAAACCTTTATTAAACAAAAATATCAAAACAGGAAGCTACTGCTTCTTGACACAATCTCCCCTTATGTCTCCCTATCTCTAAGCCTTCCCTGACGAGTTCTGTGCTCTTTGATTTACATCACACTAACATGGCAGTTTGGGCATCGTCCAGCAATACAAGCTGGGTTTATTTTAAATGTTCTTTGGTTTGGGGAACGAAAGAAAACTTGAAGAGGCAAGATCCAGGCTGCAGGGTGGGTGGGGTAAGGTTTCCCAAGGGAATTCTCCTGGGACAGCCCTTGCTGCCCTTGAAGAATGAGCCTGGAAAATAAGTCCTTGGTGCTACTTTCTTGGCCTTCTTTTCCACCAATAGAATGTTCAGTTTTCTTAAAGGTTCTTCATAATAAGCTCCTGTGGTCATCATCCAGTTTCTTTTAAGAAAATCTGTCAAGGTGACCCCTTGGGAATCCCAGAAGTCACGTGCTATAACCTTCTGAGCTGACCTCTCTGCCTTGAATTTAACTAGCCCAGCAGATCCCCCTGAAGCCACTGTTTTAATCGGAAGGCACTATAATGTGACGAAGACTGAGTATATAGCGGAAAGAACTTGTGTGCAGCCCTCCACTGACCCCAGAGACAGGTGAACAGTCTGTTTAGGTCAAATCTGTGACCCAGTAGCAATGCTTTTGGACTTAACCTTGCATGCCAGAAGACCCATGGGTGGCACAAGCTGTCTACCTGCTGTGCTTGGCTATTAACCAAAAAGGCTGGTGGTTCAACCCTACCCCAGCAGCACCGGGAAGGAAAGACAGGGTGGGCTTTTTGAGGAGGTGTCAGAGACAAAAGAGGGGTGAGGGAAAAAAAAGTTTGAGGAATAGGGTGCACTAGTCAATTAGCTTTTCTGATTCTTAGAGTTAAGAAGTCGTGGTTGAAATAAAAACGTAACTGATGTGGAAAGAAAGAGAAGCATGTTCTTATCAGATGCATCTACAGCCTTTAATTTCAGAAATTACAACACGTTCCCATTTTACCTACATAATAGGTCACCAGTTTTAAGTAGTCTTTGAACAGTAGAGGCCTTTCAATCTATGATGAAATATACCAACTCAAAGGTCTGCTTTCTTCCCACCACCCTCTGAGGCCAGAGCAAGTTCATAAAATGTAAGTGGTCTCGTGAGTGAACTACCTCAGCCAACACTTGTAACTGAGAAAATAAAGAGCTACCTGTGCTTAAGAAGCCCACCGTTTTGGCAGATGGGGAAGGGAATAAATCAATCTACCATTTCACTGTGATGTGATACCTCCTGTAAACAGGTAGCTCTAAAGGTTCCAGAAGCACAGTGGAAACCACCAATTGTGGCCTAGCGGGGAGGGGCAGCTTTAGAGGCCTGGGTGGCACAAGCAGTCTGTAATCCACCCTTAATTCTGAAGCTGGCAGCTGAACTCACCAGCGACTCCACGGAAGAAAGGCCTGCTAAAATGCTTCTGTAAAGAGTCCCTGCCATTGAGTTGATTCTGCCCCTGTGAGTCTCCAAGATGGGTAACCTTTTAGAAAGCCTGTCTTTCTGCTGAGGAGCTGAAAGGTTTTGACGTGCTTATGTGGACTCACTGTGGCATCAGGGCTCCTGTAAGTACTAGTCTAACAAATCAAAACGAGGGCTAAATAGACTGTAAGCTATTCTCAGTAGGCTTAGGATTTTGTGCTGACAAGGCTGTACTTGTGCTCCAAGGTACCAGAACTCAATTTGGTGGAAGCACTAAGTGGAATCTTCAGAAATCAGACACACCAACATGCTCAGCTTCTTCCTCCCACGTGGGTCCTGAATGGGAACAACCTTTCCCAGGGGCCTCCTCCTTCGAATCTATTTCTCCCACTTAGATAATATAACTACCGTCTACACATGCACACAACACACACACACAACACACACCATGTTAGCGCTAGAGCAAGCTTAGGCACATGAGAGCCTTTTGGTTCCACCTGGTGCATACCTACCTGATAATGCAACATAAAAGTCTCCATTTGAACTCCCATGAATTTGGCTTTTACTTCAAAGTCTCCAACTTCTTCTGTTGGGTTGATTTCAAAGATAACATTTTTAAACCTGTTGAAACATAACACAATCTTAAGGTCATAATCTTAATTTTTTGAAATAAAAATACTCTAATATGGGGGAAAGCAAAACACAAAGTCTTTAAGGAAGAAAATAGGTAGAAACTATATGTCCAAAGTAACAGCTGCTGGTGAGACTATCTAATGGGGAAGAAACCCCAAGAATTGGGGAAACTGAGCTAAACAGAGAGGTAGGTGCATGTGGGTGGGAGTCAGGACAAAGCATGTCCCAAAGCGGGCATGCTTTGGGAGTCGGGAGAGGTGAACAACTTGATACAGGCAATGCACAAAGAGCCACAAGGGTTACTGACAAGAAGCAGGGGAGATCTAGAGGAGGGGGATTAAAAACATTTGAAAAAATTCTATCACTTTAAAATTCCATTTTTCCAAGAACATTTTAAACACCATGGTATATCTCGTACACAAAAATAGGCGCACGGGTTCACACACTCACCACACACACACTCACAAAAGGTCATTAAAAAATAGGAAAAAAGACCAAAATGGATGTTATAAGAGACCTTGAAACTTACTCTAGAACATAGCATAGCTACTGCAAAAGGAAGACACGAGGAAGTAAAAGGTGAGCAAAAGACCCCAAGGTGGCTCTAGAGTATTATGTTCAAAGACTTGGGGTTAGAAAATCACAAAGGAAGAACACATTTGGCATATCTCAAGATGGAAAAAGTTAAGACAAAAGTAAATCCTTGAGTTGTAGTAGTAAAAGACTCAATAGGCAAAACATTGAATGGCATAGGAAGCATCAAAAGAAGATGGAAGAAATACACAGAGTCACTGTACCCACAAGTATTAACTGATGTTCAACCATTTCAGGAGTTGCCACATGATCAAGACACGGTGGTATTAAAGGCGGAACTCCAAGCTACACTGAAGACACTGGTGGCAAACATGGCTGTAGGAGTAGCAAAGACAGACCGAACTGTTCCAGACACTGGGGCAGCAGTGCAACTGCTCTTACTTAGCGAGGTGAGAAATATGGACGACAATGGTCAACCAACTGGAAGATATCTAGATCTGTGCCCATTTCAAAGGACGATGACCCAAGAGAACGTGGAAATTATTGAAAAACACTGCTAGTAACACACTAAAGTGAAATTTTGCTGAAGATAATTTAAAAATGGTGTAGCAACACACTCCGACAGAGCTGCCAGAAATCCAAGCTAGATTCAGAAGAGAACATGAAATGAGGGGTAGCACTGTGGTTACTAGATGCTGGATGTCTAGGCTGAAAGTAGAGAATACTAGAAAGATGCTTATCTCCGTGTCATTTACTATGATATTAAGATGTAAAGACTTGATTGTGTGGATCATTACTATGGAGAATGGGAATTCCAGAATGTTTTATTGTACTCATAGGGCACCTGTCCGTGGATCAAGAGGCAGTTGTTCAAACAGAACAAGGGAATGTGGCATGGTTTAAACTCAGGGCAGGTGTGCACCAGGGTTGCACCCTTTAATCTGCATGCTGAACAAATAATCCAAGATGCCAGACGAGATGAAGGAGGAGGCATCAGGCTTGGAGGAAGGCTTATTTAACAACCTTTGATATCCAGATGACATCACCTTGCTTGTTGAAAGCAAAGAGCACGGCTTGGAGCACTTACTAAAGAATATTCAAGAATGTAACCACGTTCAGTATGGATTATACAATTCAATGTAAAGAAAACCCAAATCCTCCCAATAGGACCAACAGACAATACATGGTAAACAGGGAAAGACGGGAATTGTTGAGGGTTTCTACCGGGAGCCCTAATCCATGCCTGATGAAGTAGCAGTGAAGAAATCAAACCACATATTGTATTGGGCAAATCTGCTGCAAAACCCTCTTTTCTTTGTTTTCCTTCTTGTCTCCCAATATAAACTCAGACAGACAAGTTTTGTCAGTCTTTTGTTATTTTGGGAACGTCTATGGCACTGGGATGGAACCCGTCAGCAGTGGAGTCTGGTAACGGTACGAACAGGGCAGCAAGAGACCCTTCAAAGTGTTCAAAAGTAAAGATGTCACTTTGAAAAGTCAGGTGAACCAAACCATGGTGTGTAGGAAGACCAAAGAAAAAATTCGTAACTGCTCTGATTGATATACTGGGGGCATCAATATCTATAAGCATACATACACATAGATATGATGAGTACCTCCAAAAAAGGAATGGCTGTTAGAGAAAATACTTAAGATGCTATTCTCAAGATGCTACATACCCAGAGAGTCTCTGACATTACAAGATGGTGGGGATATCCCCAGGTAATCACTAAGAACTCTAGAACTCAACTGTTGAGCAACCTGAACTATTTGGAACAAAGCTGAGAATCATAAAGAAAGCAGACTAGGTCACACTGAGAAGCTGAGAAGTCACAAAATCCATGCATTTTATTCAACAGGAGATCCTCAAAGTTATTCCTTAAAATCATTCATTTTATGTAATATATAATTTTTCTTTACCAAAATTTGTTGGTAACCTAGTTTTTAACCTTAACAACCAGCAACAGTGCAAGATATGACAAAATAACAATTTATAAATTATTAATAAAGGAGGGAGGGGAAAAATGAGGAGCTGATGCCAGAGGCTTAAGTGGAGAGCAAATGTTTTGAGGATGAGGGCAATAAATGTACAAATGTGCTTTACACAATTGATGTGTGTGTGGATTGTGATAAGAGTTGTATGAGCCCCTAATAAAATGATTTAAAAACAAAACAAAAATAAAACCCTAGATGAAACTCACTGCTATTGAGTTGATTTTGACTTAGAGTGACCCTATAGGACAGAGTAGAACTTTCAGTCTTTGGGGGAATCACACAGCTTCATCTTTTTCCTACACAGCAGCTGGGGGTTTAAACTAGCAGCAGCACCACCAGCGCGCCTCCTCTAAGCTCTGAGTGCCCACTACAAAGAAGTAAGAGGGCTACTAGAAGCAGTATCTGAAGCAGCTGTGACAAAGAACGGCATAAGGGAAAAGGTAAGAAATGTTGTGAAAATAAATTTGAAAAATACATAAAGTACTCAACAAGTGAATGAAGGAAAAAGACAGAAACAATCAGGTCCCTAGTTGAAAAAGGAACAAAGGACAAAATGGACAAGTGAAAAGAGAGATAGTAGACTGTTAAACACACACACATACTCAGCCATATATTTTCAACCAGACTTCAAAGAAACACAAATTTTGAAAGGGAGATAATATTTTAACAATGAAAAAAAAAAAACACCCCAAAACACCACAAAGTAGTTTAATGGTAGTTTAATGGCTACTCAATGAAGTAGTTTAATGGCTACTCAATGGTAGCCAGGAAGTTGTAAAGTTATAATAAAGTGTCGCCAAATCTTTGGATAATATAATACTCCATCATAGGCATATCCTAAAAATTGAAAATTAAATAAAAAAGCCAAAGATTACACAAAGATTTCTGTGTAAAAGTATACTATCACAGTGTTGTATAATAATGCACAGAAATGTTCTACAATAGATGAATGGATAAATTTGACCTACAACACAGGAGATTAAGTAGTCATCCAAAAGGATGCTTTCAGTGGAAACATGCTTACAATATATTGTTTTAAGAAAAATGCTGGATCCACATCTATACCTGTATGATCCCAGGTTATGTGTAAAAACAGTAAAAAGCTAAGTGGGCAGGTGAGTGGGGAAGCAGTCTTTTTTTAAAAAGACTACTTTATTGGGGGTTCTTACAGCTCTTATAACATTCCATACATCAATTGTATCAAGCATATTTGTACATATGTTGCCATCATCATTTCCAAAATATTTTCTACTTGAGCCCTTGGTATAAGCTCCTCTTTTATTCCCCTCCGTGGCATATCCCTGATCAATTATATATTGTTATTTCATATCTTATACTGTCCATTATTCCCCTTCACCCACATTTCTGTTATTCATCCTCTTTGGGGAGTGGGAGGGGCTATATATCCAACCTTGTAATGGGTTCCCCCTTTCTCAACCTTTCCGATCCCTGACGATCCCCCTACCCCCTCATATCACTACTCCCATTACTGTTCCTGAGGGGTTTATCTGTCCCGGATTCCATGTGTGGAGAGCTCTTATCTGTACAATGTGTGTTCTCCGGTCTAGCCAGGTTTGTAAGTTAGAACTGGGTCATGGTTACGGGGGGTGTTAGCATTCAGGAACTAGAGGAATGATGATGTGATTCATCAGTGCTATACTGCACCTTGGTTGAATCATCCCTTCCTTATACAGCTTCAGTGGGGGGGGGGGTCCAGTTATCTAGATGGACTTTGTGTTGCTACTCCAACCCCTTGCTTTCACAGCGATATAGTTGCTTGTTTTGGATCTTTTGATACCTGATGCCTGATCCCATCCATACTGCATGATCACGCAGGCTAGGGAAGCAGGCTTAACGGAGTAGCAAGGGAGAGGAAATTTATAAAACCTATTTCATTGCTTATCTCTGGCTTGTGGGATTTTAAGTGCTTATTTTGTTTTTTCTTAATGCTTACCCATAATTTCACAGTTCAACCCTGAATACGTTACTATTTTAGAATCAGGAAAATATAAGTGTTTCTTCCTAAACCAAAGATTTCCTTTTAACAGCTATAAGCATAGGCGTTTGGCTGACTGAAGTCACAAGACTAACTGAGCAGGGGTCCAGGGTGCTCGCCTGGTGGCAGTTGGGCCCAGGATCCATGGGAGGGCAGTGGGCCAGACCCAGGAACCATTGTGCCAAGCAAGCTGGTGCTTCCCAGAACGGAAAAATGAGGCACGGTCCCTGGTTCCCAGTCTAAGTGGAATAGAGTAAACATCCTGTTATTGTTATTCTTATTTATTCTGGGTTTACACATAGAAGAAATGGAAGGAATAGCTTCCTGCTTTAAAGAGGAAACATTCAGATGGGACCCACAGGAGCAGGTTTGGACTTATCCTGAGCCAAATGTCACACAAACAAGAAAATGCAAAAAATACATTCCCTTTTATGAGGCTTAGTTCTGTGCATGAAAACATACATATAAGAAGGATCTAAAAAAGAGGAATATAGGCAATATGCTGAAGGTGTGACAAATGCAGACTTTGTAAAAAATCAAATTTTAAAGAAGGTAAACACTCACTGATTCGCTTGCAGGTCTTCAATTTCCAGAAGAACGCCTTTCTCGTGGAGTCTCGCTGCTGTGTATTTCAGAGAAATCTTTTTGCTTTTCTTTCCTTTCATCTCCCTCGGCTTTTTGGAGACCCTGTAAAAGTCACATCAGTTCACTTGCAATGCTAAGTACCCACTATTAGTCCTTGTTGGCTAAGGATCAGGCGGTCAGGAAAGGAGCTTTGCAGACACAAGCGTAGGCGATATGCCAATTCTAAAACAAATACCAGATTTTCCGAAGCAGTAGCCCTACAAACCTGGGTTAACATTACCAAATTGTTTTTGTCTTTAATTAAGAGATATTTGAGAGCATGCCATGCATTTGACAGTGTCTTCTTCCTCTGTCCCTCTCAGAACTGAGGCACATGGCAAGGGACTGTGGGGACTTCTAATGTCAGCCTGAGGGAATGGCCCTGAAGTCCAGGGGCAAAGAGAAACTTTTGAATGTCCTTCAGGTGTGAAGGGGAAAAAATAAAAACAAGGATTTTAAAAATAACCTAGTATAGCAATCACAGAAGGATGGGAGCAAGAAAAAAACACGTAATGGATTGAATTGTGTCTCCACACAATATGTGCTGTAAATCCTTACTTCTATGCCCTTGGTTGTGATCCCATTTGAGAATGGGTTAGCTTTGTTATTCTAGTAAGCCAGAATTCGTATTTTAAGTCAATTCCGTGTGAGATGTACAAAGTAAACAAGCCAGGAAAAGCAGCCGAGAAAGAACGCTAGAAGAACACGGAGCCGCTCTGGGCACAGCTTTCGGAGGGGCTGCTGCTTATGTTTCCACCGTAGCCCTGGCTCACTCCTTCTACTGAGGGCAGGGGAGAATGCGTGCGCCAGAGAGGCAATCCGGTGCAACAACATACACACATGGAAGAAACGACGTGGAGGGTAGCTGCATTGTTTGTTCATCCAATCTTTCTGAAGTTTGAAAAATCCCTAAAATGAACAGTTAGGAGTAAAAAATAAGCTAACTCTATGACAAAACCTGCACTTAGCACTTCACTTCTTGTGGATTTTCAGTTTCCATCTCTGTGAAGTGGGCAAGCTGGGTGGTCTGGGGCCTGAGTCAGGGAGGCGTATCAGACTTCGCTCAGCACCCAGGAAAAAGTCCATCTAGGCTCTGCCCCAGCAAATCGAAATTTTACATAAATGATTAGGAGCAAAATAAAAGGCGAATGCAATAAATAGAACCAGCTTTTTAAAACTAAAATCACCACTTCAGTGACCTCAAGTTCTACTCCCCACCCCATTTTATCCCCTTGATCCCAATATACTCACATGCCCTTGCTGGCTAAGTTATCCAAGCAGGTTTTGATGTAGCTCTTATAGTAGTCCACCTGCTCCCCATAGAAGGTGGCCTTAGAGTTCAGGGCAGAGTACGTTTGTTGCAATTTCACAAGTTCAGCCTTTCTCCTCTGTCGGTATCGCCGCTGATTCCGAATATCCTGAGACATAATTATTAAAATTACAAAAGGATAGCTACCACCACTCCTGACATATTAGCACTGAACTCTAAACCCCAGCAATGCTTATGCTCTGAAATTAATAAAGCCAAATCTCAAATTTATATATATGTATCCACATGTATTTTCTAGAGAAGAAACTGTGTTACAGACTTCCATATTCTTGGAATTTACTTGCAAGGTTTAAGCCTCCTAAATATTTTATCACAAGAAATAGAAAAAGTGAATTTTCCTATACCAGTGGCCAAGCTCCTAGATATGCCAGGCGTTATCATAGTGCACCAGCAGACATTGCCTCACCAACCAACCCTACCATGCCATGCCAGAGCTCCTCGCTTCAGCACAAGTCAAGATGCTGAGGATCAAGTGGGGGTAAAGTGAATTTCAAAGTAATCACTAAACAGCTCTGGGAAACTCTTTTAAGGCTACAGACAAGTTGAAGACAGAAGATTCCATTAGGGTATTCTTCCTACTAATCTAGGGCAGAAGCAGCAGCCACTTCAGGATGGGCAAGGTCTTGATGCTAGAAGAGCCAGGAACCACAGCCCAAAGGAGAGGAAACCAATCCTCCCAGGAACTGCAGGAATGTTGTGAGCTGAACAAGTCCTGTCTCCTTTACAAGCCTCTGAAACAGCTTTCAACCAAGTCAGGCTTGCTCGATGCCCCCTATGCAATACCCTGGCAATGTCGTTGATCAGCTCCTGGTATCTGTTCTTTGGGTCCACAGTCCCAAGCTCTGTTAGCTTCTTTAAGCCTGACTGGATCTTCTCCTTCTTCTCCTGAAGGGTGAGGTTGCTGTCTTCTTTTACAGATTTTGACTTTTTCATCTTGTCAGGAGTTTTGGCATCACGAATAGCGCGTCTCTGCATGGCTCTCTGATGTTCTGCTTCCTGCAAGTGAGGAAACAGTTCCTGGTGAGTCTGCCACATCAGGCCTTACCCTACACAGCGATCCAAACCTGGATTTACAGAGCTCTCAAACATGTAGCTTGTAGCTCAAATTTGTACTTTCTCCCCAGCTAGAGAAATCCCCTTTCTTTTAATGTCAAGTCTGCCCTGCTAGCATATGTACAGAGCCTAAGTGTTAGAGTCAGAAAGAACAGGGTCAGAGACTAGGTGCTGATAAGCCCAGGCAAATTACTTACCCTCTAAATAGGAAGAAAATATCCACCCAGGAAGGATGCAGCATGGATAATATGAAAGAACATAAGTGAAAACACCAAATATAGATAGATATAGCACCTGCTCAGCAAATCACTTCAATCAGAATATCTACAGAGCTGAGGATTCAGATAAAAACACTGGTTTCAAGCAGTCCTCTGTGCAGCCTGAAGGGTTTTCCCACAGAATTCTAGAGGGCTGGGTTCCAAGTGCCTGGTGCTATCAAAATATTTTCCAATTTTATCTCCTTTCATTTGTGGGGCTTTCAACTAAGTTGATATTTACTGAAAAAGATTCCCAAGTTCAAAAATTTAAAACCAAATGATTTAATTTTCCTCATTTTACCAATGAGAAACAGGATCTTATACATGAATTGACGCCTCCCTTCCTTCCTCACTGCTATGCCACTCCACGCCCACCTAACTGGATCTGGGACCTCACCACAACCTGCATGACTCCACCATCTGCCCTGCCCAGTTCACCACCAGAGGCTCTCACTCTCCATCTCTCCGGCGTCAGAGTCCTCGCTGGCTTTATTAGCTTTTAGATGCGGTATAATTTGGTTTAATCATTTACTTCCCACTACTCATCCCCCGCCCACTCCCCGCACCCCCCCACCAATTCACTCACTCTAGACAGGCAGGTGTGTTCGCATTGTGCTCTTCCTTTCCTTTGTTCCCAGGTACCTTCCTGGGTAGAATGCCTCCGGGGCCTTATAGACCCACCAAGTCCTGGCCATCCTTTAGCTCAAGTCTCACTTCCTTGATGAAGCATTTGTAAAGACACTGTTTGTTCCTCATCGGTCTCTTTCCTGAGATTTTATTGTCCGTAACATCAGTGCTATCATTTTTCATGGTTTTTCTAATTGTTTTAGGCATATTTGTCTTATTTCCCAAATAGATCTTGAATTTGTTAACTAGATACACAACATTCTGTGTTCTCTAACCACCAAGGCACGTAACAAAATTTTATATAATATTAAATACTGGATAGATGCACTGATTTTGCCCCCGAACACCATTGTGTATATATGTGCATGCATGCATACACACACACGTACAGTATCTAAGTGATACTGAGCTCTATGCCTCTCTATAGAAAACACCTCTCTCTGAATTTAGGAACCAACAGCTTGCTCAGACAAGCCCTAACCACCACCGTATTCTAGTTATAGTCACGCCCACACTTAAGTGAACTCTTATTAACTGTAACACCACCACCACCACCCGCCTCCACTTTTCAAGCCTGGCACTGGCCTCTCATGGAAGTGCCTATCCACCTTACTAGATATATGTTAAATGCTAAATCCTACCTGTTCACTGGTGGCTGGTGTTTCTAGGATTTCAGTCAAGGTCTCTCCTGGCTGGAAGCGGATGACATCCACAATTAAACGTTTTGTGCTGAAAACAAGAGGGAGAAAGTATTTAAGCAGTTCTAGGATTTCTACTTCTTAAACTGATCTCAACAGTGGCAATGCACCTTCTAGCTCAGAGTTCCCACTGGGCTGGTGTGGAGGTAGTCACGCCAAGGTGCTCAAGGCCCCAGGCTTATTGCTCCAGCTTGGACAGGTTAGGTTTCCAAGGATTCCATTTCATTTTAGCATCTTATGACCCAAACAAGGCAGCCGAGTGTGTGTGTATATATATATATATATATATATATTTGAGGTGGCCTAAATTATGACGGGCTCGGAAGGAAGGCTAAGAGGATCATTTCACGTATCAAATGGGCCCAGAACCCTTTGGCTTTATTAGTCATGTCACCTCTTCCTCCTTTGGACACTCACTTCAGCAAGATGGTGCGAGCATCCATTTCTGCATTTTCATCTCCAGGCACATCAAACTTGTTGGTCAGCGTGAGAGAGACTTCTGTCTTAGCCAGTGCCTCCTTATTTGGGTCATTTACATTGCCAGAACTTTCCCCTGTAATTTGAGAAAAGCAGAAAAAGTCAGTACAATAATGAGAGGTAATACCAGAGGGGGGAAAACTACAAATAAAAGATGATGCAAGTCTATATACTCGAATAAGCCAACACAGGGTAGCAGGAAAAGCACTTACTGAGAAATAAATGTCACACCAAACGAGAAAGGCCAAAGATATATAATAAATTTCATATAGCTTTGACAAATCTTTTCAATGCTGTAATATTATAATTCTAAAAATAATTGTGATCATTTCTTTTTTTTTGTGTGTGATCATTTCTTTTATCACACACCATAATTTCACACATGACCATTTGTAAATATTCATCTAAAATGCATCTTCCACTAACTTAAGCTCCTCATGGACAGAGGTCACATTTGTTTTGTTCCCCAGTACGTGTCCCCCCCCATTTAGGGTCCCACTGAGTGAGAACTTTACCTATCAAAGACTCAATGGTGGGCACCTCCCCAAGGTCATCCAGCAGCTCGTGGATCGGGTCGTTGTGCTCTGGAGCAATGGCGTCCTGATGATCTAGCAAGAGCTGTACCAAACAGTTGATGTCAATTTCCATTACACATTCAGCCCTTTAGCCCCGGTCCTGGCCCACAGTGCCTAACAGTGATCTGCAAAAGCAAGACTAGGTAACAAAGCTCCTACACTGACAAGCAGCCCTTAGCAAACTACCCTAAGAATTACAAGTGTATAAAGCACCACAATGACCTCTGTTGGATGACAAATGTTAGGAGAATCGACAGGAAATCCTGGTGCTCACCTTTAACCTCACAGCCCTCAGGAGATCCATCCATACAAATGTACCCAATTTAAGAAAGAACAATAAAGCCCACACACTTCAATACTGAAGGTCCTTTATGTACACTACCATTAGTTCACAAAACGCACATTCATACTTTTCAATATTTTAAAGGTCTATCTTTTAATTCACATAGTGTTATCATTATTTTAGGGGCATCCAACAGAGCCTTCAGGGTGATTTGTTCAGATGATGCCTAAGAAAGGACATAAGTGAAGTTTCATTTACAGCTTGTTTATGTCCTCATTTCCTGGTCTTTATGCCCGTGGGGGAAGAAAGGAATCTGAAGGCAGAGGGAACACCCAAGGGAACAATCACTTGAGGCTACACTGAGGAAGAAGCTGGGATTACAGAACACAGGGTTACCGAAAAAGAGAAAAAGATGTGCAGTGGGTAAAAAGGAGGAACAGTAAACAGCGTTTTATCAAGCCACTGGATCAGTGCTTGCAAGGTCAATTCTAGATTTTGATTCAGCAGGCCTATGATGTATGTGTCCGGGAAACGTCATTTGAATAACCAGCATAGATGCTTCTGATTGAGGTGGCTCAGGGATCACTTTGAAAAACTCAGCAGTAGATAGTGTTAAAAATAATAAGCAAAGGGAGAGCAAAAACATGGCAGCGGTGGAAGATCAAAGGAAGGTGAGCGATCTGACTCCCAGAAATGGTAAGCAGCAGCAGCCAAACAAGGCAATTACAGCTGAGCAATGCAATCAAGTAATTAAAGTGCAATACTTACAGTGTGGGTGTTGATGATTTCACCAATGGAAATGTAGATAACTGGTTTGGTGAGGGTTACTAAGTCAGAGTACTCGTCCACATTAAATTTATCCTGAAGCTCTGGGACTTCACAAGCAGTTTGGAAAAATCGTCTGAAAATAAGCAGAGTTCTTTTTACCACCAACAATGAGACATGCGAAGGAGGCTGATGAGAAGACATGCCACCAGTCTCTCCAGAAGTGAGTTCACACATTGAGTCGGTGAATTCAAGTGCTTCCTGTTCACTGTGATGTGGGCAGCTTTGGGAGATGGATTCTAAGAACTTGCTCTCTACCTTCTATTTTCAGTTCTACATACAAGAGCCATTCAACCAGGATTTAGAACAGTGCTCAGCCACCTGTAGTGTGGGAGAGTCACATTTTTCTCTCTAAGACACTGCTCTGAAGCACTGAACTCAAAACTGAATGTTCACTTACAAACATTAGAAGCTTTCCAATTCTTCTGAGGACAAAGTAATAATGTGCTTAATGCATAACCATTATCTTCATGCCCAGAACTCAAAGTTTAATATGAATACATTTTAATAGCTCAAAAATCCTCTTCAACATGAATTCATTGTCTCCTGGAACTCAGTGCAAAAACCTATCTTAGAACATGGAGATGGAGGGGAAGCCGGATGTGCTTTTTAACTTCTCATCTCACCAACACCATCTGTGTCTTTCCTCTCAGAGATAGGAACCCATCCCACAGAATCTTTGCAGAACGGTAATCCCTTCCCCATACCTGAATTTCTGGTAGGACTGGGAAAGATATTCATTAATTATGCTTAAGTGAGCATTATCGCCCAGAAACATCTTATTGGAAGCTGCGTGCTGGAGCATTTTTGCAATGGAGCCAAGATTTCGGCGCTGGTCTGTTGTAAGCTGGCCTCCGGCCGACAGGTCAATGATGTCAAAGGCATCAGGGGCAACGATGGCTGGATTCATGTATCGGTAGTAAAGCAAGTTACCAATAATCTGAGAACAGAAGAAGCAGAAAAATGGTGTCAAAGCCACACCACCAATGAAGCCGAACATGACTTTTTTAGGAAAGAACCAACCCTCCCCCCTCCAATCAGTCCTGCAAAGGGGGGGGAGGGGGTGTACACACACACACACACACACACACACACACACACACACACGCCACACAATTTCTCATAAGGACTAAAAATAAAATCATCACAAATCACTTTGTTAGATGCAGAAGAAAGAAAAGAATTGCAGAAATGAAAGTCACTAGCAGTAGCGTAAGGAAAAAGCTGATCCAGGAGGCATTTGAGGGCCCTTCGCAAACTCGGGCTGCTGTTGACCACATGCAGTTTGTATTCCCCTGGAGGCAGGCTGTTGTTATTAGCCCATCAACCTGACCACCCCACCCCCACCATGCTCGTGCTGCAGACTTCAAATGCCTCTGAAAAGGAAGTCACTCGACAGCCAGCTGTTTTACTGGAGAATTCAATGACAGGCACAGCATTTCCCCTACATTTCCATTCAGAGAGAAGAAAAATTTAATTCACCTGAACAGAAAGTCTAGAATCGAGGCCTCACTGTAGGAAAGCACAGAGCTAGGAGAAAGAAGAAAAAAAGCATTCAGATTAAAAAAAAAAAAAAATGGAAGGAGCACAGCTGAGTAAGAAAGAGTCACCAGCAACAGCCTTAGCAGAAACCATTGTGCTTGCTGCTAGTCGCCCGGCCACCAGAAGAGGGGGCAGCTCTACAGTGAAAAGAAGACCCAAAGACATTTATTTCAAGAGGAAATAGCCATCTATCCTTTATTGTTCGATGCCTGGGTACCATTCAAACTACCTACTCGTACTAAGAGACAATATTTCTTTACAATTGCTTTTTAAAGCTCACAATCAATAGCCAGCTGCTGCCAGAATCTATGCTTAGGTTGAATAATGTTCTACAACCTAGGTTGGTCCCCTCACCCAGCCCCTTACACCCAGTTCTAATTTTAGAACTTTTTCCTCAAAGGGTTGGCTATTCAAAGGGCAAGAGCTTTCTTTCAGAGTCTTACCTTCAGCAGCTCATCCTCACCAGCATCAGGGAACTTCTCATGTAATGAGTCCTTCAGCACTTTGGCAATGAAGCGCATCCCATAACTGTGGGATGGACAACACTTAGTGAGAAGGCCCAGGAGCTGCAAGGCACTAGTGGGCTCTACTTGGGGTCAGGACAAGTAATGGCACTCACGGGATTTTGTCCACAGAGCTGATGATGGCAGAGAGGAACTTGTCAGTCACGGCACGCATGTTCCTAATGGAGTTGTCCAGCCGTGTCCTGACCTCGTCATGAGCCAAAGCCTGATCAGGAGTCACATCATAGGGCAGTTTGCTGGACAGGAGAAATTATACCCGGCTGTGTTAGACCAATGGGCAGGAACTAGTTGAGGCAGAGAATCTTTCTTTCAAATCCAAGCAGACCCAGAGAGACTGGTAAACTTGTTCAGGACCACAGAGCTGGTAAATGGAGGTGTCGGAATCTGAATTCAAAATGATTTTCATTCAGCCAGGCATTATGATTGACATAGGGGGTATAACACACAGCATTTTCTCTTGAGGATCTAACCAATGAACTGTAGACATTTGGGGCTATAAATATGAAGTTGAACAGTGTGCTAGAAGGACAAAGGGCTTCTATGAGGATTAGAGGAATCAAAGAAGATTTCCAGAAAGAAGGGCTACCTGAGCTCAGGAAAAATCTTTTAGGCTGAGGATGAACAAATACAAAGATGTTCAAACAAAAGAGAAGTGAGAGGAGAGATGAGGCTGGACAGGGCCAGATCATGGAGGGCTCTGTAAACAGTGCTAAAACTGGATTTCTCTAGAAGCTAAGGAAAACCAGTAAAAAATAAGATAAAGAGATCTGCATTTTGAGAAGGACTGCTCTGGCCTACCATGGGGAATGAGTTAAACATGGACAGACAGTCACAGATGAAAGAGGTTGGAGGTCAGTGCCACTGCCTGATCCCAAAGCGATGAGATGTCAACACAGATGCAGCAGTGGGGACCAAGAAAGGGAGACGGATTGGATAGATACTAATGGGATACAATCAATGGAAGTTGGTGATCCTTCAGATATTGGTGAGGGATTATCGGTACGTATAGAAATGGAAGGTACAGGACTGACACGATCACTCATGGAGAAGGCACTGAGCTAGTCTAGTTCCAAGGTAAAACTCTGCAGAACAAGGAAGTGTTGACACGATAAGCAGAGAAGAGGTCCTAGATCAGTGGTTTTCAACCTTCCTAATGCCGTGACGCTTTCATACAGTTCCTCATGTTGTGGTGACCTCCGCAACCATAAGATTATTTTCATTATTCATAACTTTAATTTTGCTACTGGCTACGAATCAGGGCAACCCCTGTGAAAGGGTCGTTCGACCCCCAAAGGGGTCACGACCCACAGGCTGAGAACCGCTGTCCTAGTTGAAGCCTGAAGAAGGCAGCTACAAGGTCCTTGGGGTGGGGGAAGTGACAAGAGCTGGGTTAGTTTAGGGGTTGTGCTTGGCAGGCAAGGGAGATGAAGAAACTAGTGGAAGAAGAGGGCATGTGCTAGAGTTTGGGGCACGAGGGTTAATGAGGAAGGAAATCGGGATAGCTGGGAGTTGAAAGACAAAACGAAATGCAGAGGTCAAGGTTTTGGTACTCTCTCTGTCATGAAGTAACAAGGAGGGAAGCAGATGAACATGCTAAAAACAATGGCTGTAGTCAGGAACCAGAAGATGAAATTTCTAAGATTTTTCAAGGTAAACATTCCCACGAGGTTACCAAGTCCAAGTTTGCTAAGTGTTTGGTGGCTGGAGTAAAATAACGGAAAACTAATGGGAATTCACAAGTCAAGGATCCACAAATTCTTACACATTGGATGAATTCACACCACACCATACCATTAATGACACCTCATGGTTATCAGAAACAAAGTGTTACAATGAATTTCCATTTTATGAAAAGCAAATTAAGATACCAGTTTCTTATAGGTTCCCTTAAGAAAAAAAAAAATCACTACCGACTCATAGACCATCAAAGGAAGTAACAGTACTGCTGAGCCCGTGTCCATGGGGCTGTCACTCTGGGGTAGCTTGGCTTGTCAGTAAAATCTCCAGGCAAGTGTTACAGTCTAGGATGAAATAAGAAGCTTGAGCCCAAAACATAAATCCCTAACTGAAATAGTCTTCCTATGGGAAAAACGAAATGTGTATAATGACGTGGGTGATTCTCAGTTATGGGTCTGAGAAGCCTGGGTATAAACAGCGACACCTCTTAAACTTGGAGGGCTGCCTTGCCGATCTACTCTGTACCCCGACAACAAGAAAGCCTCCACCATCGACTGAACTGCTCCCAACTCCATTCTTCACACCTTTCAATCCTCACTGAAGTTGGAAAACCAACCAGAAACATTCCGGCTCTCTGAACTCTATTTTCCCAGAATAGTTACCTATATCTTACTGACACTCTTTTGCTTTAGATGTGTTAACATTTGTGATTCAATTTGCCCTAGCCTAGTCATCTCCTGTCATTAGTGAACTTAGTCCATCTCTCAGTATTCCACAGGACAAGTGACCATTCACCTTAGGACTTTCCTCTTAAGGGAAACAAGTGCTCTCGTTCACATCGGGATGAGCTGGCCCCTAGTTTCTCTTCCACTGCATCTCTAGCTTGGCTGGAAGCCCTTCAGGGCTGAAACTGCCCCAAGCTCCTTTGCACCTGAGAGCATTCAGACACACTGGTCCTTCTGCCCAGCATGTTCTGCTGGCTCAATTAGCCATGTGCGGCTCTTTCGGTACCTACCTGGCTCTGAAGTAAAATTGAGGAAATTTAAAGGATATTATTCAGACAATGGTGATTTCATTTGTTTGTAAAAATATATTTATGGCTTTCAAGTAATTTTTAAATTGTTGTAAAGGACAGGATTGTTTCCTCTGTCTCAAAAGTTTGCTGACGACCTCAGCTAAATGAAACTGACCTTCTCCAACAGGCTCTCCCAGGAGTACCTCCCCACCCCCCCCATTACTACTCACACATAGACAACCACCTCATGGAATTTGTTTTCTGGGTTTGCCTCACTCTTACATTCTTCTTACGAGTGCCCTTTGCAAACTTTGCAGCTATGAAGGATAACAAAGAGTGCCTGAAACATCCTGTATTTTGTGGTTGAATTTGGAGACATTCTGAAAGGGGTATATCCATCATAAAAGAACAAATAATTGGTGATCTCACTTTTGTGAAAATCTAAGAATAGGTATACATGCAGAGACATTCATTGGTGGTTACCATGGACAGGGCTGGAGGATGGGAAGGAGGGAATCACTCTCTAGATAGCAGACCTTTATTTTTAGTGATGGGAAACCAGCACCCAATATGGGTGGTGTGCACAGATTGTCCAAGGAAGAAGATGTTCATACCAAAAAAAAAAAAAAGAGACCTTTTAGTAAGTGCTATGGCATGTATAATTTTGTAACAAAATTCAATAAAATATCTGAGTGTATCATGGGAAAATCTGGTTAATTACCACAACATACTTCATAAGTTATGTTCTACTCCTAATCTGGTGAGTATCTGGTACCTTAAAATTGTATGAGTGGCCATGTGAGATACAACTATTGGTTCTCTACGCATCCAGAAAAAAAGAAAGGAGAAACTAGTCAAAGGAGTGTCTACAAAAACCTCAACTACCCAGAAACCAGAAGAACTCCATACCACCGCATGCTACTTGCAAGCATTCTGGTCAGGGCCGCAATAGATGGATCCTGACAGCACAGAGAAAAGCGTGAACAAGAATCACTTTGTTCCTTTCTTCAAAGTCTAGAAGTTAGAGAACCCAGCGTGGCAAGAGGACTACTGGAGACAACTCTTTCCAGGAGTCCTCAAACTGTGGCCCGCCGAGGACATTTATCCAGCCCACCGGGTGTTTTTGCTCTGTTTGTTTTTTTACTTCAAAATAAGATATGTGCAGTGTGCATAGTAATTTGTTCATAGTTTTTTTTAAAACTATAGTCCGGCTCTCCAATGGGTCTGCGAGACAGTGAACTGGCCCCCTGTTTAAAAAGTTTGAGGGCCCCTGCTTTAGACCTTCAACCCAAACTATCCTGAAGTCACCTTTTAGCTATATAACAGATTGGCTCACAAAACAGTTATCACTGGTGAGCACTGCATATCTTTTAGAAAAAATCTATATAAAACAAAAATTGTTTAGGAAAAAGAAGAGTAAGAATGTAAAGAAACTTAGATTACATTTGTTTTCCCCTGCAAAAAACTCACCCACACATATAACATGTGAAACGTTGTAAGGATGTCTATGCATGTATTGTGCATGTCTCATGACATACCCAGAAGTAATTCCAGCCTCATTCACCTGCCCTCCAACAATACAGGTAAATCATATCTGTTCCTTTTCTTAACCTCATGTGCTAAATGTTACTTTTGTTCATAATTATATAGTAAAGGTGTAAGCCACGGTCAAGAAATCATGGATCACATTTGGAGGTACCTCAGAAATTGGAAAATAAACAATTTCAAGTGTGCATTTCTATTCATCTAACTTAATAATTACAGCACATTAGCTCAATAGTTAAATATGAAAACTCTAACAGAGTGTCTTAAATGAACCCATCGGGTTATTCTGCTGTTGTTAGGTGACATCAAATTGGTCCCAACTCATAGCGACGCAGACACAATGGACAACAGAACAACGCACTGCTGCCAGGTCTGCGCCATCCTCCCAACTGTTGCGCTGAGCCCCATCACAGCTGCCACTGTGTCAATCATCTTGTTGAGGGTCTTCCTCTTTCACTGACTTTTGGTCAAATCCAAAAAACAAACTCGCTGCCACCAAGTTGATTCCGACTCACAGCAACCTTATAGGATAGAGTAGAACTGCCCTGTTAGTTTTTGAGACTTTTGCTAGGCCTACTTATTAGACAGGTAACTGTGTTTTCCCAATGTCAGTTGAGAGCAGCCCTGGTGGCGCACTGGTTAAGTGCTTGGCTGCTAACTAAAATCCTGGTGGTGCAAACCCATCAGCTGTTCTGAGAGAAAGATGTGGAATCTGATTCCAGAAAGATCACAACCTAGGAAACCCGATGGGGCAGTTCTACTCAACATCAACTTAATGTCAGTGAGGCACTGGGCTAGTGTTGGCTGAACTCAGCAACAGATAATAATAAAAATGATAATGTGAGCCTGGCAAAAAACACATAAGGTGTGTGTTTCTGTAAAACTATTCAGTATTAGAAGACCAGACCAGAAATAATGAGAATATTTACACATAGTAAAGCATGTAACTGATGTCATTGAACGGGTGAAACTGTTGAATGGAAACCTAATTGGCTGTGCAAAAATTTTCATTAAAAACAAAATAAAATATCTTTAAAAAACAATACTTTTCCCCTCAATTTTGCAATTATATTGTTATTTTTATATACTCATTGTTTCTCCAAGCCAATGAATTATGAAGACAGGAAGGATAATTTTTTTATTGTATTCTAGTGCCTAGCACATAGCAAGGACTCAATAAATATTTGCTGTATTAATGAATACATTACTAAGTTAATATTTAAAGATATGTTTTCTGAGGAAAAATCATTTGAACCATTTTTAGTTTGTAAATCAAAGAGCAACAAGAAAAAAGAGAGGTGGAGGAAGAAAAACTAATAAAAGAAAACAGTATTGTGTTTTCATACCTTGCTTCTCCTGTCTGAGATTCCATCTGGTTAACCCAAGATTTGTAGATATCCACAGGGTCAGTTTTGATGTTGAGAGATTTGTCATCCATAATCTCTTTCACAACAGGGGCCAAGATCTGTCGCAGGGCATTTTGGCCTCGGGCACCGCGGTTGAAACTTACAACCATCTTAATAACGGTTGGATTCCCTGTCACAATTTCTTGAATCTGATCAACTTTTGACCTATGAAAGATCAGATACAAATTCCATTTAAACCATTCATAGACTCCCTTAAAGATCATCTCTACACCCTTCCTACTTAAAGGTCTTGTCTCCTAAAAGCAGACAGAGCTGCAAGGAAATGGGTGCATGCTCTTTCTCTAAAAACACTTTACAACACTCATCTGCACACAGGACCTTCCTACCGTTGCAAACTTAATCACAGGAGTCACCAAGTCCTTTAGAAGATAAAAATATGGGTTTGGATCAGATATGTAAAACTTGTAATATAGTCCAGTATGTCCCTAAAATTATGTAACTTAGCACATTTCTTCTTTTTTAAATCACTTTATTGGGGGCTCATACAACTCTTATCACAATCCATACATCCATCGTGTCAAGCATTATACATTTGTTGCCACCATCATTCTCAAAACATTTTCTTTCTACTTGAGCCCTTGGTATCAAATCCTCATTTTTCCCCTCCCTCCCTCATGAACCCTTGATAATTTATAAATTATTATTTTTTTCATGTCTTACACTGTCCCATGTCTCCCTTCATCCACTTTTCTGTTGTCCGTCCCCCAGGGAGGGGGTTATATGTGGATCCTTGTGATCGGTTCCCCCTTTCTCCTCCACCTTCCCCTTCCCCTCCTGGTATCTCTACTCTCATTATTGGTCCCTGAGGGGTTTATCTGTCCTGGATTCCCTGTTTCCAGCTCTTATCTGTACCAGTGTACATCCTCTGGTCTAGCCGGATTTATAAGGTAGAATTGGGATCAAGATAGTGGGGAGAGGAAACATTAAATAACTAGAGGAAAGTTGTATGTTTCATCGTTGCTACATTGCACCCTGACTGGCTCGTCTCCTCCCTGTAACTCTTCTGTAAGGGGATGTCCAGTTGCCTACAGATGGGCTTTGGGTCTCTACTCTGTACTCCCTCTCATTCACAATGACACGATTTTTTGTTCTTTGATGCCTGATACCTGATCCTATCGACACCTCATGATCACACAGGCTGGTGTGATTCTTCCATGTGAGCTTTCTTGCTTCTCAGCTAGATGGCTGCTTGTTTATCTTCAAGCTTAGTGAATATCTTATTCTACTCCCTTCCCCCAAACAGCAACACTTCATATTAGCAATAATTAAATGGATTTTTTCTTTAGACCAAGTATTTCACACTAAGTACTAATTGGGAGTAAGAAAATGTCCAGGGAGTCCTCTATCACAAACTATGAGCATCTATCTATAACAGTGTTTAAGGACCGACAAGAACTAAGAGGGCCCCAGTGCCTTAGAGAAGTGTTCATACTTAATTTCCTCCTGGAGGGCTGTCTTAAAGAGCCGCAAGAGCAGGTACTCCTCTCGCTGGTTGGATGCATAGTTGTACAGCGTGAAGATTACAGAGTCCATGAACTTGGTGGATTTGTTCTGGGGCATCTGAAAAATCAGCTTGGCCAGATAGGTGGGATTGGTCTGAAATAAAACCATGAGATGGAAATTCTAGCCATGAGAGTCAAACCTTTCCAGAGATGCCGGTAAGGCTTTCCTGTGAGAACCTTTTTTTAAACTCCACCCCCCATTTAATTAATTATTTAATTGATTTTCCTGTGAGAACATTTTCAAGTTAATCGTTACTTTATTAATTCCCGGAGTCACTCACCTGCAATAAGTAAAACAGGTGCTGATAAGCTTCTAATTTCTCTCTCTTCTCCTTGCTCAAAGCCTTCAGGCCGCCCTTCTGCTTATTTAGCATCATCATATCAGATAACTGTTCTTTATTTTTTTTGGTAAGTTTTTTACTGTGGGAAACCACATCCTACAAACAAATACCGATATGTAAAATTAAAAATATCTCAAGATGAAGCACTGAGCTTTGTTGAAATGTCCTTAGACACCTGTCAAGTCTACTGCACTCTAACAGATCCCTAATAAATCATTTTAAACCCTCCATTGTATCCTGTCTTCAGTACACCGATCCTTCCTGTTCCTACTTGCACCTTCCTATGAAGAATCAGAGCCATATCCATGACCCCTAAACAGAACATCAGCTTCTAGGAATCTAACTGAAGGGGAAAGTCTGAAATGCAGTAAAATAAAAGCTAAGTATAAATCGTGACATTAATTGCAATACTAAACTAAGAAAAACCTAAATGACAAACAGTAGGGGGATTGTAATACATTATATCTTCTCATGGATTGTTGTATTATGGTTAAAAATAGTATTTATGAGTATTTGATTATATGAAGGCATCTCGTCACCTAACAGTAATGAAAAAGATGGAATACAAAATGATTGTGGGATGGTTGAATTAGGGCGGAAGTGTGATCGTCTTTTCTCAGTTAAAAAAATGTGCCTATTATATATTGCTTTGTTTTTTATGTAACTCTGAAAAAAATCAGCAAGGGAGAGGCTGACTAACAAAACAGGACAAGGTGCCCCAAAGTCTAACTGAACTGGACCCATACCTGCAGTGTAATCTTATTCTTCACTAGCAGCCCAATTTTGATATCCATGAGGTTGAGGTCATTCTCCAGCTGCTGGTTAGAACGAATGAGGGTGATAACCTCTTCCCGCATCTTCATAAGGTCAAGTTCCTCTTGAAAATCCTGATCGCTTTGATCCAGCAGGTGGACAAATTTTCGGACCACAATCATAGGAGGGTCCTCAGCATTTACTAGCAGAAAAAAAGTATGTATTAGCTAATGAACCAAGTTATCAGGAGACGTTCTCTAAGTCTCAGGAAATATCAGTATTATCTTGAAAATGTAGCTCTATTCTCATAGGGGGTATTAGCTTCTTTTTAGATGAACCAGGACAACCACTAAGTATAGTCTTGATCATGTTACTGCTATGTTACAACAAAGGTTAATAAGGCAAGTGACAAGACATCTAGACATCATAGTTCTAAAGGGCTTAAATTGCGAGTAGCACCCTACCCTCCTCCCGAGCCTGGCCTGCAGGACCACTATCCATCACCAATGGCTTTCCATCCCTGCCCTAACGCTTCACTGCCGAGCCCTCATTACTCACTGAGAGTCTTGTAGTCATCACGAGCTTTGTTTGCCCGAATAAAAGCTTGGATTTTGACAATGTCATTTATCTAAGGAACGAAAAAGAAGAAAGAAGTCCTTTGTCCATCAAAAAGCACAGTAAAGCTTATCCCACCAGCCCCAGTACCCTAAGGTGCTTACATGGTCTCGGAAATATTGTAGACGATCTCTATAGCGCTTCCTCGCTTGATGCATCCTGGCCAGTGACTGAATCTGTAGAAAGGGGATGTGGAAATTTAGATAAAGCTGTCAACTCAACACATGTCACATCATACTTGGGGTCCACAGTGAGAAACCCTGCTCAGGCTGCCATACCTTTATAACTTCATCTTTATGGGAGCGCAGGTAAGCTAAGCGATCTTGATAGGACTTCTTCTGCTTGTATCCCCTCCACTGCGACTGAAATCATCAAACATTAAAGGCGATGGATTATTTCCCAAGGACCAGAGGACGTTTTTAAAAATCTCATCTTGAAGTATTAGGCAGGCACCCTTCATGATGAAGCTTTAAAAAGGACCACTTGCAGCAGTGATGGGGGAAGCGTGCATGGGCCGGGCTGCCACCAGAACACAAGCTCACTGCTTGTCCCTGCTGCTGGCATAGCACTCCGCCTTGAAAAGTGCATCTACCAGATTCTCTTACTTGCTCTTGATAACCAGTCAAATGCAGAAGATGAATACATATTGCTATCTTTACAGATGAGGAACAGGTCCTAGAAAATTCACCACTGTGAGGCAGTGTGGGGCTGTCAGTCCGAACTCAGAACCTTGTCTAAGACATCGTGCTACTCTTTCACTGAAGCCATTTTCCCTTCAGGTTCAAATAGTACATAAGGAAACAATCGTTGAGGCCGGTAATTGTCACAAAGCCAGACAGTTTGCTATTAAATACCACTAAACTCGTTATCCTTACAGTGGCAGGGGAGAAAAGGTAGTTGCCCAAAGCAGGACGAGACAAAGAGGTCAGAAGTCAAACACACTCAGACACTGATAGTAAGGGCTGACTGTTTATTACTCTGCTCTAGAAGCCTGTTTGCTGTCTCAACAACTGGCTCTTAAATACCTGAATGCAGGTGATAGCAGGGATTTGCTTCTTCAGGAAATTCATCCTGGATCGGAATTCTTGGCGAACTAAGTATCCACGGCAGCAAGCCTGCAGCTTGGTGATCAAGCCTTCGTTGGCCAGCCAGAGCTGTTCTCGGTTATATGCCGCAGTCACCCCAGAGATGGAACTCTGAACAAAGCACACGTAGGCACATTAGAAGAGAGTCAGAGGTGAGAATGGACACACATTTCAACCCTTTAAATGTGTGTTGCACACACATTTCAACCCTTTAAATGTGTGTTGCTGCTGCTTTCTATATGAGATCCTTAGCTAAGTTGTGAGAATAAAATTTTCAGGTCTGCTTTTTCAGAGCCAGCCTGTTCTTTAATATCCAAATACACACACACACACACACACACACACACACACACACACACATACACATACAGAAACAAAACTTGATCTTCTTTTAATCTCATACATTATTTCACCTATCTACCTACTTACCTATCCCAATACTGACCATGTACTGAATGGTGGGATGTGAAACACGGTTACTGTGGACAAGAAAGGAGTCCTAGTGGCATAATGAGTTATGCACTGGGCTGCTAACTCCAAAGCCAGTAGTTCAAATCCACTAGCTGCTCCAAGGAAGAAAGAGGAGGCTTTCTACTCCTGTGAAGATTTAGTCGGAAACCCACATGAAATTCTGTCCTATAGGGTTACTATGAGTAACAATCAACTTGATGGCAGTGAGCATGGAGTGGACAAGGGGTGTGTAGCAAGTACTGGGGAGCCCTTAGAATTCATTGTAGGAAATATAGCTAGACATGGGTACAGATCAGAGCTAGAAACACAGGGAATCCAGGACAGATAAACCCCTCAGGACCAATACTGAGAGTAGAGATACCAGGAGGGGAAAGGGAAGATGTGGGGAGAAAGGAGGAACTAATCACAAGGATCTACATATAACCCCCTCCCTAGGGGATGGACAACAGAAAAGTGGGTGAAGGGAGACATCGGTCACTGTAAGATATGAAAAAATAATTTATAAATTATCAAGGGAGTGAGGGTGGGGGAAGGGGGAAAAATGAGGAGCTGATACCAAAAGCTCAAGTAGCAAGAAAATGTTTTGAGAATGATGATGGCAACAAATGTACAAAATGTGTTTGACACAATGGATATATGTATAGATTGTGATAAGAGTTATACAAGCCCCCTAATAAAATGATTAAAAAAAAAAACCCAAAACAGGACAAAAAATACATAAAAAAAAGATCAAAATGAATGTCAGAAAGAAAAAGAAAAAAAAAATAATGCAGTGTAGGGCACATGCTGAGGAGTGGCCAGTGTTAGATTGTAAATGGTCTTCCAAACTCGCCTAAAGGTTTTCAAGTGCTATTAGAGGCACTGGGAACAGCAAACTTCCACAAGAAGGAAGAGAGCACCAGCGGATTTAGACTTAGAAGACAGCATTGCTAGCAGAGTAGCTAAAAGACTAGTCTAAGAAGATTCTTGAAGCAAGCAGGTGAATAAGAACCTTGTTATAATCCAAGTGCGAGATGACAGGGATTTGTGGGGAGAGCAGTTAGGTGAGAACAAGGACAAAGAAAGAACATGAACATGGAAACTCTATGAGTTGGTTTTTTAAGATGAGAGAGAGACATAATTGTATAAATAGACTGCTACCTACAAATAAGAGTGTTTGGACCAGCAGCAGCAGCATCCCTTGGGAGCTTGCTACGGATGCAGAATCCCAAGCCCCAGCTCAGACGGACTGAATCAAAAGTTTTCATTTTAATCAGGTCCTACGGTTGGTTTGTGCTGGGGTTGTTGTTGGGTGCTGTTGAATCTCTGGACAACAGAAGGAAACACTGCCTAGTCCTGCGCCATCCTCACCATTGTTGCCTGAGGCTACTGTTACTGATGGAGGTCATATAGTATAGTGGAAAATAGGAGAGAAGACAAGGCCTGCCAGGGCCTGGGAAAGCATGAGGCAAAGAGATAAGGAAAATCTCTGTTAACTTAGCTTTGGATGTAAGACGTTCCCTCTAGGAGAGAAAATGATGAAGAATTTGGTGAAAATCCAGATAAAGTCAAAGAGTAGATAGTGGGAGGGGTTCAGTTTTTTTTAAGTCATTTTATTGGGGACTAACATAACCTTCCATACATCAATTGTATCAAGCATGCTTGTATATATGTTGCCATCATCATTTCCAAAACATTTTCTAAGTAGAGGGGCTCACTCTTGGTAGTCATTGTTTTTTAAAAGTAGGTAGAAGGCTGCTTCATAGGCTTTAAAAGCAGGGCAACAGCACTTTCCTGCTTAAAATTCTACTTAGGCCCATGTATAAAATAAAATCTAATCATGAGTGTTTCTGTGGAGGTTGGTAAGATGCTCAAAGGTGAACAGGATTCAAGAAAGAGTTACAAGTTGCAGCCTGGCTTCCTTACCTAGGCTAGTGATGTCTTTCCACAAATGGTTCCTGTTCTTTCAGCCCTCTGTGCCTTTCCTCATAGTGTCCTTTCTGCCTAGAAAGACCTTTCTTTCTTTCTCACCTGCCACAATCATTATCTACAACTTCCTCTAGGACAAAATGTGTTGTTTTTGTTACCATATACACTCGAGTATAAGCTGGCCTGAATATCAGCCTAGGCACCTAATTTTACCACAAAAGCTGCATTAAAAATGTGCTGAACGGCCCCAATGCCAGCTATGTGGACAACAGCCCCTCCCTCCAGAAGAATCTACTTGAGAGGACGGCAATGAAGCTGCAGCTAGAGGAGAGGGGCATGTCTGATCAGAGCAAATGGGAGGATGTAGGGGGAGGAAGAGAGAGTGGAGCACATCCTGACCCACCAGACCTGGAGGGCGACATCCCTGCTCTGAACAGCCAGTGGACAGAGTGGACAATATGGCTGATCCCACCATGAGACACGCCATCCCTTCATGGCCCTGGGCTCTAAGAGGGACAACACTGGAGACTCAGTGTCGGGACTGGCCCAGACTGACCGAGACACCGAGGCAAACCACAAAGAGCTGTGGCAGAGCAACCATGGGAACAGAGCAGAGAGCCCCTGAGGGAGTACACAGGACAGACTCGGGGGCCAGAGTGTGGTACCCCATCGGTCCTGACTGAAGGACACACCTAGAGATCAAAAATCAGACCTTGATCTATTTACAAGTTTTTCTTTCTGCTTAAAATTTTTTTCTTTTAGTTAACTTATTCTTCTATGGGTAATTGGTTTCCTTTTTTTTGTTACCATCGCTGTGTTCTCACTGATTGCCTATCTTGCTATGGCTTGGTTTGTGATGCATATTATTATCTCTACAGATCTATCTAGATAAGATAGACTGGATGAATAGTCTGGAGGAGAAAACAGCGGGACCAATGGTTCTGGGGGGACAC
>NW_022103904.1:25840910-25848614 GCF_000313985.2 Echinops telfairi | reverse complement strand
TGTGACCACGAGCTGTCGAAGGGATCGGGTGTCAGGCATCAAGGAACAAGAAATCATGTCATTGTAAAGGTGGGTGAGTGCAGAGTGGAGGCTCAGAGTCCATCGGTAGGCAACTGAACACCCCCTTGCTAAGGGGTGTGGTGAGGAGACGAGCCAATCAGGGTGCAGGGTAGCAACGATGAAACATAACTTTCCTCTAGTTCTTGAATGCTCCCCCCCCCCATCATGATCCCAATTCTGCCTAGCAAATCTGGCTAGACCAGAGGATGTACATTGTACAGATAGCAACTGGAAACACAGGGAATCTAGGAAAGATGACTCCTTCAGGACCAGTGGTGAGAGGGGTGATGCCTGGAGGATAAAGGGAATGTGGGGTAGATGGGGGGAACCAATTACAAGAATCTAAGTATAGCCTCCTCCCTGGGGGATGGACAGCAGAGAAGAGGGCGGAAGGAGAAGCCGGACAGTGTAACTTATGACAAAACTATAATAATTTATGAATTATGAAGGGTTCATGAGGGAGGGGGGAGTGGGGAGGGAGGGGGAAAATGAGCAACTGATATTAAGGGCTAAAGTAGAAGGCAAATGTTTTGAGAATGATGAGGGCACAAAATGTATATATGTGCTTGACAAAATGGATGTATGTATGGACTGTGATAACAATTGTACGAGCTCCCAGTAAAATAATTTTTTTTAAATGTGCTGAAAACTCGGCTTATACACGAGTATGCACGGAGTTGCCAGAGTTAATTCTGATTCATGGCTACCCACTGTGTACAGTGTAGGTCTGAGCTCCACAGGGTTTTCAGGACACCGACAACCTTTCAGAAGCAGATCCCCAAGCTGTTTTCCTAGACTCCTCTGGGTGAGTATGTACCACTGACTTCTGGCTAGGAGTCAAGTGCATAATCATTTGCACCATTTGCTCTACCAGATAAAGGTGACTGCTCCCTGAACATTACCTGTATTTTACTGTTTTAGGGCATCTCCTGCTATCTGATTTATGTTACTTTGGATCTTTTTGCCACAGCATCATGAACCACCCCCATATAGACTATTGGATACATCTCTTGACCCCTCAATGCCCAACACAGAGTTCAATGATTCTAGTTTCATCACTTATGAAATCACCAGCAATGAGGAAGATATATTGAAAAGGTAAGAACACTTAACTCTCCTAGAAGTTAACTTTAACCACAGATAAGTACTCATCTCTCTGAAGACTGAAACATAACAACAAAAACACAAACTCTCTGCTACTGAGTCCACTCTAACTAAAGAGCTACTTCCTGTCTTATGTTTCTATCCATTCCACTTGTTCTACAAGAAGCTATGAGGAACACTGCCCAGTGGAAGTAGATGATCTTTTTAAAGTCCTTTATTGGTCTGTCTGGCCAGGATTTGTTAATGCCTACTAACTATGTGCCTAATCTGTAACTTGAAACATTTTCCTTCCATTTATTTTCCTCTTCTTTAACAGTCACAGGAAACTCTGGTGGTGTAAACCACTGGCTACTTTTCCCATGGGAGAAAGTAGTGGTTTTTTGCTCCTATAAAGAGTCCTCGTCTCAGAAACCTACACAGGCAGTTCTACCCTATTGTACAGGGTCACTATGAGTTGACATCAACTCAATGGCAAGGAGATGAGTGAGCTTTACCTGAAAATGCAGGCTGTAGTCTAAGCTAGTACACAGTTGGCTGGAATTTGTAAAACAGTCATAAAACAGGAAACCGTAAATTGGGAGGGAGAATAGCATCTCCTGGGGAGTCAGAGCCACTTCTCATTTTTTTCTTTTGGATTATCTACATTTCACATTTTCTTCAATGCACACACAACTGATCTGACTGAACACTATCAACATTGTGTGAAATTAGACTGGTCGCTCCTCCGCTCCACACCCCCCTCCCCCCAAATAGCCCAACATAGTTCATTTTAGCTCAGTTCATTACAGCACTTAGAATGTCTGACCACATGCCCTGTTCCCCCTAATATTAATTCTAAAGCTTTCTTCCTCTCTCATGTAAGGAAAGGTGACCTACCTGGATCTCTTCTCGAGAGAGATGCACAGAATTTTGCACAAAGTTTTGGGGTTCATCCCATCCTCCTTCCTGGGTCTCCAGATTGTGGTAATAGTGATAGCCACCTTTCACCCAGTGCTTCACCCACTTGCTCTGATTGTCGCCTGGTAGAAAATACGGGAAAAATAGAAGGAAGGCAGAGTTGCAGTTCCTCTGATGTTTACGTCAACAGGATCACACTAGCCAGGTTAAACAATGGAAGTGAAGACCTTCCAAAGGAAAGTAAAAGGCATCCTACATTCTCTTTTAGTGATGGCTTTGTAAGGTCTAATTTGATTCATTTACATCTAATTATAAAAACAAAATAAAATGAGAACTCTTTTTAAAATCCCCCTTTTCTTGTAGGTAAACTATATCCAACTGTCTACGTAGGCTTATTCAACCATGGAGACTCCCTTTACAGACACAGTTAGATATTTGATCCATGCACATTCTCTGGAAATTAGCCTCATTAAGCTAGCTGTTCACAATGGAGAAAAGAATCTGAAAAGCCTTTAAAATGAGCCTAACAACTACTTCTCCATGCTAACATGTCTTCCCCTAAAGCTGGTCCCTTTCCTCTGCATCTCTCTCCTCAAGTTTGTAACTTCAGGGCACAGATTTAATTCGAACTCACCTGCTGCCAGTTTATTCTTCCTGGCTTCAGAAAGGTCACTTTGGTAAGTTTCACCACATTCAGGGATGACACCATACAATCCAACATCAGGGGAACGAAGGGCACTCAGGGTTTTGCCAACATCCCCACTGTCTACTGCCTCATTAATCGCCAAGACTCCCAAGGCAACTATCCAATCAGAAAAGAACAGTCAGAGAACAGTTTAGAAAGCATCTGAATTCATACACTATTTCACCTCATTATACCTATTGGCAAGTCACCCCCTGCCCCCCACCCCTGAATCCCTCTATCTTAGATAGCTGAACATTGAGATATGGAGCACCTCACCTTCCTCCCCGCTCTGCTAGCATAGAAATCAAATGATTGATACGTACACTTCTGTGCTTCTTGGGTGTCTTTGTTGGACTGCCAGATTCCACCCTGAATTTCATCCAGCCACAGCACAGCAGACTCATCCTGGGTTTCCTGCACAACGTAAAAAGTAGAATCAAATCAGACACATGAAATCCAGATGAATATGAGGACACAAATGGGATTGAGGGGTGTTCTGAGGCTCAATTAAATACGGAAGAAGTTTCCAATGTGCGAGACAAGAGAAAAGCCAAATGGGAGGCCCCTTTGTTAAGATATCGCAAACACCTTCGTAGATAGCATCATGCTCTTCAGATTAATATGGCAATCTTCTCCAGAAAGGGCAAGGCACCTCAGAGGCTTAAAAGGATGAGAGTAGTCATGTTTGAGGTATTTGGTTGATCCAGTAGTATGAATGGAGGCTTGAGCTAACAGCAATAGGCATACACAGCAGTTTAAATATCTACTTGGACTGTTTGATAGGAAATAGCTTGACAAGCCATTGATGAGGCAGAATGAAGAACTGGAGCCAGCAACCTACCTGAGGAGCCCTGGCAGCACAATGGTTAAGAGATTAGCTGCTAAGAGAAAGCTTGGCTGTTTGAGACCACCAGTCACTCTTAGGGAGAAAGATGCAGCAGCAGTTTGCTGCTCTTCAGACTACAGCTCTGGAAATCTCTGTTCGGTGAAATCAACTTAATGGCAATGAGTTTTCACCCTAACTATGCGGTCCAATGAGCCCGGTGGTGTAGTGGTTACTCATTGGACTGCAATCGGAAAGGTCAGCAGTTTGAAACTACCAGCCACTCCAAGGGAGTAAGATGGGGCTTTCTACTCCTGTAAAGAGTTACAGTCTCAGAAACTCACAGGACAGTTCCACCCTGTCCTACAGTGTCCCTATGAGTTGGCATCGACTTGATGGCAGTGAGTTTTGCTTTTGGTTTGGATGTGGTCTGGGCCTTTGGGACAAAGGGAAAAGTTGTAATGCTTTCAGTAGGCCTGATGGTAGAGGGAGACACGTACTTGGTGGCGCCATGTGGCCTCAAATCCCTGATGACGAGCAAAAAAGAAATTGGAAACTGAAAGCAGTAATTCTTCTTAGTTTTAGAAAGAAAGATCACTTTAACCAAATGATGCTCAGTGCCGGGTTTACGTAAGAAGTACTGTTTCTACTCTGAAACCTCGCAGGCTTGAGAAAGGGAAATAACAATAAAAGTAAAATACAAATCACCTCACAGTACCTACCACCAGTCATTTCCTATTGCTGAAAATAGAAAACGGCTATACACAATCCTCCAGAGCCCTAAGAATAAATACTGGAAACCCTAAGCAATGGCTTCAGTGTGAGACAATGCAGTGAGTCAGCTATAAGCTTGTGCCAACTTCAACCGAGCAGCCACAAGTAGGAAGCCTACGCTCCAAGGGAGAGGCTTACATCATCAAAAGAAGCATTTTCCACAGAACCAGGCTATTTTTGGGTTCACTTTTAGGTTAAACACATGTCATATACATCTGAGCAAAATCTACTGAGCAAATCTGAGATGCTTAGGACAACTTCCTGGTACTGAAAAGAAAGGCCTAGCTTAACAGTCATTCCGACAGTTCATTCAGGGCTCTGGTTTTCTTGCCCTAAAAAGAATACAATAAAAGGATTAAAGTAAAACTCTTCCGACACTTTCCTGTAAAATGTAAGTATTGGAGCTTTCATATGAAAAGCTAGGAAAAGAGAGGGAGCCAGTGTCTCAGGTGTCAGGGAAACATGATCTAGGACTACCCTCACCCCAAACTGGAGGAGGAGAGCGATGGCATACATTACCTCATGCTAAGGGAAGGAAAGAACAGGCTCTTTCTGGTCAGTGAGGTCAAGCAAGATGCCCTAAACCCAAACCATCTTATTAAAGTGTGCTCTAAAGAGATTACCTAATGCTAATGTGTGAATGACTTTACCTGGGTCTTGCTGCCTATCGGTTAAAATCAGAAACTTCAGTTCTACTAAATCAGAGTTAAAAAAAAAAGGAAAATGTAAAAACAATACTAATACAGTTATCATTGTTGCTACTCCCAAATAGCAACAACTACAATGGAAACCAGATTGCTACATGACAAAAAATTGTGTAGCACCCAAAAAAAGGGTGAAACATGTACCAGCATCATTCAGTAATACAGCCTTCACCGTATCTCCTTGAACTACTCTACAACTTGCAAGAAAAGCAGTTTACGGCTAAAAGAGACCAGGGTTATTGGCTGGATAGAGACTTGTCCTAAGATAACTGTCAGGCCTGGAACTGAACTCACCCCCATGTCAGAATAATTAACCATTTAAAATCAAAAGGGCAGCATTTCCCCAAGGATAGCATTCAGAGGGCTAGGAGAGGAGGAAGATAACCAGGAAACATGGGGAGGAAGTGAGCAAAGTGATGGTATGTTGAAGGAAATGCAATGAATGAGATGGAACAAAATGTGTTACAATTGTTCAATATAAAACTGATGATCTGCTCTGTAAACCTTTACCTAATTCACCAAAAAAGTTTGGAAAGAAAGGCAGTTTTCAGCAAGGGCATGTGGTATTCAGCTAATATTAAACTGCTTTTTCTTAAAATTGACCATAAGGATACATTGTGAAGAGGACTGCTTATGGTATCTCAGAATGAAGAGACTGTGGCTAAAAATCCCCCAGTTGATACTTGAATATTAAATGACCCAAACCCTCCAACTTTGAAAGTGAAGATGGTAAACTTCTCCATTACTGCATTTCAAGTTGTGGAACCTCTGGAGTATAAAGACTGTCTATTTTATATTTATCAGAATATGTCTACTGATAGAATGCTTTAAATAAGTGAGGAAAATGTCCCCCTTTTTAATCACCTGCTTTAAATGTCTGAGAATCAAACCTCCTTTGTTTTCCTGGGTTGCAATCGAACAATTTCTAATGGGGTTTTGGCATTTTCTTTTCTTTACAAAACATGCTCACCAAACTGCACCACAGTTAACTCACTCAATGCCACTGAGTTGATGCTGACTCATAGCGACCCAACAGGACAGGATAGAACTGGCCCCTGTGAGTTTCCAAGACTGTTAACTCTTTATGGGAGTAGAGAGCCTGTCTTTCTCCTGTGGAGTGGCTGATGGTTTCGAATTGCTGACCATTTGGATCACAGCCCAATGCTTAAACACTAAGTCACTAGTGCTGCTCACCAGTTTAACTAGTTTGGCAAAGTGTTACGTTAACAATATGACAACCACAATATTTTATAAAGAAATTGACTAATAAAGTTAGTTTTATTTATGATTATTAGAAAACAAATAAATAGCGATCACTTAAGATTAAACTCAAATCACTGAGCAGAGTTAAAAATTCTACACTAGATATTGTGGGGAATATGTAGATAAAAAAAATTACTAACATGAAAAAGCTACATAGAATATACTAAAGTACAATCCCCCAAAACTCTGACTGAGAATCATGTAGATTACATTTCAGATGAAGCCAGGCGTTAGGGACCAGAAGTTACAAATTAAAAATTGTGGCTGTAGAGATAAAGCAGCCATAAAACATAGAGGCGTCTCTGGAGGGGAAGCAGCACAGAAGGTGAAGTGATTAAACCATGAGCTCCCAATCACCAGTGTTTTCTACTCCAACCCTACATCTGTGTAGAGGAATAATTCAAAACTGGTTTCAGCACAGTGATGAATTCATAGGTACATCTTAGGTTTTATTATTTCTATAATCATATTTTCTCCATTTTCATAAAACACCCATTTTAACATGTTGGCTTTTTATTTAGAACTTAACTAAGCCTATAAGTGAGAAATGAGTAATTATATATATATATATGCACACATAAATATATCAACCTATTTATCTATCTATACATATACAGACATACAACAGATATGTATTTGTTGTCTCATGTTAACAGTCTAAGAGATACACATATGTTAACACAGGCACATGTAAACTCACACATGGACACAAATGCTACAGATCCTATTTTTCAACTATATGATATGAACACTAACTGATCAGAATGGGGCAAAGTTCTGATGACCCCCACTGGCCCAAATATGAGTCTTTTAGTAACTGGATCATGGAAATTCTGGGTAAACCCTGGATTTGGGAGGGCTGAGACAGCAGCATATACCAAACAAGAGTGTGTCACTATTTTCTTTTTCTAAAAATTTTTTGTTACTTTTCTATTAACTTGTTCAGCTATGCTGGTGCATGCTAGTTGATTAGCTACATACTGTATATATACTTGCATGTATATACACACACAAATACACATGCATTTTGCCATTCACACTTTTAACCATAAAACAAGCTCCTTAAAGAGCCCTGCTATTCAAGTCTTGGCATTCAGGCTTAACTATCCAAGGATTAAACTACTTAGAGAAAATATGCAAAAGACACTAAATTTAAACTGAGAGAAATAACATCAGTAAAATGATAGAGTAAGGACTTCTTGAAAATGCTCTCTTCCATAAAAGCACAACAACAAAACTGTCAAAAATAATCTCAAATAATTTTTTAAACTCTAGAAACTAACCAAAGACTTGTAGCAATCTGGAGAGTGTTTATTTAAGAAAGACAGATGAATCTCAGTGAGATTACTAAGCTTGGTGACACTCTAAGTTGTCCTGTCCCAGAGGAAAGTCAA
>NW_022103904.1:25810494-25839213 GCF_000313985.2 Echinops telfairi | reverse complement strand
GTTAAATGCAAACAGGTTTTTGTCCAGGGCATTTACCAAAAGCAGTACAAAGCAATTGTCCAACACTAGGATTGCCTAAATAACAGGTTAGTGAAGAAAAACTGGTGATTAATAAAGCTCAAAAATAGTACTGGAACTCTAGAAGACTCTGCAGCTAATGTAAGCCCATGCATATACTCAGAAGAAAGGCCCTAAACTCTCACCTCTGGCTGTCCTGGAAGGCTTTACAGAAGTGGGAAGTGAAGGTTAAGACAAAAATGTAAACCATCTTGCTGAGTGCTAAAGACTTTTCTCAAATACAGTCCGCTGGTAACATCTGGGAGTCTTCCGGATTCTAGGCATTTAAGGCAATCTATGTCCAGTTAATAGCTAACTACTAACTTTGCAACAGAAATTTCAGTGGCCACACACAAGAAAAAAATTAGACTTCCCAAAATTAATTCTGAAAGGTCACTAAACAGCAATAACAACAAATCTTGAGGAAGGGGGAGAATCCAATGTCCAGAGTTACCGCATTGAATTATTAAAATGCCAAATTTTATCACACATGCAAAGAGATAAGAAAATATGGTTCATCCACTGGGGGGAGGGGAGATTGTTAACATGGGACATTAAGAATGTTCCTCAGATGAACCCCTAAAACAATCACCCTGAGATAATCTTTAAACCTTAAACCAAAAGTATTCCTTAAATTTTTTTTGACATCAAACAACTGCTTAACTTCTTAAAGAATCCCTGCCTCAGATGAACATTGGGCCTCTACTCAAGTACTCTTTCACCGCAAGTATCACTTTGTTTTAATAATCTGGCATTCCGTGATGCTCACCTTCCCCACACGATCGCTGAAGACAAAGTGGGTGCATAAGCAAATGTGGCGAAGAAAGCTGATGGTGCCTGGCTATTAAAAGATATAGCATCTGGGGTCTTAAAGGCTTGAAGATAATAAACAAATGGCCATCTAGCTGAGAAGCAACAAAACCCACATGGAAGAAGCACACCAGCCTCTGTGGTAACGAGGTGTAGATAGGATCAGGTAACAGGCACCAAAGACCCAGAACAAAAAATCATATTGTGAATGAGGGGGAGTGCAGAGTGGAGACCCAAAGCCCATCTGTAAACAATTGGACATCCCCTTACAGAAGGGTCACAAAGAAGAGAGGAGCCAGTCAGGGTGCAGTATAGCACTAATGAAACATACAATTTTCCTCTAGTTCTTTAAGGCTTCCTCCACCCCACTATCATGATCCCAATTCTACCTTAAAAATCCGGCTAGAGCAGAGCATGTACATAGGTGCAGATAGAGCTCTCAGGAACAATACTGAGAGTAGCCATACCAGGAGGGTTAAGGGGAAGGTGGGGGAAGCAAGGGGGACCCGATCACAATGATCTATATAAAACCTCCTCCCCGGGGGACGGACAACAGAAAAGTGGTAAAGGGAGACATTGGTCAGTGTAAGACATGAAAAAATAATAGTAATTTCTAAATTATCAAGGATTCATTAGTGAGGGAAAGTGGGAGAGGAAAGGGAAAAAAAGGGGCTGATACCAAGGGCTCAAATAGAAAGAAAAGGTTTTGAAAATGATGATGGCAACAAATGTACAAATGTGCCTGACACAACGGATGGATGTATGGATTGTGATAGGAGTTGTATGAGCTCCCAATAAAACTATTTTTTTAAAAATGCCTGCCTTGAACGCTGTGCTCTTTTATAGAACTATGCCTATGGGATCAAGCTGACAACAGTTAACTCAAAAGGGTAGACAGGACACTTCAAGGGCGCTGAATTTATGTTAGATGGGGAGGAACAATTTGGAAAAGAACAGTGAGTGATTGCACATCTGGAAAAATGTTGTCAATGGCACAGAATTGTACATGTAGAAACGGCTGAATTGATGCTATATTTCTCCAGTTTTAAACCAAAATATTAAAAAAATTAAATGATCTCTCAGGAAACCCAAACAACACACTCAATAGAAACCACATCAGAACCTAAGGGAATATATTAGAATGCTATCTCACTGAAAAGATGATATTTAATATTAATATTAATATTAATAATACTATAGCCAAAGAACCAAATAAAAATTCTAAAGTTGAAGTTCGGATTCTCCCTACAGCTGAAGGACTGAGCAGAGGTATCAGCAAGTAAAAGTCCATCTGTGTCTCGATATCCAGGGATCCAAACTGGCTCTGGGTTCATGCTGCCAAGTTCGCTCTCTTCCGCTTGCGTTTGGATATTTGAGGCCGAGAAAAACTCTTCAATGTCAAAATCGATTCCCGGATTCTGGGTTGGGCCGGATGGGAGCTGTGCGTCAGGCCCAGTGTTCGTGTCGGACAAGAGACTACGGTTATCCGATGTCTGGGCAGGCAGGTTACTCGACAGGATGTTTTCAAGGTCGCTCCGCAGGTCTATGGTTTGGGTCTGATTGTCCATCATGTTCTGTGAAGGAAGCAGACTGCTCTGTGCACCGAAGCTGATCACTGGTGCGGACTTCTCCAGGTCTTGGTTGAGCGTCTTTGGGTCATTCTGAGGTAACAAACTGTGAGCAACTAAACTGGTACTTGTCACATTGTCTGTGGAAACACTGTACGATGAGTGGACACTCTCAGAAATGTCTCCACACATGACAGCTTGGTCAATCTGGGCACAGCCGTCTACAGAACTCGGCATCCCACCGGTCTGGGTTTCTCTGGAGATGCCCCCGGACTGGAAGCATCCATCTATAAAGGCATCGGTCTGCGCAGCTATTGATGACGTTAGCTTGGAGCTGGGCAGGAACGTCTGTGTCTGAACACTGATGGGCAGTGACATCTGAGAGCCAAACGTCAAGTCCGTTTGAGAGCAAGATGAAACAGCAGAGTCCGGGGGTGCCCACTGGGTGGCAGGCAGGCTTTGTGAGGCATAAGATAGATCTGTCTGGATGTTGATTGAAGAAATGCTGCTCTTTTGACCTGGGGTCCCAAGTTCTTGTAACATGTTAGATGGGCTTTTACCCAAGTTCACCTGGACACCTGTACTGATAGGCTCAACAGCAACAGGGTTCACAACTTTTGAAAAAGGCAAGCCGTCCTTGAGAGTGCATGTCTCAGAATCTTAGGCCTTGAGATGTTCGACATGCAGACGCAAACAGACTTAAACTTCTTCTTAGACAGTCATCCCCACCTGCCCCTGGGAAGCATCCTGAAGCTCTCCAGCTTCTCCATGAGTACCGATTTGTCCGACACAGAAACCCAGACGGAAGGCATCTCCCCTGCCCGGCTATCAAAAAGTATAGCGTCTGGGGTCTTAAAGGCTTGAAGGTAATCAAGCGGCCATCAAGCTCAGAAGCAACAAAGCCCACATGGAAGAAGCACACCAGTCTATGCAACCACGAGGTGTCGAAGGGATCAAGTACAAGGCATCATCAGAACAAAAAATCTTACCATAGTGAATGATGGGGGAGTGAGGAGTGGAGATCCAAAGCCCATTAGTAGGCCACTGGAGATCCCCTTGCAAAGGGGTCTCGGGGAGGAGATGAGCCAGTCAGGGTGCGACGTAGCAACGGTGAAAAATACAACTTTCCTCTAGTTCCTAAATGCTTCCTCCCCGCCCCCACTATCATAATACGAATTCTACCTTGCAAGTCTGGCTAGACCAGAGGATGTACACTGGTACACATAGGAACTGGAAATACAGGGAGTCCAGGGCGGATGATCCCTTCAGGACCAGTGGTGTGAGTGGCGACACTGGGAGAGTAGAGGGAAAGTGGGTTGGAAAGAGGGAACCGATCACGAGGAACTATATGTGACCTCCTCCCTGGGGGACGGACAACAGAAAAGTGGGTGAAGGGAGACGTCGGGCAGGGCAAGATATGACAAAGTAATAATTTATAAATTATCAAGGGCTCATGAGGGAGGGGGGGGGAGCAGAGAGGGAGGGGAAAAATGAGCACCTAATGCTGGGGGCTTAAGTGGAGAAGAAATGTTTTGAGAATGATGAGGGCAATGAATGTACAAATGCGCTTTACACAATTGATGTATGTATGGATTGTGATAAGAGTTGTATGAGCCCCTAATAAAATGATTTAAAAAAAAAAGAGGCTGAGTATCAGTATTTGTTTATAACTACTGGTAGGCTAATTTTAAAACTTCACAAAGAAAAACTCAGGACCAGACTGCTTTATTGGCTAATTCTACTGAACATTTAGAGAAGAAATAATATGAATCCTTCACAAGTACTTCTCCAAAAAATTGATGAGGAGAGAACATTTTTCATCTTCTTCTATAAGACCAATCTTACCCTGATACAAAAACAGAAAACAGGTATCACCAAAAAAAGGTAAACTATAGACCAAATGTAAGATCTTTTGCCTGCTAAATTTGGTACTCACATAATTATTTTTAAAACTATTCCCAAGATGGTTCAGAGGAATTCAAGAGCTAAACTGATGCCTAAAAATACAATTCCATCCAATGTGCAGCCCACTCAGCGAGGTCTGCCAGTGGCCAGCAAGCTTTCCTCTACTCTCCCCACCCTCTTCCTCTGCTTTGGTCAACTCTGAGAAGTTATTCTACTGCAAAGGAAATGCTTCAAACTCTAGTCACATCCTCTAAACACTAACTCCCAATAGCCTTACACTTGAGTGAATGAAGGTACAAGTTTATCCCCACGCTGCTTTGCTTTTCAAATAGACTGCAACCCTAGCTTATTCTCCTAAATCCCACTCCTCTGACAGTCAGAAAGAGACTCCCTCCATACTTTGTCAGCAACAAAGCAAGCACTATCACCAAAGGCCTACACGCGCCACTGAAGCCAGGCCCTGCCTTGGAGATTCTGAGCCAGCAGAACTGGAGTTGAAGCTTATGAACTTGTGTTTTAAAAATGGCTCTTTAGGTGATCTACTGGTCAGACAAGTTTGGGAAGCTCTGAACCAATAAAATGAATCAGAGACACAAACTCCACCTCCAGCTTCTCTGCCACCCAACTGCTTCTCACCTGTGTGTATGAAATCAGTGGATCCACAGTCTCAGTTTACTGCTACAAAGTAGGTGTTGTGATTCAACCCCCCTCCACAGGATCAAGTGACATTCTGCACGGTAATATGCCTCTTAAATGAAACTTGGTGCCACCAGACCCCACATTAACATGATTAGGACATGGTAATGTTAACTACAAAGGAGATCTATCAACATTGTAATATGATTACCCCCAACTCCTCCACCTTTAACCCAAATGTAGGGTGTCCATAGGGTACCAGTGCACACAAAGGTCCAAAACACAAGGCCTTGGTTTGTTTTTCTAGCTCTCTATTCCCAGAAAGCATCTCAACTGCTGGGTTAGGAATTTATTTCTGACACCTACTACAAGAACCTTTAAAGTATAGTTAGGCAACTAATATTTGGGGGCCTACTACATACAGGCAACTTCTTAGACAGCAACAGGATCCAAGTACAAATTTGGTCAATTTCCTCAACACTGTAGCTCAGGCGGCAAGGCAAATAAACTTTTGAAAGGTGTGTCACTCACTTTCGAAAACTTAATGTTCATAGGTGCATTCCCAGTATTCCTAATAACCAAAAAATAGAAGCCAACCTAAACATCCACTAACAGATGAAAGGAAAACAAAATGTGGTATACTTATACAAAGGAATTTTATACCTTGCAGGTATTAGACCAAGTGAAAGTTGCTAATCACAAAAACAGCAGGTATCAGATGGCTCCATTTATCTGAAATGTCCAGAAGCCAGCCACAGAGGCCATCTGTGGTTGCCTAGGGTTGAGGGTGGCAGGGGTAAATGAGCAACTGCCCGTTTATTTGGGGGTAAGAAAAATGTTTTGAAATTGATTGTGGTTATGATTGCACAACTCTGTAAAAATACTAAAAGCCATTAATTTGTATATTTTTAAATGGTGACTTACATGGTATATAAATTTTATCTTAATAAAGCTGTTATTGGGGGGGGGGGGGAATGGCAGTATCTACTACTGTTAAACGTCTATGAATTCCCTCTGACCCACTAATGCCACTCCTAAGGTATGCATCTAATAGAAATGCTTATTTCACTAAAAGGCATGGACAAAAATATTCATATACCACAACAACAACAACCACAGATGGTTATCAGGGGTGCAAGAAGGAGGGAAGGAAGAGGATGTAATAGGCTGAGAGTAAGGAGGTGTTAACTTGAATGAAGGAAAGACAAGGGAAAAGCAAGAGGGGGACGGGGCACGGATATAGGGCAACTCATGGGGAAGTTTGATAAAGTCTCTGAATGCAAAAAGGATGATGGGATATGTGAATCCCCACTTAATCCACAATTAAAAAATAAATATTCATAAGAACACTTCCCAAAAGTGGGAAGCACTAGCTTAAACGTAGTTCAAAAACAGCTGTACTCCCAGCTGTGATGTTGGCAATCAGGACAGTGGTAAAAGAGAGGGGCTGGACAAGGACAGAAAGGGACAAGAGGCAGCTCCAGTGCTGTTGATAATGCATTTTAAAAATCTGAGTGAAAATGACAAAAGTAGGCTCATGCTTGGAGATTAACACAACTGTAAGCTTAACTACACAGAACAGCATGAGTTCTTGGAAGGTGGCATCTCTGCCTTTTCTCTTTGTGACACTACAGTGCTCTGAATCTAAGAGTGCCTAGAAAACACATACTGTCTTTGTTCTCTGAAAGCAACATTCTGACGATTCTCACCTGGGCCTTTTCTCTCTTTGCTCTGATCAGCGTGTCTTGGTAGTGCTGGGCCACTTCTGCCTGCACTCCCTCAAGCTTGGCCGCAGGAATCTGCAAGGCTTGCAGGGTCTTTTGGGCATCCCCTTCATCCAGGGCTTCGTTAATTAAACCAATGGCTAAAATCCCTAAGCAAAAAAGGAATTTTTGATTAAGAAATTATAAACTAAACAATCTTTAAACATGCGAATCATAAATCCTCCTGAGAGTCCCCATGATTCCAACTATAACTTGTAGTCTGTAATATCAGGCAGCAAAAGCTAGCTTCTTGTGCACACAAAAAAAGGCTTCTATTCTAAGCTCGTGTCCTTTTGTTTGCTTGCTTTCTATTACTCTTAACTTAAAGAGATGAGGATTGTGCTGCTCCGCTCCCTACAATACACATTCCAACGTGCCATCGGGCCAATTCTTGCTCACAGAAGGCAAGAGTTTGGGAATCTTAAAAAGTCACCCTTTACACATTTCAAACAAAATCCAACCGTTTGACAGAAGATACGAGACTTAGGAACTTCTCATTCCACAGCACACAGTAAACAAAAGTCAGACCATGAGCGAAGCCCAGTTAAACTCCACTCCAAACCAATGCTCTTTCTACTGAACTAGTTCAAGATTTCTCTCAGGAACTACAACTAAAACGAGAACCGCTCATTTCATAGGTGTCTTGATGCTGTACTGCTTTAGGAAGAACTCCTAAACTTAACTGCAGGAACCTGGCCTGGGGCCCAAGCAGGAAGTCGCTCTTATTTTCTTAACACAAACTACCAGTTTTATCCTGCCCAAAAGGGTCCCTGTAAGTCAGCTTTGACTTGATGGCACTGAGTGAAGGTTGACCAGTTATAATAATAAAGGCACCATTTAGAAATAACACATGATGTACCATTCACACCTCAAGAAAAATTTTGTTCTTATTGGGTACAGCATAGTAACTCGCTGGTGTTCTGAGAGCAATAATCAACTTTCGCTTTCTGAATTATATATCAACACACACATACAATCTCTCACCCAAAACCTTTCCAGAACTAGTATTTAGAACCAGTTCATAGAATCACCATCTTTCTTTAACTATGACATTGAGTCGGTGGGTGGGTGAGGGGAGAGTGGAGGGAAGAGTCACAGGAAATAAAATACTCACTCTCATGCTCTTCTTGCACCACCAGATTCACGTGGTCCACACAAGCTTGGATGTCATTCCAGGTGACAAATTCATTATTCTCTGCGCGTGCCTGAGCTTTCAGCTTCATCAAATCATCGAGATACCTATCCCACCCGGCAACAAAAAAGACAATGAAGACTAAGGAGCCAATGTGCAAGGAGCAAAGATTGCTAAAGTATTCCAACAGTTTGGTACATTCTGGAGTCCAGCTTTGGGACTAGAGCGTTACCTTAAACAATGTGTGAAAATACAGTATCAACAGCCTCATTACACATCTAAATCCCAGGCTTTCGAAACTACCTCTGGTATCAAGAAGTAACAAGGTAACAGCTTAAGCAAATTCCATTAAAGACAAGAAAAGAAGGCCAGAATCCCAGCCGATGAATGGAAATGGAATAGAAGATCAACAAGTTATCCCTCCGCTCAGACTGAGAGTACTAGTATACGCCGGGATTAGCAACCAGAGTAAAAATATCAGGGGGCTGGTGAATGGAAAACTGAACATTCTGGCAATGCAAAAAGAAATTGTGTTTTGGCAATAAGGGAAAAACATGTATTGGAAGAACAGGCTCTTTCTCTAATCCAGGGATTAGTCCTGTATCTCTGATGGTGGGACAAGTAGATTCCATATGCTTCTTGAAAAAAATACTGAATACTGACTACTGACACACATTTAGATCTATTTTCCAGTTTACAGGAATAAAACAAATGCATAGAAGATGTTGGAACTATCCAGAAGATGGATTTCTGGGATATTTTCAATCTCCAACTCCTGGAAGTTGTTTGGTATTAATTCTTATAAAAGAAATTATTACCACCTTTTCTTTAAATGTGTCAGTATAATAAGCTATAATGAGTCAAAGTAGGGAAAAAATTTGGAAAAACAACTAAAGTTACAATACACAAGAGTGTTGATAATCAAAGAGAAAACTGCTTTCGGGCGGATTCCCTGCCCCCGACTCTGGGCTCCCACCTCTGGCAATTCTCTTCCTCAATGTTGGTCAGGCCTGTGACGGAACTGCTCAGCTGTTTCCACACTGTATTCATGTCTCCTGATTCCAAGGCCCTGTTGATGAGGGCCACCGAGGACAACATCTCCACGGCGACAGCCAGCTCAGGATGGGTGAGGCTGTGCTGTACAGAAACGGCAAGGGGACAAACAGTAAGGAGAGCCTGCCGAAAACACTCAGGGAGATTAGCCACTGCGGTGCACCAGATGGAGTCGAAGGTTTTGGAAAGAAAGGACTACCTGGCTGCTTTCAGAAGTGGGGATGACACCACCACCAAAATAAAATAAAAGCGAAGGGGAAAAGTATTAGGTATTACGTTTACGTCCACCTCATTTTTCACACACACAAGACAGGCTCCATCACTCACTTCAGGACTCTGCTGCTGCAGGGTAGCCAGTTCTTTCTGATACAGATCAGCAGCAAATGGATACACCTGGGGCAGCTGGGCTTCAGGATTCATTAGCTCCAACACAGTCTTCTCCGCAACACCCTTCTGGATCGCAGCATTAATTGCAGCCACTGCAGCCAATCCTGGGTAAAAACAGGTCAGAAATGCTCACTCCTGAGGGGAAGGAGAGGCCAAGTTTTGAAGAACATTATATTCTGTGGATAAACTATTAGCCATAAAGTTTGAGGAGGAGCTTTTCATCTTCAAAAAGCAGCCTAACTATTTTCACTCATATTTTCTGTCCACTCCAATTCACCCTGTGTGCCAACACTACCCTTGAACAAAAACATCTCTCCCTCCCACCTAAGCCCAGCATCCCAGGCTGCCTTTCTGGGCATCACACCATCTTTCCAACTTCAGCCCAAAGCATCTGAATATTTTTTATCCTAGCCACCATTCCTTAAATTTATCTTTTAACTTCTGTCCTTCTTTCACCTTTCCCTAATTGCCCCTCATTAGGCACATCCTTCTCTCCCCTGTCAAATCCTACCAGCCCGTCTTTGCTCCTCCAGATATGGATACCACTTCAGTTCTACTCTGAAACCACAGGTGGTTTCGAGAACCCTACAGCCACCCCAAACACTGGGTGGTTGATTATGGTTTGGAGAGGGGGTGAGAGGCAAAGAAGCTAGTGTCAGACCCTTTGCTGACATGCAGGTATAAGTCCCCTCCTCTTCTGACTCCACAGGGGGGCTTTTAAAATGTCCATGGAAAAGTTCCATTTCCTCCTAGAAGTAAACGCCCAGCCACCAGGCTTCTTACTTCTCTGATACTGCTGCGCGGCACTGTTGGCAGCATCCACTCCAGACTGCAGCTCCTCCTTCTGCAGGGGCCCAATCTGACCGCTCTGAGGAAAGCAAAGAACATTCCTGTCACTCGATTCCTGCTTATGCCCCTAGATTTTCGAGGGTCCTATTGCAAAGGGATATAAGCGGACTGCCGAGTGGCAGTCTGAGCTACAGCTTTTCAAACGCTTGGGCCAAATCTGGAGTAGAGTGACATTCCAGACATCAGTACTATTTCTTTACAAAGTGCCCAAATGTTCACTATAGGATGTTTACACAACCTTTAGCGAACCAATGTTGCTTGACTCTGGCCAACATATGCTGAGAATTTATAAAAACAATGTATATAGATATATACCTGTCCTTATTTAGATAAAGAATAAAACCCTTTCTAGTTTGTTCTAAAAAAACCACACTATGCAATCCCACAGAGTAGTCTGACTGCACATTAAGTACTTCCCCAGTGTTGGCTGGAGGAAAGTAGGGAGGTAAGGTTTTTTAATTAAAGTTTTTGCCAATGCCTTTTAGTCGTGGGGCAGGAGGTGGGTGGGTGGAGTGAAGGGATGGCTAAGCTGGGGAGTGGGGTGGGGGTGTTTTCAATGAGAATGCACAACTCTATAACCAACTCAAACTTAAGACAATGTGTATGTCATCTTTACCTGATTTATATGCAAAAGAAAATTACGCTGGGTAAGAAGGGCCCATTAATCTCTTTAAGGAACAGCCCGGGTTCAGATGGATGCACACAAACTCTTACAGGTCCAACTTAAGGGTAATTTTACCTGTGTCTTCTGCTGTTTGTCACTCAGGAGCTGCTTTAAGTACCACTCACTGTTCTGTTGCTCCAGGCCTCGCAGAGCCAGAGCAGGTGACTGCAGGGCCTTGAACAATGCCAGTGCAGCTCCCTGCTCTAAAGCCAGGTCGATATTTGCTAAGGCGGAATATGCTGAGGAGGAAAAAGACAAACGCTTTTAAAAAATATAACTATGTTAACGTAATGATTAGACCAGATTAAACCTGCTACAAGCTGCAAATATGAGGGGCTTCAAATATTTCATGGAAAAATTCCAATATCTTTCTAGTCCGTTTTCCCACAGACTTTGTAAAGCCCCTTCAAAAAAGTTGGCAGGAAAAAAAGCAGACAAATAAAGTGCTTGCTTAGTAAGGACGGACAGAGAATAAACAAGATAAGCCAGCTACCAACCAGGCTTTCTGAAGGTATGTGCAGCAGAATCTGAGGGTCCACAAAAATGTCATTTATGTTTTTTCCAGAAGCATAAACTTACTACTTAACCCAAACTAAAACAAGACAGATCCCCTGTGTCAGGTTGTTTCTGACTAATTCATGGCCATAGACACAATGCCGACTGCTGGCAACCTCACAGGACAGAGTAGAACTGGTCCTGTGGGTTCCCAGACTGTAACTCTTTATTGGAATAGAAAGCCTCAAGTCCCCTTATCTTCCTAGTATACAACTTTACTCAGCCTCAGACCTCCTGCACAATTGGGAAAAGAATGCCCCTCGTGGGGAATTCTGCTTTATCCTTGCCCATTCAGAGAACCCCAGTGAGAGGTCATACCCTGAAAACCTAGCTAAAACCTCTAAGAAGTCACTGCTACTTCTTTTATTTTATGACTGTACCTTGTCCACCTTTGGTACCTTGTTCTAACTAAGCTGAAGCTAGGTTATAATGGATTTTCACATAATTAGCAAGGTAAAGCTATAAAGATTATAGAATCCTAAAGAAGACAGCAGGAAAAATCCCTTAGTACAAAAACAGGAGTATCTGATGAACTCTGTGCAGCAGGGAATGGGCTGGCCTTTCTTCTCACGCAGAGAACTAAAGAAAAGGACACTTCAGGTTCATATTTGCTGACTTGTGTATTCTCCCAGACACAGCACAAGTTTCCCTTATGTGAATGGAATTACTGCCTGTTCAGAAGGCCATTCTTTTATGTCAAATAATAGGTAGCAAAATACAAAGGATCCCGGTCAGGGTATAAAAACTCAGTAGCTTATTCTTGTAAGCTTGTAACAGGAGTCGTGGTGATGCAAGCGTTATGAATTCTGCTATTAACCAAAAGGTCAGTGGTTCAGAACCACCTGTAGCTCCACAGGTGAAAAAGCCTGGTGAGCTACTCCCATAATACCAGCCCAGAAATTGTAGCCTAGGACACCTATGGGTTCATGAAGGGTTTATACCAGTCAAAACTGATTCAAAAGCATCTACAAACCATAACAAAATCCTGTGACTTCCCCACCTATCACCCCCTTTTCTCTTTTACCTTTTCATTGTGAATTGAGTGAAAGTTTATAAAACAAATCCTTTTTACATTCAGTAATTCATGCATTTTGTTTCATGTCATTGAAAACCTCTTATTACTCAAAGTAAGTCAGCTAAGAAGTTAAGATCTCTCAATGAACCATGATGATACTAATTATTATCAGTATTAATGAGCAAAACAAGATCAAGCCTGGCCCAACTGTTTAAAATCATATAAGTTCTTTCCGGTGAGCCTGACCCTATGCTAGGAATTATGAGCATTTCAAAAGAAGCATAATTAATGTGTAATCTCTACTTTAATAATCTATAAAGATGTCAGAAACAGTAAGAAATGCAAGACAATGTAAAAACTAAGTGTAAAATGTGGTTCAACCTAAAAGTTTTATAAAAAACTTGAAAGAGAAGTATACTGTGGGCTGGGACAAGGAAATGGGGTGAGGACTAAGCTGGATCCTCAATAATAGGTATAATTTGAATTAAGAAATTAGGGCATGAGGGCATTATAGAGGGGAGATTACCTGATAACACAGAGATAATAATACCAGTTAGTGTTTATTAAGCACTTACTAAACACTAGACAATTTACATACACCATTTCATATTCTCCTAATTCTATAGCTGAGATATCCAATATCACACAGCTATTAATTGCAGAACAAGAGATCGAAACCCAAGTGTACATCAATCCACAGCTGAATTTTTATGAGTTATGAAATGAACAGAATAAATACAATTAGGTTAATGAGTTTTTTCTTTTTTCTTTTTTGGTTAATGAGTTTCTAATGGAGGGTTATATGCATAAAATACTGCACAAGAACTCTCCTACACTATTATTGTTGCTGCTATGTGCCTTAAAGATGATGCTGCCTCACAGTGGCCCTATAGAACAGAGTAGAACTGCCCTATAAGACATAAAACTTTCCAGAAATATAGAGTCTCATCTTTCTCCCATGGAGTGGCTACTGGGTTTCAACTGCTGGCCTTTCAGTTAGCAGCAGAATGTTTAAAAAAAAAACAACACTGTACCACCCAGGGTTCCTTCCCACTAGGCTAGTTATCTATCTATATTTTGTCTGCAAGTGATAAAGGGTCAATGCAGGTTCTTTAGCAGAAGTCACAAAATAAAAATGACATGTTTGAGAAATTAATTTCTCAAAAGTATGTAACACAGGGTGAAAGAGTGAAATTATAGCCAAGATGAGCAGTTTGGAATCTACTGCAAAATGCAAGAATGAGTTGAGGGTCTGCAGAGGACAAAGGAAGCTGAAATACGAGAAGGCACACAAGCACAAAAAGATGGTGAGAAGCAGTAACTCCTAAACAAATGCACTAATGTGTAAAAAAAAAAAAAAAAGTAAAGATCAAAACTTAAACCATGCCATAAGTCTAAGACTAGATCAGCATTCACACTGTCCTGGGGTGTAATGTCATGTCTCCCAGGGTGAGCAACTCAGAACACTCACCGTTGACTTTGTTTATATTGCCTTGGATTTCGGCCTGCGTGAGCAGTTCCTCATAAACATCCCTCTCTCTCTCTGAGTTCTCCGTCTGAACAGAAAGAGAAAATAAATTTGCTCAGGTGTCCAAGAAGACCAAAGACATCATGGATGCTCTTCCCTCCTCCAAATAGAACCAAGAGATGTCAAGGACTTTAGAAAGAACACAGGGAACACTGTATGACTATAACTTAAAAAAACAGATGCAGATCCACCTGTTTAAGGACAAGCACAGGGGCTGCTCTCATGGAACTGGGCAGGAGAAGCCGTGCTGAATGGGTCCTGGCTGCTTACCTGTGAGGCAGCTGGGGCTAAGGACCTGCATCTGGCCTCACAATGAGCAGGAAGAACACTCGTGTCACCTTTTTCACAGCCTCACATTGGGGGTAGCTGGCAGGGGCATGGCAGCAGCTAATTGCTGGCATGACAGTTTGGCACCTATCTTGGATTTGTGATTCCTACTCTAATGAGAGCTAGGAAGATGATGCTGACAGTCAAGTTGCCTTTGTTTTCTCACCCTCTGGACACATTTCAAACAGTAATTTCAACAAAGGATGAATAAATAAGTTCATGAGATTATTTGAGATTCTTAGCTCCTTATGGATATGGGGGGGGGGAACCCCCAAAACTGCTGTGCAGTAAATTCTGATTAATAGCAACTCTACAGGGCAGGGTAGAACTGTACCTGTGAGTTTCCGACTCTAACTCTTTATGGAAGTAGAAAGCCCTATCTTTCTCCCTTGGAATGCCTGGTGGCTTCAAACTTCAGATCTTTTGGATTGCAGCCCAACATGTAAACACTTCACCACTAAAGGTATGAGAACTTTGGTTGAATGATTCTGATTTGAATAACTGGAGCTAAGAATCTCACCATCTCCTTTCCTATCCAAGAATATTTCACCTCAAAGCAGATGGGAAAGGAGACAGGCTACGGTACCTTTTAAAATGGGGCTCTTAATTTTTAAAAATTGATTTTTATTATTGCTGTTGAAAATACACAAAACACTCGCCAATTCAATTTCCACATGCACAATCCAGTGACATTGACTACATTCTTCAGGTTGTGCGACCATTCTAGCCTTTTTCCGAACTGTTCCTCTCCTGGTAACCCACTGCTCCCTAAGCTTCCTAGCTAACCTTTCAACTTCTGTTTCCAGTTTGATTCCATACAGTTCTTTAAAAGAGCACAATGTTCAAGGTTGGCATTCCTGACTAATTCAGATAACCTAGTATGGGATTTAAGAAAGATTTCAGAAGATACTTTTGGTTCAAGGTTTAAAGATGATCTTGGCAATAGTTTCAGGAGTTCTTCCAGCCTCAGCAGCTCCAGAGAGTCATTGCTCTTTTTAACGTCACACTCGAGAGCTTTATTTGCATAAATTTCATGAAGAAAGTTAAATCAAAATGATGTCTAATACCCAAAGATTCCTACCATATATGAAATTCCAGGAAAAAGAAATGCTAAAAACAAACAAAAAGAAATGCTTATGAGAGCAATCAGAATGGTAGCTACTTGGGGCTGGGGCCACAGTCAGGGGATTGGGAGGAGGTAAAGATAGAATGAAAAGGGGCAACAGGGAACTTCTGAGGATGACGGTACCGATTGTGTATAGTACTGTACTTAAAATGGGTGAATTTTGTGGTATGTAGATATACCTCAATAAAGCAAGCTTTAAAAATGTAGTGATATCAAGCAATCAGAAAAAACATACATTGCATCTTTACCCTGTTTTTAGCATTTGTCATTTTGTCCTGCTTGGCTTGGTAGAGCACATCCTGGTAAGTGGAAGACAAGGCTTCTTCAAGATTTATAAGCATGGCGTTGGGGTTTTTCAGAGCTGCAAAGGTGTCGGTTGGAACTTGATGGTCAATAGCTTCATTAATAGCAATGACAGCAGCATGTACTAAAAAACAAACAAAACAAAAACCAAAGTATAGAATACTGGGGTTAGGGAAAGACTATACATTGCACAAATAAAGCAAAACAGTAACTTCTCTACTACAGAGAGACATTCCCTTACAGAAAGAAAGTTTGGGGTTAGAGAAAAGGTTCACTGGTTCCTACTAAAACTGGTCTACTCTTTATGATGGCTCCATCCCTGTTTGGGACCGCAAATTTGGAATCTCACAAGGATTCATAAGATACTTTGTTGTGGAAATTTCCAAAATTTAATTATCAGTCAACATAAAAATTAAGAGATTCAAAAAGGCACTGAAATAATAGAGGATTCATTTCTAAATACCCTTTTAAAATAAAAATCAATTACTTCTAAATCATAATAGCAGAGGTTACAGCAGTACTTAAAATCTTATCTATTGACTTAAACTTGCTAGCAAAATTCTTACTGTCCAATATCATCACTATAATATAATTATTGGAAGTAGGAGTAACTGTCCTATTTGAACCCACAAAATTGTCCTTTGCTTACATGCAGCTTCATCCACGGAGAGTTCATTAGCCAGGATGCCCCCGATCTTGCTGAAGGCAGGCATCTGGATTCCATACTTCTCCAGTTCAATCTTCATGTTGTTAATTTCTTCTTCTACAAGAAAGAATTACAACCCACTCAAGCCAGGGCACCAAAAATAACCATAACAAGAGAACAGTCTCTCAGGAAACAGTTTTCCAAAATGGCAACTTATGGCATTTCCTACAAAGAATGTCTGAATGGAGCTCAAACACAAGGGTATCACAGACCAGTTAGCTATCTTGGGCTTTTTAATCAAATCACTAGCTGCTTTAAACAATTCCATTTCTAGGGCAGAAAGCCAAAAGAGAAGAGAAAACAATGTGTAAGGTTTGCCCCTTGCCCTAGGTCTGATGAAGAACATCATAAATGAAAGTTCTGCATGGATGGGAAGTTTAGGGGGCAGTGAGGAGAAGTCCATGGTGGTAAAATAATAAGGGCAGCAATGGTGGGAATTGTGACACAGAGTGAAAAATGAAACCGATTTGATTGCGATGTACCTGTATAAACTGATGAATGTGTGTATGTGTTCTGTTGTGTATATTGTCACCCAAATAAAAATTAGCTTAAATTAGGAAATTTTAAAATTAAAACGTTATTATAAATTTCTTAAAACTCTCAAACTTACACGGTAATAACTAGTTCACAAGATTTGCATCTATATTCCTCCTAACCAAAAATGCCAGTGTCTTTTGTCTCCCTAAGCTCCCTTCTTCTTCCTTTACTATTATAAGGTTAGAGAAACAGAAGCATCTAGTGAGAGCAATTTCTAAACTGTCACCTTGCAAGACCTCAGTCTCTCACACATACCCCTGGCTTTGCATACCAATTGATGCTGGAAGGGTAGAAGGACTGCTGACAAAGCTTTTTCACGATATATGAACATTTAATGTTGATGTTAAGATCATATCCAATTGACATAGGAGAAATGAAGCCTGAAATTCCAAGTTCAACGTTCTTTCCATTACACAGTGAGGAGGAAGTTATTTTATTCTTCTTTCATCTCTATTGCCAGTGTTTTTAAAGCCTTAGTTCTTTAAAATAAGTACTATTGCTTCTCGAGGCCTTTTCTACAGAAATCAAACATTTCCTGCCAAGTTCTTAACACCTTACCTGTGAAGTCAACCTTTCCATACAGGTCTTGAATCTGAGGAGCCAGGCCAAGTTTGAACAGGTACAAACTAGAAAACATAATATACACAGTAATTAGGCCTCCCAGTTATATCTACCTACTCCTCTTATGTTAAAAGAGGACGGCAACAAAAATAATATAATAGAAGCATTCTGAATACTGTGCTCCCAATATCCTTTAATATTTCCTTTTGCAGGTACAATATTTCAGAGCTATTTTTAGTTTTTTACACAAGAACACTGTCCTAAAAAGTTATACAATGAAAGCACTGGACTCAGAATCAATTGATACAAATCCATGTCCTAGACCCTGCACAATTAGATGTTAATTAACGTTAATATAATTAATATTGGTGAAATGTCTTCAATTCTCTGTTTACTTTGCTGTAATCAGTAATTTTTAAGTAACAAGGCATTTTGGGAAAGTCTCCCAAAAACAACTCAGATAGCAAATCTTATTTAAACTGAATCTTTATTTATCTGGAAAACTGAATCCAGGTAGCTAAGGAGTTTTAAATAAAACTTACATTACATATTTTTACCTTTTTAATTAAAAAGAAAACAATCTACTAGACTCTAAAGCTTCATTAAAGCAGAGGCAATATGCTCTTGTCGTCAATGTCTACCCAGAGTCTAGCATATATTAATAACTATTAAACAATTATTTCAAGGAGTGTTGGTGGTGCAATGGTTAAGCGTTTTGCTGCTAATCACAAGGTTGGACGTTTGAAACCATTACACCTGGTGATCTGCCCCTACAAAGATTGAAACCAAACCAAACCCACAGCAATCAAGCAGAGTCCAACTCATAGCAACATTATACGGCACAGCGGAACTGTCTCATTGGATTTCTAAATCTTTATAGAAGGCCAACACATTCTTTATCCACAAAGGCTGGCAGGCCCAAACTGCTGACTTTCAGGTTTGTTAAATGCTTTAGCCACTCACTGCAGCACCAGGGCCCCTCTACTAAGCCTTCACTCCCAAAAAGGAGTCTCAAAACCTCACCACCATCACGTTTATTCCTACCCACAGGGGCCCTACAGAACAGGCTAAAACTGCCTCTCTGTGTTTCTGAAACTGTAAAACTTTATAGGAGTTACAGTCTCATCTTCCTCCCCCAGAGAGGCTGGTGGTTTTGAACTGCTGACCTATGGTAGCCCTATACCACTAGGGCTCCATAAAGACTAGAGCCTAGGAAAGCTAGGGCCATTTTACTGGGTCATACAGACCAAGTCAGAATCAACTTAATGGCTCACACGACAACCATGGACAAGCGATCATCTGTAAATCTGAGTTAGGGTATCTGATTTAAGGTCCTTAGCCAATCAGAATCAGTAAGAAGGGATCACTTTACAGACGCTGACATTAGCAAGACACTGAAAGTCTAACAAGAGAAGAAATACAGACATACATTATTAGAAAGAAATCCCAGAAAATCGGTGTCTATAGTTCATATAAATCACCTATAAACCTTACTATCATCTAAATATAGATATTCAGAACACGTTATAGTCACAGAACAGACCAGTGCTTAAAATTTATTAGCAAGCTCAAAAGAATGATCTAAACAGTTGACCAAATTTAGTTGAATTTATACATCCATGAGCGCTACTTATTTTCCAAGAAAAAATCAATATGAAACTATATAAACTTCACCTCTCAGAAGGTTTTAAACCTATTCAAGAAATATTCCAAAGCAAAATAGCTACTAATCTTTGTAAATATAATGCATTCCCTTTTTTTTCATTTTTATTTTTTATCATTTACTTTTATTGGGGGCACTTACATTTCTTATCACAATCCATACATTCATCCAGTGTGTCAAGCACATTTGTACATATGTTGCCATCATCATTTTCAAAGCATTTTCTTTCTACTTGAGCCCTTGATATCAGCTCCTCATCTTTTCCCCACTCCCTCATGAACACTTGATAACATAGATTATTATTATTTTCATTTCTTACATTGTCCTCTGTCACCCATCACCCACTTTTCTGTTGTTCAACCCCCTGGGAGGGATTTACATGCTGATCCTTGTGATCAATTCCCTTTTTCTCCAAACACCTACCCCTTATCCTCCTGGTATCTATATTCTCATTGTTGGCCCTGAGGGTTATCTATCCTGGATTCCCTGTGTTATCTATCCTGGATTCCCTGTGTTTCGGGGCTCTTATCTGTAGCAGTGTGCATGTTCTGATCTAATCCAATTTGTAAGGCCTACTTGAGGTGATAATAGTGGGGTGGGGGGTGGGGGGGTAAGCATTAAAGAACTAGAGGTAAGTTGTATGCTTCATCGGTGCTATACTGCACGCACCTGGCTGGCTATCTCTTTCTTGTGACCCTTCTATGAGGGGATGTCCAATTGTCAACAGATGGGCTTTGGGTCTTTACTCCTCATGCGCCCCACCCTTCCACCTCCCCATTCACATTGGTATGATCTTGTTCTGTGTTTTAGATGCCTGATACCTTATCCCATTGACACCTCATGATCTCTACAGGTTGGTGTTTCTTCCATGTGGGCTTTGTTGCATCTCCGCTACACGGTTGCTTGTCTATCTTCAAGCCTTTAAGACCCCAGATGCTATATCTTTTGATAGCCGGGCACCATCAGCTTTCTTTACCATATTTGCTTAAACACCCATTTTGTCCTCAGCGATCATGTCAGGAAGATGAGCATCACAGAACGCCGGATTATTAGAACAAAGTGTTCTTGTGTTGAGGCCCATTGTTCATCTGCTACCTTAATTTTTAACATATAGATACAAGTATATAGATTTATTTCCCTCTCATTATATATATATTTATATATGTACATGCCTGTATTTAGACCTCTATAAATGTCCTTTGCCTCCTGGCTCTTTCCTATTTCCTTTTACTTTCTTCTTGTCCCACCATCATGTTCAGCCTTCATTCAGGTTTAGTAATTCCTCACTGTTACATTGCCCTCGATTTTAAGCCCTACTAGGCATCCTACGCTCTTCTCTCCGTTGATTTTAGTTCACTTGTAGTTCCCTTGTCCCTGGGTTGGTTGACACCCCTCTTCCTTTCTCCCACTTCCCCTTTTCCTATATCCCCCCAGAACCATCGGTTCCACTGTTTTCATCTCCAAATTGTTTATCCTGCCTATCTTATCTAGATAGACATGCAGAGACATTAATAAGTGCAAAAACTAGGCAAAGCCAAACAAAACAAAAAACCAAAACAATAACTTCAACAAAAAACAAAAACAAAATAACAACAAAAAGAAAGCCAAAGACAAAAAAGGAAAAGCCTGCAAATCGTTCCAGGTCTGTTTTTTGACCTTTAGGAGTGTTTTCTAATCAAGTCTGATGGGGTGCCACACTCTGTCTCCAAATTCTACTTTTGGTATTCCCTGGGGATTTCATCGCTTTGCTCCCGTTGCTGCTCTGTGGCATGCCCTTGGTGTTTTGCCCCAGTGTGATGGGGTCAGATTGGGCACAATTCCTGCACTGTGTCTCTAGTGTTGTTCCCCGTAGCACTATGGTTCAGTGAGACACATCATGTCCCATGGTGGGGCTGGCCCTATGGTCATCTCTGTGCATTGTCCCTTTATTTTTTGATTAATAGGCTTCAGCTGCACTAAATCAGTAAAAAGAGTCATAACCTCAAAATTGCTATATAGGATAGTTATGAGTCAGGAAAGACTTGATGGCAATGTTTTTTGTTTTGTTTTTCAAGGATACCACCTGGCTGCTGAAAACAGTAAGGGAAGGTAATAAATATATGGGCACCTATTTCTTTGCTCTCCTTTTTAAGAGTTATTTGGAGTATTTTTAGGAAATAATATAGCTATGTGTGGAATCATAATAGCCACTATTTAGATCCTCTTACTGAGAACCAAAAGCACTTGACCTCAAACCTGAGAAGTGAAAATCCTAAGGGTAAATAAACATTCCTTGTGGTCTTTGTTCTTGCTCGCCCAGGCCCACTTTTACAATTAAGTTGTTATGTGCCTACAAGGGGTCAGGCCTCAATGAGATCAGACGGTATTTTCTTTGCTCCTTTTTCAGCTGTACTTTACAGCTGTGCAGAGAAGGAAGCTGTGCTGAGAAGGAAGCGGTGCTAGCTTATCTGGATTCCAATGACCTTTGCTGATGGCCGAGGAAGTCACTAGCTAATCTCCAAGATTATTAGTAAAAGTTTACATCCGGCACTTGATTCTAAGCAGTATCTAACACAGGTCCACCATTCTTTAAATTCTACATGCCAGAAATGCTTATAATTCGAATTCTCAGATCTTAGAAAAATTGTATAATGTATCCAGTGTTCTAAAACATCCCCAGCATCACTAATCAATTATATTACTTTTCTTCAGAGAAACAAATCATCATATAAATAGATAAATACAGATTATAATAACCACATTCATTCGAATCAGATTTTGCCAGCAAATGAGTTTGAACCAAACTCATTCAATTGTCAGAGCTTTGAGGCTTTCTAAATTAAGGATAGGAGATTAAGGACGTACTCAGCCCAAAATCTATTCTTAGAAAGATAAAAGAGCAGGGGAAAGAAAGTTTGCAAATATACACAGAATGACAGGCTGGTATCTTATCTGTGGAATGCAAATCCACAAGTATAATTTAGTATGACTGAGGTGACTTAACAACTTCTGGAAAAACTCCGGTCAAGATTTTAAAATGGGAAGGTACAAGAGGGGAGAAAATGAAGGCTACAATGCTTTCCTATCACTGCTGATCCAAAAGAGAGAGATGGTCCTTCATTCAATAGAAACCCTTCCTTGAACACTGTTGTGTTTTCTAGTAAAAGAGGTTCTGAACACAGTTATCAATGCTTTTTACATCTAAGTATTATGAGGTGTTGCTAACCCACCTTTTAGAAAAGAAATACACTATAAGAGAGTAAGGAAACCCTAAATTACCTAACAAGGCACACTGTTCTTTATAATACTCTCTAAGCATAGACAGCATACTCAAAAGAAATAGAAAATAATAGCAAACTGACTTCTTCTCATTCTCTTCTGACTCCATTCTTGCAAAAGCACAGTTAATTCTTCATCTCTGAGAGAATTTGAGAGCCTAGGGACCACTAGCAGAGAGATATTCTGCCAGCTTAGCCACTGTGCCTGCCAAATTCAGGTATCCATTGTAGGTACAACCTCCACAAGGTTATCAACATAGAAGACCTCATGCATCACTAAGCCAATCAAAATACTCAGAATTAATTTGACTTTGGCTAAGACACTTATTAGAAATTGCTACATTCTAACTATTTCCATAGACATCAGCCATCCTCAATACTTAAAAAAATTTTTTTTTCTTCAGGTTATCACTATGGTTGGTCCAACATCATGTTATATGCCTGAAGAAAAGCATGAGTTAAACTAGTTAAAAAGGGCATTTCAGGTAAAAGTACTAACATAACTGAAGGTCAACAGTACAAGAGTATCAGGCATGTGTGGTGAAAACAGCAGAGCTCAAGTACTTGGGGGACTGAATGGCTGGAGATGAGACAGGGAAGGAAACTGCAAGAAACTGGAAAGGAGCCATCAGAATATTTTATGGAGGGTCTGATACAATCAGAGCTGTTTGGGAAAGCTGCTCTGGCAGCAGCACAGCAGGAAACTTCTTAGAGGTTAACACAATAGTCCAGGCCAGGAGCCAGCTAGTCCTCATTCTTCTGTTTCATGCTGACTCCAGTTTTGCCAAGAATCTGACACATTTGACAAAGAAACTGGAGGCCACAGGTTTCTTATGGCTTGATGTATATAAATGGCATGGTTAATATATACACATATAGGACGTTACATAAAAATGGGAGCCCAAGGAAAGAAATCTCATTTTCGCTTTCCCATCTTCTATCATTACTACTCACTTTTAACATCTCCGGTAGTTTTATGGCCATCAACTAAATGTGTACCATTCATTACACTATTAATACTATCCTACAAGCTTCCCAGTTCCTTCTAGCTTCCCTCCAACATCACTTCATCCCTCTAATTTACTACCTTGTTTTTAAAAGCAAAAGATCTGGAGCTGGGTCTTCTTTCAAATTGACTATGTTGTGCCTATTTATCATATTTGTTTTGGTATAATGAATATTAAATGACTTAATAACAGGAAGGACCGCGATGATTTAAAAAACTGTAACTCAGCCTACTGGTATTTGCTGGCATTATTTGAAGATAGTGATAAAATATAATCGTACTTTTAAAGAATATCAAGAAATGATTGAAGTTCATTTTATAATTCAGCTTCTAAGTTTGAAACAAAATGGTAAATAATGGTTTTCAAATATATAGTTATCATTTTTAAAGATATTTCAATAATTTTTAAAAATCATTTTATTGGGGGCTCATACAACTCTTATCACAATCCATACATACATCAATTGTGTAAAGCACATTTGTACATTCATTACCCTCATCATTCTCAAAACATTTGCTCTCCATGTAAGCCCCTGTCATCAGCTCCTCATTTTTCCCCCTCCCTCGATTTCAATAATTTCAAGACACTTCTCTTTCATTTACAATTCTGAGTGAAATGGATAGCTCCAAGAAACATTATATCAATAAAGATCACAGAATTCTTATGTAAACAGATATTATCTATTATAAAACAAAAAACCAAACTCACTGCCATGTAGACAATGTGTTATTTCTGAGACTGTAGCTGGTTACAGAAGTAGAAAAAACAGTGTTTCTTCTGAGGAGGTGGTTTCGAACTACCAACCATGCGGATCACAGCCCAATATGTAGCCACTCTACCACCAGAGCTCAATAACTCCTCCACAAACTCCCAAGAAAAACAGCGATTGCCCGACATTTTATTACAGTAACGGGATCCTATCCTATTTGAAAATCCTTCTACTCATAAGTAAAAAGTTCCACAATTTAAATGCTATTTCTAAGCCATATTTCATTAAGAAAATCTGATTACCTGAGTGCATGGATACAGTAGATGCATCTTGGCATATTCTTTCGATCATAAATATCTGTAGTTTCTGGATAAAAAATCTAGACAGAAATAAAAGAAGTTGAGTGAGTTATCTACCCACTGGAGTACATTTTGATCATTCACCAATCATCAGTACAGAAATAAAGCTTTGGACAATTAGAAAACATTACTGGCATTCATTAAATAACTTCATCAGGTGAACAGACATTTTGTGGTAAATAGTACAAGAACAGAATGCTACAATATAGACTGAAAAGCACTATCCCACAGGCTTTCATTAATTATAGTCTGACTTACACTACTAGCAAGTATACAAGACCTCAAAGAACTACAATTTTTTCTAGCTACTGTCTACCATACAAGGAACCTGGAGGGGTAGTTGGTTATGTGTTGCGCTATAACTGCAAGGTCAGCAGTTTAAACCCACTAGTCACACTTCAGGAAAAAGATAAGGTTCTCTGCTTGTATAAAGATTTATAGCTTTGGAAATCCACAGTGGTGTTTATAAAGGTCACTATTAGTCAGATACAACACGCTGGCAGTGAGTTTGGTTTGGGGTCTACCATGCTTAACTTAGCATGAATAATACAATAAACATTTATTAAGAACTTTACAGAAATCACTTTATTTATATAGTTAAAAAAGGTATTGGAATGTGTTCTAATACTTAAGGAAGTAGGAAAACACAGATGAAATTGCTTAACAGCAGGGTGTGTGAGTAAAATTGGGTTAGGTACTTTTACTTAATCGCACATAATCAGTTACGTGCATTATGACGTTTAACTACTCCATTAGCCTATAAGCCACACTAAGGCAGGGACCATGCCTAGCTAATGCACTGCCGTTTCCCTCAATGCCAGACCAGAACACAGAAAGAGCTCTATTTTGATGAAGAAGAATGTAGTGGTCCAAGAGCAGAGCAGATTTTGATTGTGAATAGCCTTGAATTTCAAAACGTAGTCTCACAGCAACATGCTACTGTACAACTCAATCTGTAATTTAGGGAATAAGGGCTTAGGGGCAACAGTATACTGGTAAGAGGAAAACTGAATTGTGAGGTGACAAGAAGAATTTGAATAAGCAATAAAGGCTGTAGGAAGAGTTCTGTAGCACTTTCTAACTCTACTATAGCACTTAACACATTACATTGTGTTTAGTTATTTGTTTATATAATTGTTTTTCCCACATTACCTATGGCTATTAGGAAGAACGGCTCTCTCCCAACCTCTACCCCCAGAGGAATGTAAGGTATCAGAATCATCTTTCTCTGATAATTTTTCAGACTATACCTGTTTATCACCTGAGGTTGAGATGATGCAAATGTGACCATGGGAAGACCAGTATTACAAAGGTACTGAATGTTTTAAAGCAATAGAAAAATAAGTCGGGTAAGAAAAGGAGAATCTGATGATGAAAATCTTGAGAGTCAAAAAAGTTTGAATTTTATATGCAGACCACAGAGAAGGATACTAGCTTTAGAACCAAAGATAAAAATAGCATTAGGAAAATCTTATGGAACCAGGACACTGAAACTAGACATGAGGCAGTAGGTACACTGGAAGGCTGTTTCTACAATGGAAGACTAAAAGAGAGATTTCAGACAAATGGAGAAGGCTTGGGCAATACTGGATTTAGGAGTCCAAGGAATCTCTTTAAGTTTTTAAAGCAAAGGACCAGGATAACAGCAACATTCATTTTTAAGAAGCTACCATTTATTATAAAGAAGGGGCATTCATTTGGGGGGAAAGGTAGGGTTAGTTTCATACATGAGAAATTCTAGATGATAACAAGTTAACCAAGAAGATATGTCTAGCAGACAATTGAAGGTACTGTGCTTATCTTACAGAAGAAATGTCCTTGGAATAACTGAATGAGGATGAGGGAAAGTAGTTATAACGATTGTACTTTAGGAAATATCTACCACTGGGTATGAAAGACAAAGCTTTGTAGTGCCGTAAAGAGTTACAGTCTCAGAAGCCCACAGGGGCAGTTTCTACCCTGTCCTGTAGGGTTGATATGAGTCAGAATTGACTCAAAAGGTAGAATAGTTGAAAAACAAAAACAAAGAACTAGTTAGATTAAAATCAATTAATAAATGAAAATTAAAAGAAGCAAAAAGAAGTCAAACCAATTAAGTTTTAAAAATGTCAAAATGCACCCCCCCCCAAATTACAAGCACTAAAATAATTACTGTATAAAGTTTCTACAATTAGCCCAATAATAGACCAAAGAAAGTGATCAAGGAAGCATCCCAATAAATGGGATACAAATCCTGTCAATGATATTATATTGTGGGATAGTAATTTCATACTACATTACTATTAGTTTTCTAGACCTACATCATGCAGGGTGAATATTTCAAAGTTGATATTCACAATGGTCCTGAAAGCCTTTGGGGGAATACTGTATTTGCTGCGACTGTTAGGCAATTTTAAAAGGTAATACAATTATTTAAAAAAGCGCTTTGTAGTAACACTACCAGCAATAGCAAATATTAGCAAAGCTCTTGGTATCATTCAGAGTTAAATTATCATTGCCTATTGGACATAATCTGTAAAAACAGATATAGGAAACTATATTGGTACACTGAAATGCCAAGGAGCTATAAGAAGTTGATGTACTGTATCTCTTGACATTTGTGGGCCCTAATTCTCAAACATACCAAGGCAAAGAAGAAAACTTCAGCACATTACTCTGAAAGAAAAAGAGGACACGAGCTAGTCTTCTGCAGACTTGGCTTTGGATTCAACTAAGTTCAACATATACAAGTATGCAACAGCACTAAGCTGAACACCAAATAAATTCATTTCCAAGTAATTTTAGCCACTTTCTAATATTCCTCAACCTTTTCTTTCTCCTCCTTTAGTTGCCAGAAATATTTACTATAAAATATACAAGAAAGTAGTAAAGAAAAAAAACATCCTTCAAGCCCCTCACATAGAAATAAAAACTGTGTTTCTTATAGATTTCCCCACAAAACACTTACTGTATTTTTCGTGATCTCATCTTAGCCAGATCACAAACTTTCATAACCTTACTCTGCCTTTTTCACTTTATACTTCACAACTTCCTTTGATAATAACAATTATCATCAACCTTCTCAATAGAGGTTCAGTGTTTATAACACTTAATAATGCTAGTGAAGGATATAGACACCCTGTTAGCAGAGTACTTATTTGTTGAGGTGCTAACCACAAGGCCAGCAGTTCTAAACCAGCAGCTAGCTCTGTGGGAGAAAGAAGGGCTTTCTACTCCCATAAAGGGTGATAGTCTCAGAAAAAAAGTTATGTTTCAGAAACCCAGAGGCAGTTCTAACCCTGGTTCTCTACGGTCACTATGAGTCAGAAGCAACTTGATGGCAATGAGTTTTGAAGTGAAGGATGTATAATTGGCTATCAATGTTATTTCAATCATAAGCAATATGCTGAAAAAAATCTTACTTACATATCTTTGCACATTTACTTGAGTATTGCTTTGGGAGAAATTCCTAAAAATAGAATTCCTAGGTCAAAGAATATGTCTTAATTTTTAAAGAAAGGATGCCCATGGCTTTAAGAATGACAATACAGCCTGGCTGTTATAGAATCCAGGTAGAGATGGGCAGCTAGGGATGGCAATTTCACTAAAAGCAGCTACATTCCTAAGCAAAATCTCAGAGTTGCACATTCCAATACCAGAACTACAGAAGTATCACATTGCTCCTACAATTTGAAATTGGAAATGAATAATCCTTTGTACTATGCCTTACAGCAGTGGTTCTCAACCTGTGGGTCGTGACCCCTTTGGGGGTCAAATGACCCTTTAACAGGGGTCACTCGATTCATAACAATAGCAAAATTACAGTCATGAAGTAGCAACGGAAATAATTTTATGGTTAGGGGTCACCACAACATAAGGAACTGTGTTAAAGGGTTGCGGCATTAGGAAAGTTGAGAACCACTACCCTACAGGTTTAATATTCTGAAACTGGAAGATGTTATTTTAAAAATATTTCCTAAAGCAAAACTCTAGCTAACTTTGAGGGTGCATAAAAAGCAAATTACATACATTGAAAGAGTAGGTTTTATGGTATGTGAATTAGGAAGGAAAAATTATACTATCTTTTAATTCAAATTGTTCACAAACTTTTCGATAAATGCTATAATTCGCATGGCATAAAATATATACTTATCATTGAAAACAAAACACTGGTTTAATGTAGTAAATTATATCATAGGGAAATTATCTAGGGGGAAGTGAAGCAGAGATAAGGACTAGAACAAAAAATAGGGATAAAAACAG